>NC_072774.1:14854271-15454271 GCF_022539595.1 Amphiprion ocellaris
CATGGTATACGATGACATTTTTAGAGCGACATGCTATACTATGACGTTTTTAGAGCAACATGCTATACGATGACATTTTTTGGATGACATGCTATACTATAACATTTTTAGAGTGACATGCTATACTATGACGTTTTTTGGACGACATCCTATGACATTTTGTTGAATGACATGCTGCTGCTGCTTCCTTGCAACTATATTTTAATAATATCACTTTAATTATAGATAATTGAAAAGAAAAAAATGGCTCTGAAATACTCAATGAACTGATACGTCATCTAGTGTTAAACTGAATAAGAATTCTTAATAATATAAAATGTAAGTGACTGAGCTGTATTAATTAAATCGAGATATTTCAAATTGAAAGAAACACAACATTGAAAGATTTCAGTCAATTAAACCTTAAATTCATTTACCTAAGAAAACCATCCTATAATGCGACCTACAAATGACCTACATTTTAAAAAAATATAGGTGCAAAGTAAAAGTTTCACACAAAAGATTAATCACTGATGAACATTTAATTGCTCTGCAGATATTCAGGACTACTGACAACACAGAACCTTAACCTTACTGTTTTAATCACATTTAGGTTTTCTAAACGTTACATTAATGTGAACCAGCGTCTCCATGAAGTTTTATTAACGAAATGCACTACATTACAGTAACACAACACGCTTCAGCTGTTTACATGAAACTCAACACAAACATCGTTAGCTTAATGCTACTACTGCTTTAATCAGGCTACGACTGAGCAGCTAGCTCGGTTAGCATTGTGAACATTAAAGCTAGTATTTACTGGATGCTAACTTTCTTCTCTGGTCAACACACACAGAAATAAACACCAACATCTGGAGTGCATGGCACACATTACATCTGACACTAAAGCTGCATATAAAGCGCATTAAAAGCGGCACAGATAAGAAAATAAACATTAACTTACCGAACTATCAGAGTCCTTTCAGTGTCTGCTGGTAGAATCAGCCTAAGTTAGAAAACTGGTTAAAACAAGCCAACGGGCAGGAAAACCGTCTGTGGTTGTATGACGAATGTGACTAGCATTATGGTTTGCTTTGACTGTACACCCACAGGTCTTTGTGAACTCTGTGGGTCGCTGTATTTCTCATGTCGCCTGTTGTGGTTCAGCAAAACCTGAACTCAGTGTTTACGTCTGTTTGCATCTTTCTTGCCTTGGCCACATATACTGCATTTTAATGCAGCTGAATTCCCAGTAAATCTGTTTTTATTTATATATTTTTCTGTTTCTGTTGTCAGACAACAGAACTATGAAATCGTGACCAAAACGCAGCCCATTTAAACTGCATGTTAACCAGCTGTCACTTCACAGCCATTTCCGAAGTTGCTGTTCATACAAATATCTAGCTAGTTTATTTTTCAACTGTAAAATATCCTGCTTTAGAAAAAGACTATTTAGAAGAAAACAAATTAAGATTGTTCAGGTTTTAATTGAAAAGCAAGCACATTTCGGTTTTGGTCTTTTCATTGGATTTGTTAACAAAAAGGCATAAAACATCAGCTGTATCCTTACATATAAGATGAACATATAGAGAAAATCATTTAAAAAAAAAAAAAAAAAAAAAAAATGACTCCATAACGTTGTACTTGTGTTTACAACCGTGTTCGCATTTATTTTCAGTAATTCTTCCCATACATAGAAACAACCTGTACAAAACGGCTGAGCCTTTCTGCTTTTTTCTTTCCTTTTTTTTGTCACAACATACAAGTTGCATCATGATAACAACAATCAGCAATATCATACACCCACTTTGCAATATTCAAACTAAACATTTTCTGTGCATTACAAAATAAATGTACACATACTTAGATTTTTTTTCCAAAAAAATAAAAAAATTGCTGTTATTTACAAATCCCACAACAAAAAAAGTAAACATTCTCCACACCAGTTTGTTTTACGTTGAACTCAGCTGTTCTCTTAAGCGTGTTCTCTTATTATTAACATACTGTATAATTTTAGTTTGTACAGACTGTTTTTTTTAAATTCATATTTCATCTCCATGTAGTGTGACTGAAAAACGATAGAGCACCTATGATACGTTCACTACATGAAAAAGTTTTAAAAACTGATTATATTTCTGTATGTGACATGAAATTAAAAGAAGATTTAGTTTATGTCTACATGTCTTGTAGTGTTTAATGTATGCCCCATTCAAGTATTAAAAACTGCATTACAGGACTGTTAGTATTCAGTTATTGTCAGTAAGGCAGAAATGACATTTGCATGATGTGAATCATTTAAATTTATGTCTGTCTTTATAAGCTGCTGTAAAATCTCAATGTTTCCATAATATTGGTATTATGTTATTTAAAAAAAAAAAAAAAAAAAAAAAAGTTGAATCTGAATTTTGCAAAACTTTTTAGAGCAGGGGTTTAAAACAAGTCACCTGCTGATATCGTAGTTGCATCTGGGCAGAAATAAAGTGATAACACCAGACGAAATCTACAAACCACAAAAGGTACCTTACTACAACCAAAAACTGCTGTGAGAAATAAAATCTATACATATATTTACTTGAGATTCAAACCTGTTTTGTTGAATGTGACACGTCTAAACATGTTTTCTCGTCACCGTCGTTTCTTTTTGAGTGTTCTTGTGTTGGCCTTAGCTGATCCTCTGCTGTACGTCTGTGGAAGAGGCAGTGTTTTATGGCAATAGAAGGTAGAAGTCACATGTGCATATCATGCTGCACTAATATAGTGCAATGTAGTGCCTGAAACAAAGCAAGGGTGGAGGCAAGCAGGCAGGCAGTAGTTTCCATGAACAACTGATTGCAGGCTACTCCTCCATCAGCATCATACAGATTGGTTTATCCCACAAACACAGGCCTGTGTGCCTCTGAATCAAGCAAAAACAAAAAAGAAAAAAAGAGAGAAGAAATGCCTCCCTTTTGTTCAAGACTGTAAAAGAGATTTGAGTCACAACCCAGTCGAGGATTGAGAAAAAGGGATCCAAACCTTTTTATGGAGATTTTCCTCTCCCTCCTCCTCCTCTTCCCTGCGGTGACTTTTGGCAACGTACGAACCGTCACAGCATCCTAAGCCTCCAGCTACTCAGCATTTTTAGGGACAAGCAGAAAAGCGCGGGGGAAGAGTTGGAGCTTGTGCTGCCATGTTCTGAGACAGCAGGAGAGCTGGGTCTGTCTTCTGCACCCAGCCCTGCCTGTGTCTCAGACAAGTCCTTTGTGTACAGAAATATGGACGTGTAGGGGCAAAAAAAAAAAAAGGCATTTCACTGAACACGCTGGAGGTCACGAAGGCTCTTGCAAAAGAAAATGTTAAATAACAAAAGAGGAGTGAACGGAGCTGTACTTGAAATGGTTAAACCCCAGCAGTGTCTCTGCTAAGAGGATTTTCTGTAATTTCTCCGCTTTGTGACGTGTCCATTCACGCTGCAAACATCCATGTCCCTCACTGTAATGGAGTGATGAAGTGGGCCTCTATGACAGGTGAAGTGCTCGGTGAAGTGTCCCTTGGAGAACTACATGTCTGTGTCCCCATCGTAGGCGAGAGTCAGAGGTTTTAGTCGGTTGTTTTGTTGCCTCTGTCTCTGAGGTCTCTTTGGCTTTTTGCTGTGAAAAGATTAAAACAGTCAGAGCAACACTTGAAATATTCTCATACTACTTTATAACCACCAAGCCACGACCTCACAGTCATGAAATTACATCCTGCATGTTGTGGATAAAAGTGGTTGTGATCATGAAACACAAAATGCAGGTGAGACGATGTTACAACAGGGAATGGAGGTTGAAATAAAGGTTTTAAAACATGTATGGAAATAAATTCTTTTGGTTTCCAGTTTTCATGTGTAGTTTCATGAATTTACTTGATTATTTGAAAAATAACAACCCCAGTTAAAGGTTAATGGTGAAGGTTCCCACTGACCTCTGTGGTGAAAGAGTTGATGATTACAAATACATTATCAGTTTGTATTACTATATTTTATTCAAAATCCCATCAAAAGACCAAAACCAACAAGACTTTCTGACGAAGGCCAACTGGTTACTACTGAAGATAAAAATTTGTATAAAGGGTCATAAAAATGTAGTTAAACTTTTTAAAAAGGGTCATCATTTGTTGAGATGACTGATCCTTGCAGTTTTTCACTAATGTTACTCATACAGAAGGTAGCTGTGGTGCCGTAGTCTCCAGATCGACCGGTTGATCCATATGCTCTCATCTCACCAAATACTCATTGGTTAGACAATTTCCAGTGTAATTTTAATGCAAGACATTACTCAGGAGCCTTCCAGAATTAATCCATTATTTTTGACAGCAGGAGAACTAATAACTGAGTGTAGACCATGCAAACAGTGGTTTGCATATCACAGCTAAACAACCAACATGGCAGATCATCTAAAAACAGAAGGGTAACATTTCCTATGTTTCTCAATAGTTTTTATGCTGTATCACCAATTGCTACAGTTCTTTATTCAGAAATATATGACTATGGGCAGGCGCACACTGGTCTGCTTCAAGTCTGCTGCTAAAATATCAGTTTTAAATAACCAGGCTCAAATCTAGTATGCTGCAAATACTAGCTTTTGTGTTCATTTAAAATTAATTTACGTTAACAAGGATAAAGTCCTCTCAGTGCCCATTTAGTTCATCTACAAAGTGCAGTTTTTTTTTTGTCTCCTGCGACCAATTGGTTGGTTCCAGAGTACTACTATTTCAGTTAACCAAGATTTCCAAAGCGTTTATGATGAGCATTTGTGACAGCGTAAGTTTTCTCATAATTATGGACTGATGTGTTTTTAGGTTTTGGACAATGATGGAGATCTGTGGCACAAAGGATTAAGATACATCAGGCAGTAAATACACTTTGGTTTTGGTTTTTCACGAGATTTGGTGTCAGTATAAGAAATACAGAAGAATAGTAAAATGAAAATTTGTTAAAAGATAAATAATAGATAAAAGACAAAGCAATAAATCTGACCATGAGAGTTAAAAACTACTCTAACTATTCAGAAAACTACACAGTTTCTACACAGACAGACATGGATGAAGAAAACTACAATCTAGAGTACAACCACAGCAGAAAGGTCACAGCAGTGGAAGAGCAGACTGATCTATATTCAGCAAACTACTGGTTGATAGATTTCACACAGTTGATTTTTTCAATAAAATTTACATTAGTGTCTTCATTTAGAAGCATTACAGGTATTAGTGTGTTAATTTGCATGCAAACTCTGCACACAAGCCACACATTTACTATTTTGCCTTGAGGGGGAAAAAAGGATCTTTAGAGTAAGAAGTGAAGGCTTTATTTCTACTTTTTTTCTGGGCTGTTGGAGTAATTACGTTAACACTGTGGATGTGCTCATGACGTATGCACGGCAGCTCATCACTTTCTTTTTTAGACGGCAATCCTTCAACTTAATAAAAATTAATTTTATTTAAATGTAGACCATCAGAAACTTTTCTCAGACGTTTCTTAGGTTTTTCCCGTCGTACACCAACTTGCTGTAGCCAAGTCTATCTCTATTACTACAGATGCTCTCCTCTTCAGCTCTGGCAAACCAGTCTTTGCAGGCTGACGTATCACAGATGGTTGCCGGTGTTCAAGCGTGTAAATGTAGCCACAGAAACCAGATTTAAAACTCCAGTATATTGTGAAGTACAGAGAGATTTAGCTGGAGCTGATTGGCTTTATCAACAATGTATACAAATTTGTATGTTTAAGCCCTTGACTTTAGCTTTAAGTAATAGATTCATGTCTGAGAGTAATATTAAGGTATACAATATTCAAAATATTTACAAATGTAGAGTTTTTATCCTTTAGAAAAGGGCAGTAAAGCTAGTATTTGCTTGTGCTTTTTGTTGTATCATCCCATTTCTGATTCATGTAGAGTTTGAGCCAGCAGGGCCGTCCAATTAATTCTTCTGAGCATTAAAAACTTTCCCCAAACTTTCTCCCAAAGTCCTCAGAGATGTGTGATGTAATGCTCTCTGGAGTGTTGAGATGCTTCAGAAAGAAAATACTGGAAATTTTGTAAAAAACAATCAGAAGAGCACTCTGGGGAATTTTCTCTGGAGAGCTTCTGGGATGGAAGAGCTGACAAAATACTTAGAGTGAACATGAAGCATCAGCAAATGAGCAGAAAAAACTCTTCAATCTGTGTCTAGTAATGTTCATGCTAGAGCTGCTGCTAATGTTTGTTTTCACTGTCTATTATTCTGCTAAATAATTTCTAAGTTTATCAATCAACCTTTTAAAATAAAATTTCAGAAAGTGGCTAAAACTGTCTGATAAATTTCCAGTTAAACGTGATGCATGACTTGTTTAATATCATGAAAGTCAAAGAAAAACAGCAGACGTTTATGAAAATAAGTAGCTGCTTGATTGTAATTTCACATCATTAGTCCAGTTGAATCTAGTCTTACAGCATTGGTATGTTTTTTCAAAGCTGAGAATTACACAGAAACAACATAAAGTTGATGTTCTAGCTCTGAAGCTTTTTTTTTTTTTTTTTTAGAAGACCTGTGGCAGTCAGTTTTTGATATAGCACCAAATGACATTTTGGAATGACAAAACTAAGTCATTTGTACTCTCAACAAAAATCTGGTTGGAAATGAGTGAATATTAGTGGAGATAGGATTTTTTTTTTTTTTAATTAAATTTGAATGGATGATACATTTTTATTGTTTCAATTTCTGTAAAAAAAAATTATCTACATAAGCTACTGCAAAGATTACAAGTTCCACCTTTTTCTTGAAGTTGCCTTATTTTTTGTGTAAATACTTTGAGAGCAAAGAAAAAAAGCTAAACTCCTTGTATGTGTGCACATATTTGGCCAGTGAAGCTGATGTAGACAAAACAGCTTTTAAAGATACGTATTATACATGAAATCTACACGTTGACAGAATGTAGTAAACAACTAATTGTGTGTTTTGGATGTTTTCTTTCCACTAGTCTAAAAAAAATGTATATGTTAGGGGAACAAAATATTCCAAAATCTTAATTTTGACCAGAGTATGAAAAACGTGTCTGTAGTGTTTTTCTAAAAGAGAATGAGTAAATAACATGAGGAAAAAATAAAGGTGTTACCCGATTTCCTTTTTTGGCCACAAGAGGGCAGAGTGCCATCATGCTACTGAAACACTTCAGTTCCTGTACAGTTCACTCTGATTAATGCTACAGAAACATGACCCTGGAGTTAATATTTAGCTTTCTCCTTTCTATCATAATCAGCATATGTTTGAGTGTTCTGTTATTCTATTCATACCTTTTAACATTTTACTAGTAAATGCAACCAAAACACCACCATCCAGTAATATGGTAAACTAGACTCATCACATTTTTGACAACATCAAGTGTAGAAGCCTGTAAATTAAGAGTTTATGGCACAGATGTCACATTGGAATGTACTAGATTTCAAAAATGTACCTAATCATGTATAATGTGTAAAAATCTGTTATTTCTGCCATACATGTAAGGTTTAACTTTTATCTGAACTGATCGTTTTTGGATTTGAACTTAAAATAAACACAGGAACAATTCATTTAAAAAAAAAAAAAAAATATATATATATATATATATATCTACTAATATGTTTACCCAACAACAAAATAAAAGGCTGTTGCTAATTATGCTTAATAATTGAACAGCACAAAAGTTATGAACACAGTCCAATTTTTATCATGTAGATGGGACTTTTGTCTTGGTGAAAGTTTTCACACACCTCATTTAATAAAAAATAACAGGAATAATAGTGGTTTTGACACAAGTGCCAAAACAGTTACTTGAATTTTCATACCATAATTAAACAAAGCCTTTTGAACCAACAGGAGCTTGCTCTTCTTTCATTAACAAAATATCAGAGAACTTTAAAAAAATGCAGTTGTGGTTAATTTGTTTTAACACAAAGCAGCTGTCACATAGTTTTACCTGAATCAGGTGCAGTCTAAAATTAAGACTTCAGGAGGGAATTATCTGTTCAAAGGACCAGACACTTGAGGAAAACCCTTTGTTACCTTTAGTTTGGACTCCGTTTTAATCAGCAGCGGTAGCAACTTAACTGTATTTCTGTGAATATTGTACTCTGATGATTTTTGAACTGCGACTGCAAATTAAATTTCTTTAAAAAGATGTAATCACTTCATTAAATATACACAGACTAATGCATGTTAACCTGATGATACAGTAATTCAAGCGCATAATTTATACTTTTTCTTTTGGTATGTAAACTATATTTTGCTGTACTGTCAATTTAAAATGCAGGACATTTACTTGTACTTAATTATATTAGCATTGTTGAATTTCTACCTTTACTTATAGGATCCTAAAGGCTTCAGTTGACAGTAACTGGACTTCTTTTTGGGTCTTGAGGCTGTTTCTACGCTTTCCTGGAAATATTATTTTTTTTCCTTGAACTTTCCTGGAAAATTTAATCAAGTAAACAGGCAAGAGCCTTCCATTGGATAACTACAGCAGTGATGAATACGTTTCAGCTGCAACACCTTATTTAACTGATGCAGTGAGGAGCTTCTCATTTCTTAAACAATCATGTCGGAAAACATATCCTCTGGTCATGGAAACGATGTTCATCTGTCTCAGAAGGGTCAAATTATTGGCCGGAATCAAGCAAAGCAAACTAAGGAGATTTCTGAAACTACTAAAATCAGGTTAGGAACTGTCCAACGCATTCTTAAAACCTGAAGGATAGTGGTGAACCATCATCTTCAAGGAACAAACATGGTCGGTCATGTGGTCTGATGAGTCCAGATTTACCCTGTTCCAAAGTGATGGGGGCATCAGGGTAAGAAGAGAGGCAGATGAAGTGATGCTCTCATCATGACTAGTGCCTACAAGCCTGTGGGGGTTAGAGTTATGATCTGGGGTTGGTCAGGTTCAGCAACGTTATGTTCCCAAAGAATGAGGTCAGCTGACTACCTGAATATACTGAATGACCAGGTGTTTCCATCAGTGGAGTTTTCCTTCCCTGATGACATGGACATGTTCCAAGATGATGATACCAGGATTCATGGGGCTCACACTGTGAATGAGTGGTTCAAGGAGCATGAGACATCATTTTCACACAAGGATTGTCCTCCACAGAGTCCAGACCTCAGTCCCAATGAGAATCTTTGGGGTGTGCTGAGGGGAGAAGACTTTGTGCAGCGGCTCTACTCTCCCATCATCAATACAAGCTCTTGGTGAAAAATGAATGCATCTCTGGACAGAAATAAATGCTGTGACATTGCAGAAGCTTATCGAAACGATGCCACAGCGAATGAGTACCATACTCAAAGCTGAAGGCAGTCCAAGAAAATATTAGTGTGTGCAAGGTTTTTTTTTGGCCGGGCAGTGTATAACATCTTTCATGTACCTGCAATGAACATTAACCCCCACCCGCTATGATCTCAAAATTTAATGTAAAGCAGAATTCTCCCCTTTCTGATGTCAACAGAAACAGAAAATGTAAACTGAAGAAGTTTCATGCAGGCAGAATTTATAGCAGAACTGTTGTATTGGATCGCCTTAGATTTCACAAGTGTACTTAATAAAGTGGCCAGGGAGTGTAGGTATCACACAGAGATTGAAAACCTTGAAGTCAACAAAGTACATTGAAAAATGATGAAATTCAACTCCAAGGGCCAAACTGAAGAAACTAAAAATGTATTTGAAGTAGAGCTTTTGGATTTTGCAAGGTCCCAGGGACTCAAAAAATGATTTCACATGGTATTTTTTCAAGAAAATTCATGTCACAAGCTGGAAGTGTTAGGTGACTGAACATGAAGTGGCTGTAAAATGTGTAGGCTTCTTCCCTCTGTCTTTGCAGTGAAACTGTCTGCCCAGTGCTGTAACGTTCTGATAATCTGCAGCATATGTTCCAGTAGGTGGTGGGCATCAAACAGTAGCTATTAGTCTATGTTGTAGATTTCCTGAAAGCTTAAGCGTTGAGTGTTCTGTTCTCTTCATTGTGCACAGTTAAAAAAAAAAATACAGGTCATTTTTCCTGACATCCTCCCTGCGAACTTAATATTGCCATCCAGCAACTTAATAGGTTCTGTGAAGGTTGTGCTCCTGGGGTTTTAGTTTTGGCATCAAATTATGCTATGGTTTCACCTGTGGCCAGTTTCCGTTTCTGTATTTTGTTGATAAAAATCAGTGAAACTGTGGATGCAATGAATTTCCAACCAGAGTGGTTAAGATGCTTGCAAGCTGTTTTGCAATGTTATAGGGGACAATTTAATGCTACTAAAGGGAGGCCTGAGAGGTGCTCCTCCTTTTACAAGTCTATATATGCATAGTGGTGCTTCTCCAGGATAAAGCTGCTAATATGATGGATGGCCAATGAACTTCTTTTATCAGCTGTTGTATGCACTCTATAACAAGGTACTTGACCGTCTTGTAACCACGTGTGCGATCCTACCTTAGAGCTTCATAGGTGGCATTGCTACAAAGTAATGCAGATATTTTGTTGTGGTAATCAGCTGTGTTGATTACTGTGCACCCCCACCTCGACTGCTGGCAGGATACTGACGCTCCAGTTTTTACTCAGAAGTTACTGCTGTTTTTTTTTGTTTTTTTTTTTTTTAAACTGTGTTGTCAAGGTTGGGAAGTGATATTTTTTTTTACTAGAGTGGCAGTAAAACCTTCTTCCTGAGTTTGTAGTTGTAACTACTGGTAACTATTGTGGCTATGGAAAAGTTAAGACCTTTTACTAGGCTGGGTTTGGTCCTGTTAAATAGGTTTTTCACTCACTTCTCCTGAATTTTGACGAGTATCATCTTAGGTGTTCTAATACCATGACTGGGTTGGGAAACACATGAAAAACAGATCATATGCCAAATTAAGATTGTCCATGATATAAAATCATCAGATTGCGCACCCTTAGTTCCAGGTAAATCACAATCCACACGGGGTGTAAGACCTGTGTCTCCTCACCAGTCAGTTCAACCAAAGAAAGCCTTTTGGAAGAGAAGTCCAACTGTCTACAACTGATGCTCTTAGGATTACCATGACTTGGATGAATGAAACTGCACAATTACTTAAAGGAGTGGTTAAAAATATTTTTCAAAAGTATGCTTTCTTTCAAGGTTTAGATTAGTGCAACATGAACATAGCTTAGCAGGGTTTTTTTGTACAGATACATTGTGTTAGTGACATTTAGAGGTAGCAGTTGTATTTTTTTTTTTTTTCAACTTCAGAGCTAGCCATTCTCCACTTCCAGTTTTAATGTTTAACTGTCTCCTGGATGGAGCATCATGCTTAGTGGACAGACACACGAGCGTTTTAAATCCTCTCCTGCAACTCTCAGCAAGCATTTCATAACGCATGTTTCTTTAAATGACAAACTATTCTTTGAAATAAAACATCTCAGTGCTTCCCCCACCGCTGTTAGTCCATGCTCAAAATATATATCTACACACCTCTAAATACACCACAGAGAGTTACTGTTATTCTTATGTGGTTTGCCACGATTATAAGAATAATTTGGCTGTGTGACCTGTCTGGGCTTACTTTTACAATAATGATTTGAGTACAAGTTGGTTTTAAGCACACAGAAATTGGGATGGGTCACTTTTAAAACTAGCAGGAGGTAGAAAAAAGCTGGGGTGAACAGTGTCTATGTGCTTTAAGAGCTCTAAAAAATCTCTACAAGAATTAAAAGGAGCATTTTCTGGGTGGTTTGTCCTCACCTGCACCAGCACCTTCACTGAACTAGTCAGGCAGGACATGTGACACTTTGAGAGAGGTCACAGGGGAAGGTCAAGAACTGCAGGTACTTAGACTGGAGGGTGTGTTGGGGTGCGAGTGAACACTCCACATTCTAATTAGCTGCTTTGAGCCTGTTCTTGGCAATCGGGACAGGTGTAAGTCATCTCATGTGCATTTTGGCCCATCCAGACTGCCGTCCCATTGGCGTCAGACTCTTGGGCCTTAAGAGAGCGATGCACCTTGGCACAGTAGCTGCTGCTCTCACATAGGAATGGCATGAAGGAAGCAAAATAGACAAACAAAAATGGTGACATGGTGGAAGGAAGCTTTAACTCAAAGCGGGTAGGGGAAAAAAAATGAGGGCGGTTTGGTTTTATGAATGAAGACGATGAAGGAGGAGATTAAACTTGTTAACTCACCAAGCTAGGTATATCATAGACACTATGAATATGAGGAGCACAAAGGCTCCGGCTGCTACACCATACACCCACATCTTCAGTTTCCCATCTGTGGAGGAGGAGGCTCGTCAGTGTGTCTGTTTACAATTTAACATGGCACCAGCAGCCATTAAAACAATTCTGTGAATGCTTCAGAAAACTTTAACACGTTGCGATTTTTACTTATTCTGGGTAACATATAGTATAATAATGATACAGCCCATGATTTATAGTTATATTTCATCATCTGAATCCGGCACCAATAACTTGCCTGTGTCTGCTGGTACCCAAATGAATATAGGTACAGTGGGAAAAAAACAAGACCAACAAGGCAGGAACAACTGGGTGTTTCAGGGGAAATAAATTACACTCAGTATTTTTGTAAATGTTGGGCAACTTAAAAGCTTTAAGGTTCTTCTCTATCCCAGTGTTGGACATCAATCTTACCTCATCATGTTCTAACTGCACACTTCAGGAAGAACAAGGTGATTGTCTGAAAGCAATTCTAAACCTTTGCAACTGTTCACACCAACAGCGTCACCCCTAATGCAAGGTTATCTAACATCTCAAGTTGGAGCTTTCAGGTTGTAAATTTGGTGAAACAAGTCCCAATATATCGGGCAGTATGAGCTCTGCGTACATACTGCCTTGATTATGTTTCCTTGCAGATGTGCAAATGGAGAGTATGGACACCACTGATGCATAGTTCTTTTTATACTACTTAGAGTCCAATTACTAGATGCTCTCCATTCATGCACAGTCAGTCAGCACTTACATATTGTGAGCTGCCCTTGTAATGTTGTCGCTGTTTAAATTAAGGAGAATGATGAACCTTGTCACTCAAAGACCTATCAGACCCTTGGGTACTTGTGCAAAGCAAAACACTGGCCTTTGTATTTATTTAAAAAGACAAAACACTAAAAATAAATGTTGAAACTGTATCAGCTGTGGTTAGTGGCATGTTCTGCCCAGTGCATTACAGCATTTCTTAACATTATAGTAAAGATTTTTAATCCTCTAATATCAGTATAGCTATGCTATTAACTATACAACTAATAACATGAACAAAGGGCAAAATAATCAGTTTTTTGTACCTCGTTCATAACTGAGGAATAGAATGTGCATTTAGGATAGTTTAGAGAACATAAGCCAATAAGCTTGATCATTGACAGAAATAGGCAGCGCAAGTAAGTTAGACAACGTTTCTTTTTTTTTTTACCAGACTACATTTTTAGGGACCCAGTATTTACAGAAAATATGTATTTCCTTAGAAATGTCCAGTTGTTACTGTCTTCCACCCTTCTTCTGTATCTACATTTGAATTCAAGCATGAACCGATAAGAATTTTATTGGTGCCTGATGATGCAACAAAATCGCACTAAAAATCATAAGCTGTATTAAAAACTATTAGTTTTTTCTCTTGATCTGCAATAAAGAATAACAGCAAGAAGAGTTTTTCAAAAACAAGCAACCATTTGGAGGATAAATAATACAAGGGTTACTGTATGTGATGGCATGTAAATGTGTTTGCTCCTGACAGACATTAACTCAATCTGTTCTGCACTCCTGCATCCTAAATGTGTCTTTTTCTGTCATGCACCATCAGTCACAACGCTCTGTGCAGATGCAGCTCTCAAATGTTAATGTACCAGCAGTTGAGAGAAGGAAGCAAGCTCCATCCATGCACAGTTGCAAGTACAAATGGGTTATATCAAATGTTAATTAAACACTGTCAACACAAAATCGGCCCAAAACATACTGAAAGCAAAGTACATTCTGCTGCTGTCATGTGAAAACCTCTTAGCTTTACGTAGCAACTTCACTTTAAGGATTACATGGTGCCCTGCAGGTTGAGAAATTCTACAAATGCTGGACTCTAAAACCTTTTCCCTCAGATAAACTTAGTAAGACACTCAAATGAAATGACGGCATTTTTTTCTTTGTCTGTGGAAAAGAGGAAATATTTTAAATAAAAGTTTCTGACTTGTAACTTACATAAACATTTCTGAAGTGGTTGTTTTGGAAATGTGTGTTTACAGACCTTTGCACTGTTTACATGGTAGGATGAATATATGCCAACATGTAACCACTGTTTGCCGTCAATAAAGGCCCTGCTTACATCATTTGCTTATGTGGGTTCCAGTTCTACTTTTCTTGCTGCAGCAGTGTGGTCAAAGTAATATTTCTGAACATATAAACCATGAAGGCCTTTTTTCCCTTCGGGCTTCTTTCACATTTCTAACTGAGGCATTTTTATGTGGTGGTGTTTGTAATTACAACCTGACAACTGGAAAATAGCAGCTTCTACAGAGTACATTATGGCAGTGTGTGAGAACATGACATTTAAAAGGTTAAAGGTTTTCACTTGACAGCAGCAAAACACTTGTGCTGTATGTGTCCTCTGTCTTTTAAATATTGAAAAAATTGCAAATACTGACTTAAAAAAATCTGTATCTTTGTCCAAACTAGTATAATCAGTCCTAAACCTGAACAGTGTATGAAGGCCTGACCTGGACCGTAGGGCTGCAGGTACCAGGTCCGACCAGTGCGTCCTGGCTGGATGGTGCTGGGCATCGTGGGGTTAATGGCACGGCTGGTCTTCACGTCCCCCTTCTTGTCCCCTGCTGTGGGGATCTCCAGGATCGGGATGGGGGCGCACTGGTCCAGCTGCCCAGTGGATGACAGCACTTCTGTGAAGCCTTCCTCGCACATACAAACACCAGCCTGCAGAGGGCAGCGCAGAATCATGTTTGCGTGTTTATGAGTTACAGTTTAAGACTTGAGTGAAGCATTTGGAGAGTAGACTTGAATTAATCAAAGTGGATCTTGGTTATGATAGGACCTGTTCCTTGTTGGTTACAGGTTGAACCCTTGTATGTCCTCAGCAGCTGTGTGTGACACATCTACATCTCATTCACTTTTAGTTAATCTAGATAAAAGCATAAGCTTCCAGAAAAAACACGTTTGAGCTTGTATGTGACCTGTTGTGGCCTCATCCACATATGCCGTATTTTCTACTGAAAGCTATTTCTAAATCAGGTGGAACAACAGAAATTGTACCTGTACTGTTGCTGGCTGACCATGAATGCTCTTTTAAACGATGGCTTGCGCTCATGCATTTATCTGACAGTCCACAGCTCCAAAGATGACAGTGAGCAGTTTCACTTTAGCAGCTGGGGACTTAGTGCCTTGCTAAAAGTGCTAAAAGGAATTTGAAAAGTGGGGATAAGAGAGGGGCAAGCGCTGTGCGTTGTTTTCCCCAATAACACAACAGTTTATTTAATACACTAAGACTACAGCAGTCTCATATGGTAGTCCTGCAGTAAATCCTACTTGCATGGACTGATCTTCAGTTAATGTTCAGTTTTAGAGCATGATTTGATTTTATGGTCATCTTAAAGGTTGTGGTGCTGTTGAACTGCGATCATCACACAGAGGGTTGTTTCTGTTATGTAATCTACCCTTACCTATATAGAGTATAAAACTATATCATAAAAAACCTTCACAGTGCATTAACACCCCTCTGCAACAGTTGGCAAAGTGGAACATTAAGACCTTCATGAAGGGAGGATTTACTGTAATTAGTTTTATCTTGGGGTACCGGTGACCTGAGTAGTCCTGAACTCGCCTCTCATCTCATCATTTTGACCTGCTTATTTTGTTTTCAGAAAAGTCTGTTGTCTCAAACAGCTGTTAACCAGCCTTTATTGCTATGTCCAAATTTGTTTTTAAAAACTATAAAGCTACTAAAATGGATGAAGTGTGAGATGTACCAGCTGCTGTATCTGGTGGACAAGAACTTATTTTCCTGATTGTGATGCAGCACAGGTGAGTGACACTGCGGAGAAACAGGTTTTACATCTTCATGCTGCCATCATTTCATTCCCTGCTGCATTCAAATTCAATTCTGGCAGCAGTGTGTCACAGAGAGTGCACACACTGCCATTCATCCAGAAGACCTGCGCTTTCAAGTTGATGTCTTTTTATTGTTTTTTGTTCTGTTTACCACATTTTTATTGGGGGTCTTTGTCTTCAAAACCATATTTCTTTCGAAGATTTACTCTTTTTATTTTGAGCTTGATTGCTTTTTGAGAATAAACGCTGCTTACCTCACTGCAGAAAGACTTTGGCATGAGGCAGGGAGGGTCACAGGAGCTGTTGTCCAATGGAGGGTTCATGGGAGGACAACCTCCTGCGGGCCACAAGACAAAGGAATCAAACAGAGTACATGGTGTTTTTATTACAATACAATGAACACAAGCATCATCTGTGTGCCCTGGTGCATCCACTGCTCTCTGTTGCTGATGGCTTGTGTTATTTCAGAAAAAACCTGACATTTTCATGTGTAAAAGTCATAATTTGGTTTTATTATACAGCCTGCAGATTCACCTGTATCTATAACTGAATACAGCAGAAAGCCAGGTTTATTTTGGGAATTATTTCAGGTGAGTAACCACATGTTCATATTTTATACAGAACTGAATAGCAGTACCGACTGTCACCGCCCACCTCCTGTCCTTCTTATAGAAAAAAGTCTCTAGTTTTTTAGAGCGGTGTTATATTTCTGACATTTTGTGCAAATTTTACCTCCTACATAAAACTGCCACCAATGGTTAAGATTTACTGCTGAGCTTTAGAGTTGCTTCAACCTCCAGTTCATCGCTTTAAAAATAAATAGCTACACTATGTATTATTTAAAAAAAAAAAAATAGTGTTTGTTAATCTCTTCTGACTTGAAACCCCCTTAGACAGACTAAAGCGTAGCAGCAATCCCTTGGCAACAGTTGTGTTAGTGATGTCTAAGAGCTATGACCAGTTTATCCACAGTGTGTTTCTACTCAGTGTTTCTGTTCTGAAATGATTGCTCCATTTACAGATGGTGCAATTTTGTTCATCAATTCATCATTTGACAAAAAAGTTAAGTATTTCCCAGTTCCAGCTTCTTAAATGTGAGCATTTGCTGATATTACAAAAACAAACAAATAACAAAACTATTTATATACATTAATTTTAAAATTTTTTGGAAGTTATGTTCTTATTTCTAGTTTTATGGACCAAACCCGATCGCAGCAGAGTAATCTTTAAGCTGCACTTAGGCCTTGTACACATTCATTCAGGTGTTTTTTATAGATAGATATTTCCTGGTAAGTTTTGAAAAACAAAATTCATTCTGCATGACCATCGATTTACAAAACATCTTTGCAAACACAAGAACACAAAATGACTACAACTGTTGGCTTAAACATGCATGCATACTTGAAGAATGTTCTGTCATTTCTTTGGTTCTGCAATCTTTGAACTGTGGTGGATGCTGGTACTTTTACATGCTAGTGAAGTGGTGCAGGACAGTCAAGTAAAGGTATCAGCTTGTAATTGCTAGTGCTAACTAAACGTAAAGACAATGATGTGTCTATACATTTATACATGTGCCGTTGTTGTTTGAGGCACAAGCTCATTACACAAAGCAACAATCGGCATTGAAATGTGGCATTATTGTTTCACAAACTCTGTTTTACAGATAAACACTAGCTGGACTTGAACAAAAATCTTGACTTTAGAAGACGTTTGAGTGAGCTTGGTCGAAGAGCTCAAACATAGAAAAACTGTTTAGCAAAATATCTATAAAAGTAGGTTTCCAAACCATGGTTTCAAGGCCAGTGGTGTACAAAACATAGAGAAAATGCATTTTATGGAGAAGTGAGTTGACCAAAAGTCTCCACCAATTTAATATCAAACAAATTTCATCGTAAAAGCCACAGATTCTTACCTGTCACATTGAGTCCATCTGAGCGCTGACACCAGATTAAAGGGCGGGTGGAGTTTAGACGACTGCTACTGAACCATTTGTACTCGTAACATTCACCCACTGAGAACAAAATACAAAAACAATCAACAGCCATAAAAGCTGACAGTGGGAGTCTGCAATGAAGACTATTACTCATATGAGTGACAGATTAATAAAGCAGTAGCTAAATTATGGTTGTATAATAGGCTGCTGTCACATAATATCAGTATCACTGTGTCTTCACAGAAGGTCCAGTTCAATGTTTTAATCTTCAGTAAGAGCTTTTGCTTAATGACTTTCTATCAGTGCTATTATGACTTTATCAATAACTCCATCAGTGCAGTAAATGGCCGTATTTCCCTATGGAGTCCTGTATAACCAATCATCAGTCCAGCCAATTCCGCGAGCATAAATGAACAATTTAACCTTGAACAAAAGACTGATCTATTCTCCACAGGCTCGGGTACAGTATCACTGCTCCAGTCAATGGCACGGCGTTATCTCCTGCTTTCACAGGACGATTTGTCTGCGCCTGAGATGGCTTCACCCTTTAAGTTCTTCACTTTTCTCATTTCTTTTCTTTTTTCTTGCTCTGCTACAGCTGAAGTCATTTCTCAAACGTGTTATCACTGAATCACTCACTTTTGCCGGCACTTCCCACCATCTTTTACGAGTAGATTGAAGTTTTACTACTATAGAAACATCTCTCTGAGGAAACGTGGAAATTATTTCAGGAGGCAGAAATAATGTCAGTAATAGTGTTGGATATGAGAAGCTCTGTACGGGCTAAGAAAAGCAATAGATGATGATTTTAACTGAAAAAGATTAATTACAAAAAAGCTGTTAGAAATGGACTGCACTTAAACAGCACTTTTACACTATTGTGTGTCTATTACACACATTCACACACCAATGGAGGTAAACTGGTCAAGCATGGTGTTGGCTGTACAGTCTAAAACCATAAATCCATTGTCACTGATGAGGGGGAAAATAATTACCATTAAGGTTTGCTGGTTAGGGGCTGTAGAAACTTAATGGGAGTAGGAATAAGCCTCATCTTACTTTATAGCAATGTTAATACCACCAACAAGTCAGAATGTTTACCTGCCCAGCAAAATAATTAAACATGTATGAGACATACAGCCATAAAAGATTGTGCAGATATTCATGGATCCCAGATAAGTTTTACTGACATCAGTGGTCCTGTTTCCTCTTGCTCCACTGTATTTGTGGTTTTGAATAAAATGTAAATATGTATTTGATGGATTATCCCAGACATTTGTGTTCTCCACAGGATAAACTGTCCTACCATTTTTGAGTTTTACTTCAGTGGTAATTTACACCAAATAAACAAAAACTATGACAGAATACAAGACAACCTATTTTTCACAATGAATACAAACTGAATAAAAAGTAACATTTTGCATTTTTTTGTCAAAGAATAGAAACTAAACTAAAATATTCTAGCTTGACAAACTAATCACAGCTGCAGCATCTGTGGAATTGTACACTGCAGTTCCTAATAATAATTTATTCTGCTACAATCATTAATGTTGTTCAGTAGATTTATCCGTTACTAAGATGTGGCATTCACTAATGTTATGTGTCTCTCAGTACTGTTATCTGGCATCACTACTTTTAGGTAGAAAAAAGTTTAGAGCCATTATCAGTTAAAATTTCCGTTTGTCCAGCATTTAGATTTATGACTAAACATCTGATAACATTCTCATCAGTCTCAGCTGTATTCCAAGTTTACTGCTAACAAACAAATGTTAGCATGATAAAAGGGTATGGAAAATCTTACGCTGGTGTCAAAAAATCTGATTAAAAGCTGAAAAAATTACAATATCCTCCTACTGTCTGAGCCCGCTCCGTTCATACAGGCTCTTATAACCAATGTGTATATATGCTACATATCGAGATTGTAAAAAACCAACGGTTTTTTTCTGCTTGAAAGAAATTGTTAAAAAAACAAAACAACAACAACAAAAAAAACAAGAGTCCTGATTGTATACTAGAGTCAAGAAAGTTGTTGACTTTTTTGACATTTGTGAAGCAACCAGTTTTTGATTCTCCACAGTGCCTGCAGATAAAAGTGATAGTTTTTTTCATTTTCATAATTTATAACAACAAAACATTTCAGTCATGTGGAAAAACATTTATCACACGTTGAAATCCATCAAAGTAAAATCTGTCTTTTTTTTAAGCCTCTGCTGTTCTTTTGCGTGGTGTCGTCATACCAAGATCTATAGAGCTCCCTACAGCAAAAGCTTGTGGATGCCAGTGAGTCTGGAAAGCGATATTGTAAGATCTCCAGACTTATTTTAAATAAATCACTGTATTGTAGAGAAAATCATCTATACGTGGTGTAGATTTAAAACAGCTGCCATGTTGTGCAGGACTGGCCATATAAACAATGCAGCCAGAGAGGATGGCAGAGAGATTGCACTAATTTGACCTGTGTGGGAGGCGCACCAGGGGAAAGAGAGAGAAAGAAAAAAAAATGCATAACTTTTGCTGTCAAAAAAGCAAAATGGAAAATAGACAGACAAGCAAAGACCAGGGTTTTTGGAATAATGTGTTCTGAACAGATGAATCAAAATAAAGTTGTTTGGCCACAGTAACAGTAGATATGATTGGCACAGACAGCTTTTCAGGAGAAGAACTTCATACCAACTGTAAGGCATGTTGGTGGAAACGTTTGGAGTTACTTCTCTGCCTCAGGGACTGGGCAGCTTGGAGTCATTGTCTCAACTACTGCATCTAATCAAAGAGTGCTTGAAGATAGTGCAACAGCATGTTTCCAAAAGTTTAGGTGTATATTTCAACAGGATAATAATCTTAGGAACACTAAGAAATCCACCAAAGACTGGCTCACAAAGAAGAAATAGAGGGTTATTAATTGGCCTTGTCAAAACCAATATTTGGATCCAACTGAAATGTTATGGGGGGGGGGATTTGAAACAGGCAGAACATGCATGAAAACATCTTGCAACTGAAGGTACGTTGCAGGAAGACTGGTCAATTATTTTAGCAGGCCGGTGTAAGAGACCTGTGAAAAGTTACGCAAAACACCAACAGCAAGCTATTTCTGCTAAATGGGGCAATACTAGCCTCTGATGAACTTATCTTTGTGAGGAAGTATTACATCTACTGATACAATTGTTGAATAAATGATTGAAAAAGCTCATTTTCCTTGTGGCTGTGTTCAAGTATACCAACTATAGCAAAGAGGATCAAATGTTTGCTTGTCCAGTTATGTTAATAAAGTCAACTGTTTCCATGGGACTTTTTCCCATGACTGTACACCAATAACATACAGATTCTCTACTAGTGTTGACAATGCTGTATTTTGGAGGGTAGTTTTTTACTTTAAAAGGTAAACCATTTTGTACTACAAGTAATTATGATGAAGGCCTGAGCAAGAGATTGTGATTTTACAGATTTTTTTAGTGACTCTGGCAGCATCTTGGTTATGTTTCTGGCCTCTTAATGAATGAATGTTGGTCCATTGTTTACTCTCACTTTGTTTTTGCTCTCAACATATTCATGCAGTTTTAAGCTACTGACAACTTCAAATTCCCACACTTCAAAAATAATGAGAAGAGTGTTTCACCAAGGATTTACTTTTATGTCCCTGAAGCTGTTGGGAAACCATCTACAGATTTTATACCTCTTCCAGCTGTGAGCAGCTCCTTTGTTGTTTTTGTTTTATTGCATTATTGTAAAACTGCACAAAAAGATCAAAATGTAGCAATTTTATATTGCACTTCTTTCACTATGAGTGTAATGTAGACACAAAGCATGCAGGCATTAGTATACTGTAAAAGTGTGCAACTGGGACACGGCTGCGGATTTGTTTTTCTCAAACGAGGTTCACATCAAACTGTTCCCTCCCTCCCTCAGTCCCCAGCCTCTCTTTCTCCATCACCTCCCTCTTGCTTCCCCTGTCTCTGCTCTGTCTTCCTCCTCCACCTTCAGTGGTCTTGGCTGGGCCACTCCTCCCCCCCTGTGCCTTGAGTGATGCTATGAATCCGGGTCAGGCTAGTGAGGACTGCCATGGGGCTGTAGTAAGGGAGGGAGGGAAGTGTGTGAAGCCAAAGAGGGAGGAGGGGAAGGGTGAGGCAATGAGCTTGCTCTGTAGACTGAGCCCATGGCTATTGTATATGTTGAGCTTTGGTGGTAGTGATTCACAACCCACGCTTCACCTAATGGGTGATTAACGCGCCTGGGGAGCAGCAGAAATCGTAACAGTAAATGAGTGTGGGGGTTTCCACCGTTCAGACATCTGACTCAAGAAATCCCATCTGGGAGAACACCAATTGACCCAGTGTACAGAAGGAAAAACAAAGTGATAGCGGTAGTTAGTGCTTTTTTTCCCCTCAGTGATATTTGGGGCATAGCAGCACAGCAGCCCAGTGGTGAGTACTGTTAGCTCACAGTGAGAAAAAGCTTTATTAGATTCTTGTCTCAGATCCCATCTCCACAAACTCAACAACTTGGTCCTGTGGGTTTCTTCTGGTGTTCCACTTTCCCCTGGCAATACAAACATATGCGTTCCGACAGATAGACGACTAAATCAACCTGATTGTAAACGTCTTTCTTTCTTAACCCTCTCCACTGCCTTCAACCCAATACAACCTGCAGCTGGCTTCAGTTAACCACCATCATGCTCACTGCGAATATGTGGGTAAAGAAAAGGAATACATTTTTTTGTTGTTGTTGTTGTTGCTGGACTGCAGAAAGCTAATTTGTATGCACCATAAGTTCACTTTTCAAAGGGAGAGTGCTTCTGTTAATTTGTCAAAGCTCCTGGCCAGGAGAGGTTGAAGCTGTCATGCTTTTAAAGTATTCTTACCAGTGCATGGCTGAGACTCCCAGGCCTGGTCTGGACAGAGCTGCAGGTTTTCAGGTTCTTGGGCCAACACAGCTCGTGAGCGGACCTGGACTGAGCCGAACTCGACACCGGCACCTTTGACGCAGATGCTAACACAAGAGCTCCAGTCCGACCACTCCATCAGGTAGCAATCACCTGCAACAGAGAACAGATGGAATATTTTCTTGTGACTGTACAATGCCTTTAGTGAGAGAGCGCTTCACACAGGATGTCTGTGTTTACAAAAGCATCCTATCAAAGCTTTTCAACTGATGATATATCACAGCTATGCTAGCAGAGAAATAATGAGCACTTTCCTTTGACAAATCTTAAATATTAGACAGTAGAGCTGAAATAATTAGTCGATCGATTGGCAGAAAAAAGATCTGTAGTCATTTCACAGATGTTCTGAAAAATTGTCAAAACTTCTTCAGTTCTAGCTCCTCCAATGTCAGGATTTACTCTTTTCTCTGTTTTATATCACTGTACAGGGAATATATTTGGGTTTTGAACAGATTTTGGATAAATCAAGAGATTTAAAGACATCACATTGGACTCAAGGACACTGTCATGCATTAGACAGTGAACTATCCATCCATCCATTATCTATACACCTCTGCCAGTCTATCACAGGGCTACATACAGAGACAAACAATCACACTTACATTCACACCTACAGTCAATTTAGAGTTACCAATTAGCCTCAACATGTTTTTGGACTGTGGGAGGAAGCTGGAGTACTTGGAGAAAGCCCACACATGTACAGGGAGAAGAACATGCAAACTCCATGCAGAAATATCCCAGGCCCAGGTTGGGACATGAATCAGGGATCTTCTAGCTGCAGGGCAACAGTGCTAACCACCAAGTCAACCGTGAACTAATTATTCAAAAACAATGATTAGTTGTAGCCACATTTAAAAGCATCCTCAATATGGAGAAGTTGTACTGCTGAAATTTAGTAATTGTCTGTATACTTTCCTGCAACACTGAGAGTGACCCCTGAAGCCAAAAAAGTCTAAAGTCTTAACTTTCTGAGCTACTACTGACTCAAAACTAAATGAATTTGTCATTTAACAACCAAACTCACGGATTCAGCTGGTTCAAAGCAGCCAGAAATTAAATCCTTACGGACATAAGCATCTCTCTGGCACCTCTTCACTGTTACCTGCTAAATGTGACATCTTCAAATAACTGCCAAATGGCCTACAAAGTATTGCAAGATATGGCCTTATGCCATACTTCATATCTTTTAATTTCCTGTGCAGGCTCAGGTCCTCAGGCAGGATGGCCTTTCTGGTTCTTGTGGACTTTAAGACTGAAAGGTGACCAGATTTTTGTCATCTGAGCTGTTCAGCTCTGGGAAAACCTGCCTGAGGAGATGGACAGGATCAGGATTATCTCCAAAGCTACTCTAAGTGTGATGTTTTCAATTAAATTGTCACCATTACTTTATTTCTATCTATCCATCTCTTGTAGAACCTTGGTGTTTTCACTGCAATTCTACTTGAGTGTTTAAGCTATGCCAAAATGTCTGCATTGCAGCTTTAGTATGGGTGTCTGCAGGAGAAATCCGATCATCAACTTTGGCAGTACTCAAGCAATGTTTTAGCTCTTCATCTATGGATGAGAACAGTTTAATCTGGGTGAGATGGTAAGGTGTACAGCGGAGACGCATACAGAACGTGTATTTCCATATCATATCATGATGCTGGGATGCTTTGAAGAGTTTCAGGAGGAGGAAGGTGGAAGTTTAAGATGCGGGGTGGCATGGTTTTGATCACACCTGACAACTGCAGCTCATCAAACAGCAGGGGAAATAACATGGGTCAAGGGTGGCAGTGCATGAAAGTGTGTGTGTGTGTGTGTGTGTGTGTTTGTATGCGTATGTGGGGATGCAACGTGATAGAATTCCCATGCTGTCCTCGGTCTTGCACAAACAGCCCTTGAATTTCCTCCCCAATCACACTACAGTACCTCCCAGTACAGAAAACAGTCTGTGCTTTTGATTGCTGTTTGATACTTCAGTGCTCCTGCAGTTTGGCAAAAGGGGTTGGACCGACTTGTTATCTAGGGCAGCGTTTCTCAGTGTTTTCCATCTCAGGGACCAGCAGCCATCTGATGAGCTTTTTTTTTTTTTCTCTCTAAAATGAGAAACCCACCAGTGGAAACACATGCCACACACACTTTTAAGACATAAAATGAATTCAAACTGAGACGCTTTTAAATAAGTCATGAGGTGAAAAATAGGATACATTTTTCCTTTTCTATATTTTAGAGGTACTGAATGATGAACGATTAACGATGAACCAAAATAACATGTAACACTTTGGAAATGAACTTCACGTTTGTGTTTTGTCTTTTGGCAGAAGCAAGGAACATTAATCCCCCCTTCAGAGACAACTGACAGTGAAAACAGATGTATGCACTATGTGAAAATACACTCCCATTATCAGGTTGAATCATAAATTGTGGGTGCACTTTAACTTTCTTTTCTTATTGAATTGTTGAAGATTTGCCCTGTTTATTTAAAAGAAACAATCATGCTCACTTTGCTATGTACTACACAGCTTCACATTATCAGGAGCAATGCTGTGGTTGTAGGAGGGATAGCGAAGTGTTGCTGCTGCAGACCTGATGGACAGAGTCCAGCAGCTTTTGGGCAGAGCTCACCTGTCTGTCTGTCTGTCTGTCTGTCTGCTCCACACTGCAAAGCTACATCAAACCCAGCAGCTGACTAGCCTTCGTCACAAAACCTGACAACAACTCATCAAACCCGGCCTTTTGAAGAGATAATCCCATCTGTGAGATCTGCTTTTTCTTTCCAGTGGGGGTTGACATCCTTGGTCCTAAAGCTGATATTCTGCTGTTTTTGTGCTGCAGTGCTGAGACATCACCTGCCAATCAAAGTGTGGTCAACAGACTCCTGTGCCTTATACTTTGTATTGATGAAAGATTCAGTACACACAATGGTTGCTGCTGCTTCTGCTAAATACCCAGTTCCTATATTTATTTGTAAGAAAATGCTGTCAGTGCTGCAGGAAAGGACCCACCACTGTGAAGATCTTCGAGAGTCAATATAAGCTTTCAAAACAGCACTCGACCAAAGTTTTTATGAGCTGTGTATATCCAAAAGCAGTGTTCTCAAACTACTTGCCAGGCTACTGCATATTAAGAAATTAGCTGCATATTTCCAGCTTGCAAATATATATTTTTTTCCTGTTTACATCCTTCCAGTTTTGTATTTGAGACAAACTGTTGTTTTCTAACAAGACTGTAAATCCGACCAAAAGATTATTATATTTGTTTCATGTCTCTTTAAATGTGACAGAAGGGCAGGCCTGTGCTAAGAGAGGAGGACAATTTTTGACTTCTGTGTTGACTTTTATGTGATAACAATGTAATCAGAACAGAGGAGGCTGCTACTGTAAAGGAATACAATCTGGAATGGCATTACTCAACTGAACCTGCAGAACAGCATTCATTTTATGAAAGGAGCAAAGGAAACCTGGCTGCTTCACTAGAAGTGCACAGTTATAATCTTCTTCTGCTTAATGTTCAATAAGTGACTCTCAGGTCTCAGAGTTTTGTGACAGGTGTGAACAAACTAAAGGTCCTCACTAATGCAAGTTGACTTACTCCAGACAGTAACTAGTATTGCAGTAGCTCACACATCAATTCAGGATTAACTTATTAACACTGACTGCTTCTACTGTATTTTTTGGAGCAGAATTGAGTTCAACACTTTCTTCAGATATTTCATATTAAAAGAGAACCAAGAAAATGCTCTCTGAGCATGTCATATATATATGTGTGTGTGTGTGTGTGTGACCATTTGACAAACAAAAATGCCTGTTATGCTTGAGTAAAAGATACTTCAATTAACAAATCTGCTTAAAAGTGAAAAAGCTTTTTTCCCCTCAATTTTCATAATTTTGGTACTGGTGATTTTCCTTCTGTGCTGCCTAAAATGTCTATATTGATGCCACAAATTTCTCTTTGTAGGAAAAGAGATGGTACTGTTGAAATTACGGAATGGAAAAGTCAACACATAAAAGCTACTTTTCAGCTTCAACAAAAAAATAAAAATACCAAATGAGATTAACTGGGAAATGTGTTGCTAAAATCTAATAAAATCTAGTTATTTCAAAAATAATAACAAAAAAAAGTAAGGGTAATTCTTGCTGCATTTGAGGTAAATAATGAATTTCTGAAATATCGATCCTGTTTTATCTCACATTAATCAGTGAAATACAGCAGCAAAAAAACGATATAATAATATAATATTATAGATTGTGGGTCCATAAAGAAGCAGTGAGCTCACTGGTCTGCTGGGTGATTAGAAAGGTGTGTAATATTTCACAGGTTGTGCTCTGTACGGTCATCTATCATGTAAATCACAACAGATGTCCAGCGCAGCATAAAGACTGTGCTGGGACCTAATCACTCACCGAAATAAAAAACGTCATCCTGTGCAGGTCGATTGTGAACTGACACTGCCAGGTTTGTGGGGTTGTTACCCACTGGGGCTACCCATGCTGAAAATGTGTGCACACATGGCACACTAACAAGCTTTGTGGGTCCACCAGAAGACACATGGCAGCATGTCTTGTATTAGGTACACTTCATCTTGGTCTGCTTGACAACTATTATGTATTGTTTGTTGGGCAAATATTACGGACAAATATCACATGGGACGAATTTAGAAAGCAGTATGTTTTTGTTTTTCTTTCCAAAACCAAAATCACATTAAACGTTGTGTTTATCTGCTATAAGAAAAGCCGCACTTGTTTGCGTGTCCAGCCAAGATCTCAATGCATACAACAGTAACTGATAATCAAGGAACAAATGATTAACTAAGGAAGCACACTCATTTGTTTGAGGTTTACAGGTTACAAAAAAAACAACTCATGACTAGCATATTGATTGTGTATTATTTACCTGGTGTAAGGAAGTTGGCCTTGATGCTACTGAGTTGATGGTAACAGCATCTGCACTGTCTTGCTGTTCAATCGATTTGGGCAAGTTTACACTCCAGCAGTTCTCACAAACATAGTCAACACTGGCAAACACACTGGTTGGTCTTGAGCCTAAAATGTTTTCATGCTGCTTTAAAAGTGAAAACAAACCATATGAAAACATGAAGTATTTAAGAAGTATTTAACTAAGATTCCAAACCCTTCTTCCTTATATCTACTACTACATAGAATATCATCTGGTCAGGGAGGCTGACATTTTTGCCAATGTGTGCATCCAAATTTTAAAACCCCTTTGACGAGACTGGTTTGGAAGACTACAAACACTGAAAGGGGATTTCATCCAACTTCCGGAGCTTGTGTTGGCTTAGAATTGGAGTGCAGGTCTTATAAATGGACGTCTGTTGCATTCAAGCCAAGTGAGATCAAACATTGCTGATTAAGCCAATCATCAGCAGGTAAACCCCTTCGCAGAATCCCAAGTTTTAAATCTGGTGTCCATGGTGACATTCTCACACTGGTGCACTGGTAGTGATGTGTTTTATGTCAATCAGCAATGATTGCTTTGCCAGAGCTGAGGAGGAGAGCAACTGTAACGATGAATATCCTACAGGAACTAGACATTTGTGGAGGCTACAGTGGAAAAACCTAGGAGGCATCCAAGAAAAGATGCTGACGCTCCGGATCAAAAACAGTTTCATGAAGAAAGTGATCCAAGGCAAACACAGACTACCACTGCTGTGGCTTTTTTATTGTTGGAAAGCACTGAAAGAAGACAAGGACCGAGGGCAGACTGAAATGTCACCTAAATGCTTGTGGACAGGTTGGTATTTGTAAAACATTTGTAGAAGGTGATGGAGCTACTAGAGTTACGTCATGAACACAGAGTTAGTGTAATTACTATTACTGACTGCAAAGGGACACAATTCTGCATGGTAGGCTCAGATAACCCATCAAGTGTTCTTTTTACATGTAAAATTAACATGTCCAAATGGTGTTTTTCTATACGTTGAGCATCAGTTATTCAGCAAGACAAGCAGTCTGTGTCATGACTGAGCATTTCCATTTCAAAATTGCAGTGTACTGATGCATGTCTAAAAACATGGATTCAGACTTCCAGGGTTTCATATGTAACAAACCTAAGAAACCAATCTTGTAAATTTGCAGATGTCTGTCTCTCGCTTAAGTCTCTTTCCAGTTGTTGATTTAACCCCTAAAAGGAATTTCTGTGCATCAAAGATACATATTTAGGTATTTTTTTTTAATAAAAATGATCCTTTCCTGCCTTAAAATGGTCTAGATGTCATTCCACAGAAACAGCAGCCTCTACCTATGATTCTGCTCAAACACAGTAGAACTACTCTGTGCTACACAGTGTCAGATTGCCATATTGAAGTAATTCATCAATACATGTTTGAGCTGGACACCAAGTCTGAAGCAGAATAATTACACAAATCCCACCCTGCAAGTTGACGGGTTGCTCTCTTCGTTATGTACACAACCCCAGACAACTGAATGTCTGTTTTTGAGACTGTCATTGGTGAGATGCAATTTCAAGGTGGAAAAGCTCAGTCATGGCATTGACTGCTACTTGCTCTCATGATGTGTCTCAAGCATACAGAAACATCATATACACAAGTTAACAAGGTAAAAAAAAATCACTTAAAGGTCTCTTTAATGCAACATGTATATCACATTTAAGTGCCTGTGCATATGAAGCACCTAATATTTAGTGTCTTCTGTCCCTGCACTTCGTTTCAAATGAGCTTAATCATCCTTATAATCAACAGATAAATACTTCTTCAATCTGTTCTCCTCTTAATCAACATCTCCATTCATATATGAAGCCAGCAAGTGCATAAAATCTACACTTGTTGTCACTTATAACACAGCAGATTGTTATTCAGTGTGGTTGTATCTCAGCTTGCCATGTTGTCTTTTGTTTAAGCCCTTAAGGTTTTTGTTATCTTGCCCACACAGATTATTGATTGAACCCCCTTTTTTAC
Organism: Amphiprion ocellaris; assembly: GCF_022539595.1. Classification (NCBI taxonomy): domain Eukaryota; kingdom Metazoa; phylum Chordata; class Actinopteri; family Pomacentridae; genus Amphiprion; species Amphiprion ocellaris. Next base: position 14,884,053 of record NC_072774.1, read on the forward strand.
TGTTATTTTATCTCTGTCTGCGTGTGCGTTTTAATCACCTCTCTTCTATGTTTTTTTTGCTGTACAAATAGAATAAATTGAATTGTAGGGGTCAGAACTTCTATTTAGATTCGCCTCTGTCTATTTCACTCAAGGAGTAGGTGGTCCAAATGGTCTTTGCATTCCACATAAAACAGAAAATAGCTCCTGACAGCGGTGCCTCTGGCTTGGCCGGACACTTCAACAAATAGCACTAGCTGGTGGGAGGCCTGTGAGGGGTTGCCTTTTGACCGCTCCCCCAGTGAAAATCTCTGTGTGTTTTACTCTCTTCTTATTCGACTCACTGTGAGGTGAAAAGAAGTGGATGTGTCTTATAAAACTGGCAGTATAAAAAAGACCCAAATGTATGTAAAGTATAGCTATCATGATGAAAAATACTTGCTACATCCAATGAAATACAGGATCTATCATTAAATGAAGCCTACATAAAACAGACGTTATACAAACCTGAAACAGGTTCCATTTATTTTGCCTTTGTCTAAGGAAGATGCATATGATTTTAAAAGTCATGAACAGATAGTGAGCACTATTGACTGGAGATGATATAATCAACCCAGTAACAAAAAACAATTTAGTGGTTGCTTTGTGACATAAATCAAACTGCTGACAAACGCTGTCTGCCTCTACATTGTAAAGTAGAGCTGTAAGGAACAATTTCACATTTGTTTGGAACTGCAAACCACTGCTTTAATAGTTAAAACTGGACTTGCAAAATTGTCTTCCATTAACATTCTCTGCTGTAACAAGCTGAGCGTGATGATGCATTAATGTGACGACTCGATTCACTGACCAGATTTGTAGGGACAACAACCACAGATTTGATCAAACTCAAGTAATACTAATGTTATCAGCTAACACTTTCTAACTGGTCCAGAGAGCTTTCGTGTTCTAAAACTATGAACTGTGATATTTACAGGGACATACTCCCATATCCCAAGTTATGAAAATACCACATTCAGAAGGATCACACAGAACCAGTCAGTGGTATTTTAGTGAAATGTCTGGGGAGTCACTGTGAACACTTATTCTTGTGTGGTAGAGGACATACTTTTAGGCAGCATTTGTTATTCAGAACATGAAATCTGAAATAAATGATAAGTAATAACGGATTTATTTTAACTACGCTTGTACTTATTTGAGAAACTAAAATGATTAAAAATATGGATCAAGGCTGAATCAAACATGGCAAAATCACTTCTGTTGTGTCCAGGTTGATGACATGGCATTATTACCTGGACATGGGAGGGTGCAGGCCTCTTTCAGTGTGATCTGCTTGTCTCCGTCGACGGCCAGCTCCAGGCTGCTGCACAGCTCCTCGTCCACCAGGCTGCCCTCGCCATCGATGGAACCGTCCGACACGAAGCATGACAGGTTCCTGTAACGCATGCCGTGTCCACATACCACACTCTGAAAGGAACGGAACACCAGAGAAGAAGAATGAGGGTGATGAGTTACCACAGTGAGAGGGAGGAATTACATGACCCTTCAGCCGCTTGGTGACAGCTTAATACTAGTAAGTGGACTTTTGGCTATCTGCCATTTAAATTGATAACCTGAAGTCATACTATGGTTCCAAAACAAAACAGTTGAAGTGGCTGCTGACCAATAAAGATGCTGTGTCTAAACAACAATAAACAGAGTAAATAATAAATAATGACTCCATTTTTTAAAGTACATTTTTATGTCATTGATCTGTGCCTTTACACAGAAACATTATTACATGAAATATTGATGACCAGCTCTTTAAACCTCCAGTCTGAGATGAATGTACATCATGCTGTGTACACAACTATTTAAAATGTAGAAGTTAATGAATGCAAAAGCACTTTATTAGGTTCCATTACTAAAACTATATACAAACAATCACCAAACACAGATGTAGATAAAGAGACATTTGAACTAAATGAGGAGAATGTTACATATTATTGTTGAGAATTTAATTGTGGAGATACATATATTGTAAATTAGTGCCGTGAAGTCAACAAAATCTACTTTTATTTTTGACTTTTTAAGGCTTTTAAAGTGACAATCCTGATGATTTTTTATATACTTACTCCTTGCTTTCATGACTATTTATGAACAGCATTTTTTAGCAATATTCAGAATTTGTAGTTACATCTCCATTTGTAGCTGTTTAATTGCAAGTGCACAGACATGAGAGATTCACAGGAAAGCAAAGCAATCCGTTGTTCTCGTTTTTAATTTGAGCTCTTTAATGTCACTCTCACTGTTTGCTCTTCACTCTCCCACAACCATATGAGAGCTTTATTAGGTTACTGCTAATGCAAACATTTCCTTTGAAGCAGCTTCAAATTGTAAATACTCAAGTGGCGAACAACAGGATAGCTTTGATTCTACCGCAGTCACAGTAAGTGACTACAAATTTGCCACTGTGGTTAGTGCTAATCACAATCAGTCTTAAAAAAAGAGTCAACAAAACATGTCATGGAAATCTGTTTAAAATTAGTTAGCAGTTTAATTTTCCCAAAGGAGAAAAAGAACAAGAAGTGGCAGCAACACTGAGCTGTTAGATGAAGACCTGCAGGCGACAGACTGCACATCCCCAACCTCTCAGCGAGGTAGCAAACTTTACTGTGTGTCCTGCTGTTGTGTGGAAATCTATTTGCTCTTTTTACAGCATGAAATCAGACTGCAGCTGCTTTTCACATTTAAAAAAAAAAAAATAAAAACAAGAGCAGTTTGTAAACAGATGCACCAGTTAATAGAAAATGATTGTAAATAAAATTAGAAAATGTTGGCTTTCTGTGTCTATTTAATACAGCCGAGAAGGGTAGAGATTAAAGACACTTGAAAGGTTGACAAAATGATCAAAAAGAATTATAACAGCCCATGAAACTACACATAAGCTTGCAGAGTTTTTCTGTATGTCATATAGCCCTGCAGTAGAAGGTTTTAATAATGTGACCTGGTGGCCACAACGCAAAATGGAGTGTACAGGCTGCCAAATTTCTTGGCATAGGTATTGGTTTACAGTAATGTATCAGCATTAAAGATGCATTAGATTGATTTTTACTGTCCATCTCTCAGAATAACTGTATGAGCAGGGATTTGATGAGGTTGTTCATCAATACTAAAGACTCCATTATTCCTTGCCAGGTGCTGAGACTTCTGCCTCCCAAAATTCACTTTTTGGCTCAAACTCTTAGGTTCATTGATCTCAGTTGAGCCAGGGACTTGTCAAAGTTGCATTTCTTGTATCTGACAGTGATGAATGCAATTATGAATATTCAGTGTTCCCGGATTATGGTCTAATGTGCTGTGATTTGTGGGCATACCTCCACCCGGCACTCAGACCATTGGCTGTACTGCCAGCGGTAGCAGGGTCTGACAGGACAGGGCTTCCACTGCTCCATCTGAAGAGGACATGGCCGGCCATCACCCTGAGAGGCCTGAACCACCGACCGCTGGCGCCACATCTTACCTGGAGAAACACAAGGGAAATAAAATCATCTGTATATTATTATTTTCCTGTGACAATTACGCACTCTTTATACAAATGTTTTTGCATCTTCATGTCCTTCTCAAACAAGAAGTTATTATTGATATTGCGCAGGTCGTACTGCCTAATTCAGCACCACTCAAGTTAGAAAAACAAAAAGATCCTCAGTAATCAATTCTCTGTTCCAGTAGTGAAACTTTGAGTCTTGCATATTACCAACATGAGAGAAGATAAATGTCAGGGTTTTTTTTTTCTAATAAGCCTCTAGAGCTTTTGAGTTCTCGATAAAACAACGCAATTATGCAAAGTTCAACGAAGCTGTTTTCTGCACAATAAATGAAATGCAAGCGGTGTTGGCACAAGCACTGACCGTTGTGGTTTACCACACATAAGCCATCCATTCTCTCTGTAAAGAGCCCATTTTAAATGAATGTGTACGTGTTTGTTCTGAATGCATTAAATTAATCCTACTTTGCACAACAGCACTTCACTTCACAACGGAGCATTTTCTAAATGGCCAGAAATATTGCTCTTTTTCTCTGCCATCTTGATTGATTCTTGGTCAGCTTGAGTAAAAGGCTTTTATTCCACATCAATCAGCAAACTCTGTTTAAATAAATCCAATACATTACAAAACCTCGGAGAGTGTTTGATTTAAGTGCAGAATTGATGTTATGAATTAGCTGAAAGACTCAACACAGAGTCCTTTCACACACATTTCAAAACACAACCTTCCTGTGTACCTGTTGTAAACCTCCCACTCTCAAATCTCAGATCCCTCCATTTGTTGCATATTCCACTTTCATTTTCACTCTGCCTAGCCAGCAATCTGCTCACCTCACAATGCCCCTTTGCCAACCTGCAACACCTTTCAACTTGTGAAACACAAACCCGCCTTCCCACACAGTCACACACAAACTGTACAATTTCATATCTTATTTCAATAACAGAACCTCCCACACAGGAACACACACACACACACACACACACACACACACACACACACACACACACACACACACACACACACACACACACACACACACACACACACACACACACACACACACACACACACACACACACACACACACACACACACACACACACACACACACACACACACACACACACACACACACACACACACAAAAGACATCAAATGAGGTCCCCTCTTGCTCCTTTAGCCTTTTTCAAACTTTTATCTTATTCCTTGTGATTTAACAACCACTGCAACACCACCTCTTCTTCAAAGCGCTCCCACAGCCCCGAGGAGCAGGAAGATATAATAGGACAGAATCAATTGTGTGTGAACCGCCGGAACAACAACCAGGCAACAGGAGGACAAATTTTCGCCGGTCATTTGGCAAGACTCTAACACAATAGCTTTCTCTTAAATAAACACTTCCTCCATTCTGCTTTTGTGAGTTTTTCTCACCAAACGCCTCCAGTGAGAGCAGGAAGTATCTGATGTGGGACTTTTTTAGTCATCCAAGAATGTTATGCTGAGCATGCATGTTTTTACTCAGCGACAACAAGCTTTAGTACTTCACATAAAACTGTCCATGTCTTCTAACAAATGCAAATGTAGGACAAATGGTACTGTATGTGAAAGTGCTCTTTACATATGCATGCTCCTACATGTCTACATGTTCTTAATTCACACATTATATATATTTATACATTCACAAACTGAGTACAACAAAAGTGACTTAGCCACTAAGCATCATGAAGTTGACCCTGTTACCTTTTCTGTAGCTAAATGAAAAAAAAATCTTGATACCTTGTGCATTATTTATTGTCTCCATGTGAATGTAAATCAGTCTGTGGGTTTTAACAATGTTTGCAATGAATGAACCAACAGCAGATGAGTGACATTAAAGGTTAACTTCACTTGAGTTCATAAGTCCTGAATCATAAGTCCCTGCTGTTGTTCTATGTTCAAGAATCTGTTTGGCCATTTGCTATTACGACTAGGTAGTAAGCAAGTTCAGCCTGGTCAACACGGAATCATATTATATGAATATTACCTTCATCAAACAGTCAAGCTGTAGTTTGTTTCCATCTTTCTTTTTGTTCCTGAGTGATGACACTGAATAATGGCTAATAAGTGGTTTTGCAGAACATCATGATGTCACAGTGAAGTTGACCTTTTAGATATAAAATGTCATCACGTCATCATTTCAGTTCAATTAGATATTTGCGTGAATTTTTTTCATACTTAGTCTATAAATTCTTGAGCGTTTTGTGAGGTCACAGTGACCTTTGACCACCGCAATCTAATCAGTCCATCATTGAGTCCAAGTGAAGGCTTGCACCAAATTTGAAGAGATGGTCTAAAAATGTCACTGAGACATTACATGCACAAGAATAGGACATATGTATGGGCAACCTGAAACCATACTGCTTCCAGCCTTGGCTGTCACAAGAACACATGCACAAAAACATGTACAGACTCATCTTTAATGTGAATCTGGTTGATTATTATTCCCTTACTTTTTATGTCATTTTTCAACCTTTCTGTATTCGCTTGCTTTGGATTTTGCTTTTTCAGCAATGTTACTATATCAGTGTACATGGAAACTGTAGAAGAAGTAAAATTTAGATAAGAGAAGTGATTTGGTGTAAAAGGTAACCCAGTGTTTAGAGTAGATGTCTTGTTCGTGAAAGGTCACAGTTTTTATTCTTCCTGCCAATGTCAGCTTTTTGAACACACTAGACATGACTAAAGATAAAAATGTGCAACTTAAATGGTGATTCTTACCTTCCAATCCGCAGGTCTGCGAACACTCTGACCAGGCCGACCATTCCGACAGCTGGCAGTTGACGGGACACTCGACCACACAGGAGATGTTCATCTGCCACTTCTTCTCCAAATCCAACTGCAGCATGTGTTTGAAATGAAAAGGATATTTCATAACACATTATCAAATCACTCACATCATAAGCAAACAGTTATTACACAGCAAACTCAATCTGTTACGGCCACACAGCCGCTTGACCTCACAATACTGTGATTCCCAGAAGCTTTTGTTCTGGCAAAGGGCAGACTGCTGGGCAGCATCATGCCAGCAGAGTTGGAGTATCAGAGCTGCTGTGAAAGCCATTCTGACACAATGTGTTTTTGTGAATGAGCCAGATGATGAAATGGGCCAAGGGTTAAATAGCTGTGGGGACGGCTCTGCCACAGCCCGCCGGCTACAATTACAGTGAGCTGAGACACATTATGAATGAATAAAGTGCTCAGCCAGAAGCAACGACAACAATCTCTGCATTGGAATACTCCTGAATATTTCATGTTGCTGAGGGCCTAATAGTACTGGAAGGGGATGGTAATATATTGCAATGAGTGATGTGATTAAGCCATTCAGAAAAATTAGCGTGTCGGAGAAAGAAAGTATAAAAAGCTAAACTGCCCAAGAAACAAAGGGAGATACTTGAGGACTTTTTGCAGGTCTCACCTCCTCACAGAATTTCATATCAACCGATTTCCCATCACTGCGAACACAGTCCAGCATCCGGGTCTTGATGCCACTTCCGCACACAGCGTTAGGACTCAGCTGACAAGTACTCCAGTCTGAAGAGACACAAACATATTCACACATTTTTATGGCTGTTCGTGCTGGAAAAAAATTGCAATCCAAATTATCGCAGAATGCATAACAATCAACAATGCAGAGACCCATGAGTGTCTGGTTGACATATCGCAGACGATCCTCTAAAGCAGGGCTACTCAACTTACCATTGCTCATGGGCCACATAGAAAAATATCTCTGTTTGTGTGGGCCGCAACCTAAAAGTACTAATATAATATGACTGAAAATACATACTTACTGCATATTAGCACTTTTTTTTGTAACAAACAAAAGTACTGTTTTTAAAATATTTTTCAAGCAATGCTTCAACATCAAAAAACTAAGTAGGCTTTATTCCAAAAAAAGTAAATAAATTAAGAGATTGCTTATAAAAATTAATTGGCCTACTACTCCAAAAAATAAAGTAAAAATTAAATCTTGCACATCACAAAAAAGTTCACCTGTGGCCAAAAACCAACCATTGTAAAACATACGAACATAGCTCTTTAGGTGACCTACTTTTTTGAGCAATGAGGTATTACCAAATGAAATAAAAAACATATAGGTGTGCATTATTCACAGAAATTGTGCATCAATAGGCAGCCCTGACAGAAGAGGTCAAAGCTAAAACAATTACTCAGTTGAAATCAGGACATTGTATCACATTTCTTAGCATGGAGAAGCAAAGCCAAATTCACACAGGATTTAAAATAAGAAAAAAAAACTTTCTGAAGTGTCTCAGTAACAAAATAGTGGCAGTGTAGATGTTGCCATTGGCAAGTTCACCCAAATACTGAACACAGATAGCAGGTTTAAATGAGACACTGTGCAACTGACTGACCTGTGAACGTAGGTTTGGGAAGTGTGTGAAGTCATTGTCACCATGGTCTTGATAAAGAGAGAGCTTCTCCATGAAAGCAGAAGCATCATTCACCAAGGCAGGCAGCAATTTGTTGTTTCCCTGGAGCTTCAAATTTAGGGAGTTCAGGTGCTTGGTTGTGTCAACCAGAAAAGCCGCTTCCAGTGCAAACTTCTCATCGTTGACATAATACAGATCGGCATGCTTTCTCTGCGCAATGAAGGCTCGAATCACCAGCAGTAAATCCACAAACTTCTCCAGTACAATGCTTCTGCTCAACCATCGCACTGCGGCGTGCAGCGTCAGATCTTCATATTGTGTGTCGGATTCTTCTACTAAGGTGCGGAACTGTCTGTTTAAGAGCATCGCCTCTAATGTAGTTAACAACTTTCACCACCTTACCCATCGTTGTTTTCAGTTCACCACCTGTGAGTTTGCAGCAGAGCTGTTCTTGGTGAAGAATACAATGGTAGGCAAAAAAAAGTCGGGAAATGCGTCTTTTTTTCTCATTAATGCAACAAGTCCTCTTTCTTTTCCAACCATCGACGGTGCACCATCAGTAGTAACTGACACCAATTTCCCCAAATCAATCTCTGTCCCTGGTCCCCGGAAAAAAGTCAGTGAATGCCAAACAAATGTCCTCTCCTCTTGTTTGGCCAGTCAGTGGCAAAAGAGCAAGCATTTCCTCAATGAATGTGTCACCATTAAAAAACCGAGCCCATATCATAAGTTGCACCGTATCCGACACATCAGTGGACTCGTCTATGGCCAGGCTGAAGTGCTGCGTTTTCTGAAGATCGTCGATCAATTTTATGAACAAATCATCCGAAATGTTTTCCACACGTCTGCTGAGGGTTGAATCTGAAAGCTGCAGTTTGGATATCTGTCTGGTGATCTCAGCTTTGTTTTTAAACTCGACAAAAAGGGACTCACTGCAGTCCAGAAAACACTTTTTTTAAAATCAGCTGTCCCTCAGTGAAAGACCGCCGACTCCTTGCTACATTCCACGCTACTCTGAATGATGCCTCCGTGATTCTGTCACTTTCTTTACAGCTGAATCTCAAAACAGTTTGTTGACCACGAAGATTTCCAATGAGACTGCATATTCTGTCTTTTCTTATATTACTGCCTGGTGGAAAGTTAGCTTTGAAGTCTTTGTGACAGCTGTCGTGGTGGCGCTGGAGATTCGTTCGTTTTGGAATGGACTGTTTCTGGCAAAGAAGACACACTGGCTTGTTATTTACCTCCACAAAAGCAAATTCTTCCTCCCATGACTGTTGAAATGTCCTGTGTTCATCACATAACTGGCGTTTAACTTTACCGGCGGCAGCCATGAACTCCACTTCCATTAGTCTTCTTTTGAGTCTTTTTTTGGCGGTTAGCAAACAACCTTTTGCTGCATTACCGCCACCAACTGGTACAGTCCCACAACTGCAACACTTACCTGCCTGTTGTCAGTAGGTCAAACATATTGCCCTCTGGTGCCTGCTTATCAGAAACTTTTTGTCCTCGTTAAAAGTAGAAAAAAATATATTTACTGCTTACAGTAAGCCGTGGGCCGCACCATTACAGCGTGCGGGCCGCATGTGGCCCGCGGGCCGCGGGTTGAGTGGCTTAGCTCTAAAGCATGGTATTGGTAACACTGTGTGAAATGTAATGCCACATAATAATACCAAGTCTTTTAGCCTGGAAGCAACACAAGTTTACATTGCTGCAATTTCTGTGTTTGTTTCTTAAACCCCAAAGCCACACAGCCAAGCCCTCCGACTTCAGCTGCTGTCCCTATCCTGAGTGAGGGTTAGGGTTATGAGGTGTCTTGGTTATCTTTGGAATCGTATTAAGTCTGGGCCCTCATCCAAGACCACTTTTCCTTGGGAGACCATACCTGGGGAAGCGGTCCCTGACAACTCATCTCCCTGTATTACTGGGGTACTCAAAACTCTCCACCACTGTAAGGTGTTGATTCATCGATACAGAGTGATGGGGACACTGTACTGAGTCAAATGGCAAAGCTGTTGATTTACTGATTGATCTATGTTCCAACCCGTACCCATCACAAAATGTTAGTGGTAATTAAAACAATGAGATTGCAGACACAAGCAGCAGGAGTAAGTTTTGTAGGAAAGGTGTCTGGGGTGTCCCTCAGACTGAGGATGCATCAGTCATTCAGAGGGGCTCAGAGTAGAATCCCTGCTCTGATCCTCTGCATTGAAAGGAGCCAGTCGAGGTGATATGGGCATATATTGGGAGGAGAGCCTGGGTCAGGATACGCTGGTGAGATAATTTATGAAGGTGAAGGGGGAGTAGAAGGTCTGGCCAACTCTGCTCAAGCTGCAGCTCACAAGACCTTGATCTAGATAGGTGACACAAAATGCATTGCTCATGGTGCTCTTGTGTCTTTACTGGACTTTAATTCAGCAAAATGTCTTAAGGACAGTAAATTATCTATCTATGACATCTTCATATCACGGAACTACACTTTCAGAGCTAAATCAGGGATCAAATAGAGAATAATGAATAACATCACATGACAATGTGAATAAATATGCAAAATAACTCCTGCCATCTACTGTGCTTTCCATAACTTTCCTTACATAACAAAAATAAACATCTCTGAAAAATCAACCACTCAGTCGACAATAGAAAGTTGCCTGGAATTTTATCAATGCAACTCATGGATAAGCTTGTTTTCCAATCATGGTAAGAAAAGCGCTGGTACAAAGTCTTTCGGAGCAAGACAAAGTCAAGTACAAAGAAAATTATAAACTGGGTTTTAAATTTGAGCATTACATCATTTGAATATGTTTTTTTCTCTCAAACTGACAGTGTTAATAGAGACTGTGTTAACTCAAATGTGTCATTATCCAAGTATGTGCCTTTGCAAAAATCTTCTCATTACTCCGCCAAGGAGGCGGAGCCTCGGCGGAGTTGTGACGATTGCCGTTGGTTTGTCTGTTTGTTTGTTAGCAACATTACTCAGAAACGGGATAACGGATTTGAATGACATTTTCAGGGAAGATCAGAAATGACACAAGGACAAATTAATTTGATTTTGTCAGTGATGCAGCTTCTAGTCTGGATCCACGAATTTTTTCAAGATTTCAGCCGTCAGAAATCATACAACACGACTGAGCAGCCTTGGTGGAGTACTGTGCTCTCTGAGTGCTTTTCTTGTTTATTTCTATCACACCTCCACACTGGGAAAAGCTCCATTTCAAATTCTCAAGTGAAACCTCTATTGTATCTAGATACACGACAAAGCAGCAATTTTTGACTAAAATCTGTATTAACTGATTTTCCGGACACTTGTAGAAAGTGTCCAGAAAATCTAAAAAAGAAAAACTAATTAGCTAACATGTTCAATTAGTTCAACAGATAACATTAAAAGGAATGCTTATATTCTCTTAATGGGATCGTCAACTTCTGAAATCTGGTCCTTCAGGTGAAAATGAAGCTGGGAACAACACTGACATATTAATATCAAGTAAATGTAGATGTGAGCTAACAGTTGCTTCTTTACACACTGAGCACATACAAGCCAAAAGTGTTATGTGGTCTAGTGTTAATCTAAAAATGTGAATTAAATTAGCTTTACATTTTACTCAGGTTTTGAGTCTATAGTTCTCTCATGATTGTACTTATTTTAAGAAATTGTCTATTTTAGAAAATATAAGTGAGAAAATAGTCTGGAACCACAAATACCCTATTTGTTTTATACATTCAGTTGTAGCTGCACAGATAGTTCCTGAGTAAAAACCCTGTCTACATAAGCCTACAAAGGATGGAATAAAATGTAATAAATACAATAGTGATTAGAGTATGTACAATTGATGGCAACTATATGAAAACGTAAATCTACAAGTCACATGACTTGTTAATGCTGGCATTCACCAATCCAACCTCCTCCAGCCAAATACATTTTACAGTATTAGGATCCTGACAATATGATTGTTACCCATCAGCTTTAAGAGCACACGACTTTACCACATCCAGTAAATATTTACCAGTGTTTGGCAGGTTGCTGCTGTTGATTTTACCACCCTGAGTGCAAGCCAGTTGGAAGATAGGTGGGAGGGATTTACAAGGGAGGAAGAAGAGGATTGTATTCAACTCACGAGAAACCACCATTTCACTAGTGTTCTGCCTCTGTACTAGGATGTATTTTCAGTCGAAGTGGGATGACGCGGCGCGACAAAACATGAGGAGACGCTGTTCAAAGGTGTTGAAAATCTTCTGCTGTCACAAATTCCTGACATTTCAGAATAAATAACTCCCAAACAGTGAGAAACAATCGTAGGGTGTCTTAGCGTTTTAAGAGTGAACAGAGAAATGCACTGTCACACCATGTTGCCTCATGTTACTTTGAAAGTTGCTTAGCTTAAGGGTTTCTATACTGATATGCATTCTGGGGCAGGAAGTACAGAGATCACGACTTTTACATAAAATATCAATCAATTTTTAGATTTTTGATATGACATAATGACACAGTGCACCATTATCAAATTAATTACCAGCCATATTGCTGACACACTAAAATTCTCAAGCCATCATAGAACCGTATCTGGATAGATCTTTTAGGCTTTACATGCCATGCATACAAATAACCACTTTAGGTTTAAAGATGACTCAGCAGACTGGGGAGTATGTCTTGTACTTGCCATTCTGGAAGCTTGACTTCAGCTCATTACCTTTGTTGCATTACATACTTCACCTTGTCTTAAAATAATCAATCTGGTTTTTGTTGTTTGTGTGGAGCCAGACTCTGTCTAGCTTCTGGCTGGTGAAGATCACTGCCGATAACAGATGACAACTTCGTCAACAAAGAGGCCATTTAAGGTTTCTAACAGCTCACTTTAATCCAAGGAATCTGACTGCCATCAGTATCCTTTTATGCCAGCATGGAGCTGTGTGGCCGTATGGTCTGCTTCGAGTTTCCTCCTTTCAAAAATAACCAGTATTTAAAAGCAACATCAACACAAGTTTTTGCCAATAAACCTCACCAAAAAAATTCTGAGCTCTAGGGGGCTGAATCTTGCCACCCTCTCACCTCCAAAAAATGATTTCTGTGAAGAGAAAAGACAACATTTATTCCAGACTTAGGGTGCCAATGCCTCTAAACAACCACAGTGTGCATGCTGTTGTATAAAAAAATGCACACTGCAACAACAGGGAGGCTGAGGTATCACTCATGAAGTGTGCCATCCGCTGACAAAGATGAGTGGCTGTTTTTAGCTGCAGCGAGCTCGTTTGCAAGCTCAACTCGGGGAATTGTGTCGCCTTCTGCCGAGAAGCTTTGTGGCACTCTGGGGACTGAAAATAGGGAGATTGCAACAAGAAAAAGCGACAGTAAAAGATGGAAAGAAAGACAGTGAGAATAGGAGAGAAGAATGTAGGAAGAAACAGTTTCAATGGTCTCTGCATCAACAATAAAAAAAGAATGCTTTACCCAATAATAATCTCTGCTTGTATGTTATGTACATATACCCTGGGATACCTGCATGCTACTGTGAACACAGCAGTGAGGATTTCATGTCTCATCTCCCAGCATAGCAAAAAAGGAAGACAAAAGAGGAGGGTGGGCTGCTTAAGGTAGTAAAGCAGCACAGTAGAACAACACAATAAAGCCTAATGAAATACATAACAATACCAGACTCTCATTTTTCTCACTTGTAGTGAAATAGTTTCCTACAGTTTCCAGAATGAAATATGAGACAGTAACCTCCATGACATGTGATGTGGAGGTGTGATGTCTTGCAGATTAGAGAGGGAAGCTTGAGAAGGCTGCCAGTTCAATTCTCTTCCAGAAATGTTGCAGTTAAAAGTCAATCGAAAATGTATTTTTCTGTGCTCAGCAATCCCCACAGAGAAACCAATGAGCAAGGCATTTAACCACAGTGGCCAACAGCCAAATGCTTTCATTGACATCTTTCAACCTTTATTGGTTGCTGCTGCAGGAGAACAATGTGTGCACCTTCAACATTTGCTTGAAAGTGGAGTTAAACTGATAAACAGCCAACAAACAAACAATTAGTCTGATATCAGTGTCAGATTTATTTATATAGCACTTTTAAAGGCCTATGCCAACCAAAGTGCAGGGATGGGTTCTGCAAAGAGCAGCTGCATACAGAACTCCAAAGAGTTTGCTATATTATCATTACACAAAGTTTGATAAAACCTTGCACGGGCTGCAATTATCTTACTTGGAGAAACAAAAGTAATAAGGCTGGGGAAAACAGAAAACAAATGAGTCACTTATCGATTGCTCGTCTTGGTGAGGATTCTGAAAGGGAGGCTATGCTTGCAGGGCTGCTAAAAGTCAGCTTAATAGCTCACATTTGACAGGCTCTTTTCACGATTTGCCATTTTGTTATAGTTGAGAAACCTGATACACCAATGGCAGCAGTTAAAAATCACAAAGCACCACCGGCACTGTCATTCTGACAACACAAACAGCTGTCCCTAAATTCAGCTCGGGTCTCTTGCCCATTGCAGCTTCTTACATACTGTGCACAAAGTTCTCCAACATTTTCTTTACCTGTGATATTGTAGAAGTAGTTGAAACAGTTGAGGTTCAGGCTGCAGGGCTCTTTGTCAGTCATCTCTGGACACTCTCTGCCAACACTAGGGGAACGAAGAGTGTATGCCATCCGCACTCGATTGTTGGTTCTCGTACAGGGCTAAAACAGAGAATTCATATTTAAGACTAGAGTCGTTAGAATGTTGAAACGATTAAGCAGAGAGTAATAAGAATTGAAAACATACGTCCCTGAGCTGGACTAAGACTAATAATTGGATATTAAAGGCGCTAACTGTGTGAATTGGCCTGATTATGAATTATTCCAAAACTTACTGGGCCACAATTCATTTAAGATTTCATATGTCTTGTTATGCTTGTTGCCTGAAAAGATTCATTGTTGAAAAAAAATAAAACAATTCAAAAAACAATGGTACATTAAATAAGTAAATTTTCCTTCACATTATGCATCCCAGAATGTGGAATTAGATTTTTCCCTGCAGGAAATGAGGGGAGGGCTGAAACACATATTCTGCTGGAATTATAAACTGCAAGATTCTACACGGTCATTGCTAGTAGTGGTGAGAGTTGAGGGAGAAAATGACAGCTTTTTGAATAACTCCATTGCTAGCATGATGAATAAAACATGTTAGAGGCCCCGCTGGTGCCACTGCAGACTACATTCGAGACTGGAATTGTGGGAAGTCGGTGCGTCAAGCACTTTGGGAGAGAATGGGGTGTGATTAACAATGGCCAGGGTGCTGATGTGAGAACAGCAGGTGAAACTGGAGCAGTTAAAGCAGCTTTTTACCACGAATCAGAGGTGTCAGAGACGGAGGAGTTGAACAGGATGTTCTGACACCTTACAAGTTTTTGCAAAAGGAAGAACGAAAATTGCGTACGTGCTATAGCCTGTAGGTGTGTGCTTTACTTCTGTGATGAAATCAGAGGCTGCTGTTTCTTCATAAAGCTCACATTTAAAACTTACTCTGGTTAACAGAAAAAGGTCTCAGGCCATAATGTAGAGGGAGATAAATCGTCACATTATACTTATTATACCACCAACTGGCCACAGAAACGGACATTTACACTAAATTTCTGGTAGCATTGAGTATCTTGTCTACTCTGAAAATAGAATTAATTATTTTCACAGTTTGTGGTTATCTGGTAAATCATGCTCACAAATTATCGATAATATTACTACCTTCAGCTTTATGTTCGTCACAATATCAGTTTTGAAATATATGCAGGCGTGTGCGTTCTAAAAAAATCGAAGTTGAAAATCTGCTCCTGAGTTGTGAGTCTTTATCATAAATCTTCTTCCGTCCCTGCTGAATGCACAGTGAGTACAGTGTAATATAAGTGATATATAAGCTATTTTTCTCCTGCTTCCCAGTTCATATATCTCTTTTATTCCTCCTTGGTGGACGAGAAATAACCTGTTGACAAAGATCCACACACTGCTCAAAATAATACAGTGCAGCTACGCTTTGAATTCCTTGAGCCGCAGAGAAAATATTTCTGACATGAAAAAGATATCAAGATAAATCTCAGCGGGTTTCACTGAAGTCTGACGTTCCTGTATCTACTCTGTGCCAGACAGCTGAGTTGCTGTGTTATGATCTGAGCTCAGCTCTCACCAAGCTGCAGCGGCTCCAGGGGCCCCAGTCGTTGAGGACGCAGTCTTCAGGGCAGGGCAGCCGGCTCTCCCGGGCCCCCAGGGGCATCTCCTCTGGATCACATAGATAGTCCTCCACAGACTCCGACGGGCCATCTATGGTGTTGAGCATGCACCTTGGGGAATAGGCAAGAAACAGAGTTTGACCTTATTTTTGCAATGTTGCAAACACCGTGCTTTAATTGGAGGTGGAGACAGCAGGTACATGAAGCACCTGACATCTGATGTGTTTTTCCCACAGGGGTTGTGTTCCTCGGGGTAAGTAAGGCCAATTTTATGACAAAAAAATGATTTCATCCTCATTTTCACTGTTATGTTCTATCCAAGCAATTGGATGCATTTCAATAAAGAAGCAGATAAGTTATTATTTTAATGTTTTGTTCATCAAATCCCAGCTCTCCTCAACGGCCACAGCCAAGTTTTTAGGATCTTTTCATCCATATTACAGCTTTTCATTCTCAAGTTGATAAGATAAAGATGAGGCATGACTGCAATTATTTTCACTGATAATTTCACCTTATCAAAATAGCAGTGACTCATCTATAGCCTTTAAAGTTTTTACTCACTGTGACAGTACATCACAGTTATCAACAATTATGTGTACATGTCAACTTGATCATTACAAGAACTGTACAGGCCATGATCTCCCCTGTGTGTGATTATTTGTGTGTGGGTTTGAATCCACTGCTGTTGCCAGACTGTGGCTGTGTATGACCCATGAGTCTAATGTAGTCTAATTACAATGCACATCTTGACATGTGCAGCTGGATTACGTCATACCAGCAAGGCAAGCCAAAACAGCATTTTTATGTTTTTCTAAAACTGGAAATCTGGAAACCTAATTTGAATACAAATTTACATGTGACATTTCTAAAAGGTGTGGCACTATACTATAATTCAGCTATCGGTTAATTGAATAAGTCAACAATCTATGAAGTCTATACAATTTAAAATCCATATTCAATCTATTAAAGAAAGCAGCAAACTATCAGATCAGGCAATTAATTTTGTTTGCTGGAAAAAACTTACCTCCACCAGAACAGTAGCAAAGTGTAGAAGAGGAAATAAACATTATTCTTCCAATTTGGTGTTTTGATAATTGTGGTGAAGAGTGCTGTTTAACACATAAGGCCAAAATCGCCTCAAGGCGTTAATCTGGGTAAGATTCACATCATTTTTCAAACCATAAACCATTCAGAGGGCCCTTGTGTCCATTGTCCTCCCGAAGGAGGCAACTCCAATCAGGATTAAAAGGCTTTATCCTACAATAACGGTGATGACTTGATTTGCAGTGACTCTCCCCTGTAAGGGAACAAGTGGACCCAACCCTGATAGCAAAATGGCACTCACAGAGTAACACAGTCCTCTGCTGTAAGGGTCAATGGTTCAAGCTTTTCCTTTAATTTGTCACCTGTCTGTAAGTAAATAATGTGAACATATATACAGGTAGAATGACCGGTATGATGACGAATACCTGACTTTCCTGGTCTGGACACCTTCACCGCAGTTCTCTTTCAAATCCACGTTGCTGACTTTCCACACGCTCCACGGCTCAGCCACCCACACGTACTGATTACAGTCGCTCTGACATGGAACCACTTCATACACCTGAGGACAATATCATCAACACTTTAAGGTGAATTGAGCAGCAAATCAAAGGTAAGAGAAGTTTAGTTTCTGTTCTTGCTGCCAGATAAACCTCAATGGGCATGGCTAACGAACAAATACGACAAATTTGGTCATAGAGAAGTACGAGGTCTGTACAGACATATTTTTATAAATATTTTGCCTTAGCCGTGCAAGTTTGTCAGTTAAGTTTTGCCTAATACACAGTGATTTTTTTTGGCTTAGCTCTCTCAGGTTTAACTCAGCCAACAAGATTATTTCTGCCCCCAGAGAATCTCTGCCTCTGAGAAATGGCTGTATAAATACAACTCCAGCATGCCATAGCATCTTGTTTACTCACAGTGAGGATATTGTGACTGTGTACATTTATCTGTCGGTGACCCACTGACATCAGTGACATTTAACATCTGTGACTACATTACAAAAAGCTGAGGAAAGCGGCTCTTACCTGGGCCTGTAGCAGTGAGTCATATCCAGCGAGCATTGGGGTGGATTAAAAGGAGACAGATGGATTAATGAGCACAAGCCAACTGTTCATATAGTGCAGAACCTATGATTAATGCAACATTCAAGAGGATATAATCAGAAAAGCCCCTGGCATAAATACCTGTATGAACTTAACAGATATGCACATGCGCACACTGCCAGGCATAGATCAACACAACCACAATCTGCATCTGCTGATATTCACAGGCTTGGAGAGCATTTCTGCAAACCATGGAGGCCTTAAGGAATCAACTAGCACACGTTGAGGCATTAATATGTCGGATAGGATCTATTTAGAGCACCCTTTGCCTTTGTGCAGTGCCACTGTTCGGCAAAAAATAAGTGCAGGAATAATGAGGAGGTGGTAAAGGAAAGCTCTGCAGACTTAAGTTTATTGTTCATTAATAATTAATTTCTCTCTCTCTAGAGCTGGATGTACAACACTCGTAATAAGTTCAGATATATCGTAGCACAGTTCATAAATATTCCAGAAATAATGGCAAGCAGGAAACAGCTATAGTTTTAACTTCAATATCCCTGCTTTTCCAAAAACTCTTGGAGCACGGATGAGTTCCTGTTTCACTGTCTGTACCTGGTTTATGTGGTCCAGTTTGGGACAAGGCCGGCCACCATTGTACGGCTTCTCTCTAAGCCATTTGGAGCGAACTTTGACTCCACTCCCACAGGATTTGCTGCAGCGTGACCAGTTGGACCATTCACTTAGTTTACAGTCTGAAGGACAAGGGATGATGCAAGCCTCCTCAATATAACCTGAAAGAAGGACAAAAGAGGAGGCGTTTGGCAGGAATAAAACAAGTTTTGATTATGGTGGAGGTTCAGGTTGGTAGTTTGTGACCTGTAAGGAAAGACTGTCTGGGAGCTGTAAGGTGAATGCACAAATCAGAAGAAAAACTGAAAGTCTGGCTTTCTACTTTCCATGCTGTTTCTATAAATTATTGGACAGCATACTGTAGTCTGCTACTAATTATTTTAGGAGGTGAAAGCGTGCACCAGGAAATAAATTCAGAAGAAATTTGCTTTGAAATAAAACCCTTTGTTCTCTCTGCATCCCACCAGCAGTGTCTTGGTCTCAAACGCTGAGAATGACTGCTTTAGAGAAAAATAGCCATGGTCTTGTTTCTTCAAGCCCTTAAAATAAGCTTGTTTTCCTTATCTAGTATAAAACTACATCTGTCCTAATTCCCAAAGCTTAGTTTTTCTTTTCCATCTCACAAAAGAGCATTAAAGTTTAGGATCTCTTTAAAGGTTAGATGGACAAAACACCCAGCTGTAAACTATTAACCAATACTTCACAAACAAATCTAAATGCATGTATTGATTTCCTGTCTAGTGGAATGAAAACAGTGTCCACAATCATAGGCCCAGTTTTATAGTTTGTTATATAAAAGTCTAAAAATCTACCAATGCAGTGTTTGAGTCAGGCAGCAAGCTTTATTATTTCAATCCCCTTTTCTACAACTCACAGGATCACGACACAATCAACAAGGTGGTGTTTTTTTTTTTTTTTTGGGGGGGGGGGGTCGTCGTTTCCCATCCCTGGGTTGTAATTTCATTCATTTTCAGCAGTACACACAGGCCAAGTTTTAGTCAAATGTGCTGAAAGAAATTATTCTTTTGAACCTTGTTTTTTTGCTTTACAACATAAAAATTTAAAGATTTCTTTCACTTGTTCAGAGAAATTCTGTTTAGTAGACAGAACCTCGAACATTTTTAGGCTTATGTAACAGCCCCGGCCTGTAAATCAGTTTAGCCTTTGATTAAGAAAATCGATGAGGTGAATGAGCCAGGAAAACAGAGTGTCTCACAGGATGCCCAACCATTTCCTATTTCTTATGGGCTCTGCCAGACTGATCTGGTATTTATTCCACTGATGACAGCTTTGCTGAAAACACACTTCCCACGATTTGAGGAATCCCACACTGGCTATTCAGTCGTCAAAAATCAATTTTGTCAATATATAGTGAGTATTTTTCTCACTTTTTTCAGCGAAGAAAAATCTCACAGTTCTGCTCTTATGTAGCACCACTATGCTTCACACTGACATACTAACATACTGTTGCTGAGATAACA
Organism: Amphiprion ocellaris; assembly: GCF_022539595.1. Classification (NCBI taxonomy): domain Eukaryota; kingdom Metazoa; phylum Chordata; class Actinopteri; family Pomacentridae; genus Amphiprion; species Amphiprion ocellaris. Next base: position 14,904,381 of record NC_072774.1, read on the forward strand.
CCTATCTAGCATAGGCCACAGAGCTCTGCTTTCACAATCTTTCAGGTTTTCAGAGTTTGTTCAACAACTGAGCAAAGGAAGCCTCAGTGTCAAAGCGTTCTCTCACCTTTGGGCCAGCATAGCTCATGCCGGGTTTAGAAAAACAGGAAGAGGGCTTTGTTGGGGTTTGCATAGTGCTACAAGTAGAAATGTCACAATACCAGAAATTTGTTGTCTAACAATACCACTGAAGTTCTACCATTCTCACTTTGATACCACAGTGAAAAATAAACCAATGAAATGACTGTATTCCAATGTTAACTCTTTTAATTGAAAAAAACCTTGGGATGGTGCTTTCATGTAATAAAAAATGACTTTGCTATTACTCAAAACAATATTGTGACAAGTTAAAAAAAAAATCTACTTTTTTATGGTGATAAAGCACTTCTACTGTAGCGCAGTAAGTTTTGTCATATTTTCTGAGTGCCTGTCTCTCCTGCTCAACATCCTCCTTATGCTAATCATGTAAAAAGACCGTTAGGAAAACCACAGAAGCTGCTGCACACCATATGCTAACATACAAACACAGCTATTTATTGACAAGCGGAATGGTAATGTCACAGTTAATAGGCAGCAACAATGACAATTCAGAAGGTAAATGTAATAAAACATTTGCAAAAATAAACACAGCCATTTTAGCATTGTTTCGAGTTGGAGATTGTGCTATTCTAAATTTTGATGGAGATTTTTATTTTTACTGCAAATGCATATCAGTTTTAAATATCAGTTATCGGTGTCCTTGATTGTTTATTATTGTTACTGATATCGACCCTGAAAAAAAAAAAAAAACATACTGGTTGGCCGTTACTTTTCATTTTTTTTCCAAAAAGCAACAGACCTGTAATCCCAATGAAATTATTAGTACTCCCAGTAGCTACCTATGGTAGCTGTGGTACTTAATGTACCTTCAGTACTATACAAAATAAGTACCAGTAGGTTTTCAATATTTTGTGTCAAGTTAGTACTGAAATATTGTTTCTCAAGGCCTCCTGTGCTAGAGGTATTGTCAAGAGGAAGAAATACAAACAAGACCAGCCTATTTAAGGAGCTAAAATGTTGCACAGGGGTGTATAATAAATGCCATGACAGGGTTTTACAACTCAGGAAAGGTTTCACAGTCCCAATAACTAGCATTTTCCATTTTCACCCATAGTTTCCTTACCATGATTGGGTCAACCACGACTGACCTGCATTAGTCTTACTGGAATCATTTGGGAAGTCTTTTTACTGCAGTGCAAATGTTGCTCTGAATGCGGACTGAGCACTGCTCAAGATACTCATGGAGCACACGGACCACTACTGCCAAAAGTAATAGCATCTTGCTCAAAAAATACTTTAGGAAGACGGATTGTTGGAGCTTAAACATGGCATTTAAACTTGGCTCTGCTGGAGAGGACAGCTGAAGGGTGATCTTGCCGCCCACTCTGCTGGCTCAAAACTGAGCAGTAAGATTCCTTCAAGCTAATATGATTAGAAAATAAAAAAGCCTCTTTAATCCAGTCAAAACTAGAGTCCTGGCAGCACTCTGGCAACAACTAAATACCCAGTGACATAATGATCCCACACACACACACAGACACAAACATGCACGCAGACACACTTATGGCTGACCTCTTTACAAACTGGTGCCCATGAGTCCAGATCAGCACCTCTAGATCCACACCTTGCTGTGTTAGCATGGCTTCTGAAATAGATTCATGACAGTGCAGTCATTCTAAATCACTGAAGCTGTCACTTGTAAGTTCATTCCAGTACAAATGCTGCAGCACCTCAGCCTTGCAGTTCACTTGTAGTTCAACTTATATAATCTTGTTAGGTGTCTTGCCTCCTCTGGAGGCTTTTGGGTCGAGTCCAGGTAGGAGATCACTCCTGTTGCCTTTACAAGTCAACTTCAACTTGGCACAAGATCCTGGTGTAGTTCCCAAAGCAGTTGTCACTGCTGTAGAAAGCTTACTTAACTGGCTAAATGCCCAATTTCACTGAGAGTGTAAACAGATGTACCGCCCATGCTCTTAAATGTCCTAATGATTCCTGGGATATGCACTAAACTGTCTAAAGAACAAATTTTGTAGGAACACACAAAATTCATAAGCTACCCATATATTTAAGTCATTAACAAATGTGACTTGGGTTTAAACTGAACTTTATCATTATAAATAACATGCTAACAACAAGGCGTTTTGTATCCTAAAATAGCTCTGCTACTTCTCTGCAGACACAAGAAACCACCAGCATTCAAAGCATTTTGGCAGGAGCTTTAGTCTGGAAAGGGATAAACTGATGTAGAAATAGAAGACAACCATATAATGTGTCAATCATAAAAAGTGCTTAAGATTGATCATCTGCTCCATGATCCCTTTGTAAAATTTCATCATGCCCCATAATTTCTTGGCATAACAACACCCAAGAAACTTTACTTTGTTGCTCACTGAATTTTTTTCAATTTTAGAATTTGTTTTGGTAAGTAAGACAATAAAAATATGGTTTCTATAGATGTGGTAGGCTGAAGACCAGCATGAGACCCAATATGAAACAATGAACTTGACTACACTAATGTGTCCTTCTCACAATGCTATTTAAGTTTAACCCAACATATTAAACATTTATATATAAAATTAATTATAAATGACATATATTCTTTGGCTAACCATTATTGATTATTAGGATGAACTGGTGTTTGTAGCACTAACAGTTACACCATTTATTCTGACTATCCAGCCATGAATAAAATCCCTTATCACTGGTATTTGAGACCAAATTTATTCTGCTCTACAGGTGGTAGGTCTGAGAAGCATGACATGAATTTTTTGGCTCCAGAAATCATCCAACATTATTGCCTGATTTTTGACCTGTTACACCCTCTGCACCACAGTCATCTCCAAGGCAGCCTAATCCCTGGGTGCTCTGAAGAATAGGGAAATTCTAAGCTCAGGTCGGAGCAAGGAGGAGAAAGAAAAGGTCAGAGGGACACTTGATGTTCATTACTAACCTTATCAGACATGACCTCAGTCCTCACACCCTGACAGCACACTGCTAAAATGCTGTAACACTCAGAACAGCATAAGCTCAGTTAGGTAGCACAGGCTCTCAGTGTGTTTTTCCTGTTATTACAAATATGGGTCGTCATGCACCAACAAATCTGTTCAGTGCAGTACTGTTCAAGTTCACAGGTCCTTAGCAAGATGCTTTCCCATAAGCTTTACCCTTTGTGGCCTCCCACAGCGAGTGCATTCCCTCCTCCTTTACCTCATCCTGCTAAGATAAGGCCAAGGCCCCTTAGTTACCCCATAATATTCAGCCATGGTGAAGGTCAAAGCCTCATGGGTTGTTTATAGTCATAAAGATAATATATGAGTAATGTCAAATTTATAGGGCATAGCAGGGGACTTAATACCAGATTTCCCTCTGACAACACCATCACTCCTGTGCACAATTTAATGGTCCTACAGCCATTTGAATATTTTTTTTGTAATGTATTGTTACAATATTTAGTTCCACAGCTATATCCTAGGAAGCAGATTTTTCTGATATAATCTGATTACTTACATTTCCTGTTGAACCTTTTAGTTGTTTTGTTTAGCAGATAGAAATTATTCATAGCTATGCATAATTTAGATTTGTAGTGACTTTGACATATGACATGAAGAAGTCACAAACAAGTGACAAAAGACTAAAATAATATATCAAAAATATCAATCATGAATTTTAACATCTTTTACATGTCTTTTGAAAGACATTTTTACTAAAAATGCAATGTCCAAAATCATTCATATCCTTTCTCTGCAACAGTGGCAAAACATTTATTTACTTTATTTACAAACAGTTCTTGTGTTTGATTAAAAGCTTTTTGCATGCCTCCAGTTGAATTCTGGAAAACCTCTTCAGCAACAATCTCCAGGTTTTTGAGGTCGGAAGGCTTCGTTGCCATCACTCGGGTCTCTAGTTCGCTCCACAAATTCTCAGTAGGGTTCAGGTCCAGGCTCGGGCTGGACCACTCACAAATGATGAGATTGTTTCCTGTTAACCATTTCGAGATTACTTTAGCTGCATAATTTGGATCATTTTCTTGTTGGAAGGTGCATTGCTACCCAAGGCCAAGTTTTTCTGCAGACTGCCTGATGTTTTCCTCCAGAATCTTAATACTGTCCTCTTTTCTCATGATGCTGTTTACTTGGGCAAGGTTGTCTGGCGCATTGGCTGAAAATCGTCCCCAAAGCAATACACTCCAACTTCCATCCTTGACAGTGGGATGGTGTTGTTAGAATAGAACGCTTCTGCTTTCTGTCTCCAAATGAAACCTCTGTCCCTGTGTTCAAACAACTCAATTTTTTTCTCATCCAAACACGAAATGGATGACCAAAAGCTTTATTTACATTTTTCACAGTGTGAAACTCCTTGAACTTACTGGTTTTGCTTTGTATTGTGGCACCATCTTGTTAACTAAGCTCTTTGGCTTTAGACATGACTTGTAATTGACTAGTAACTAACTAGAGAACTACTGCATCAGCTGTTCTCAGTGTAAACTGTGTCAGTTCAGACCATTAATATGACGACAGACCAACACAATTTTCGTGACTGTCTTCAGCTGATATGTCTTCAAATTCAGTCTCTGCCTTGACTTAGCCTTGATTATATTGAACATGACTACACACCACACAACACCCTGCAATTACTGCGGTGAATGAATAAAACCAGAAATTTGCCATTTGGATGTTTTGTGCTGCTTGACTGAGCATTTACATGGCTAAAAAAACCAAACAAAATCCATATATATTTCACAAATCCTTTTCTGATATGGTATTCTCTGTGGTTTAATTTGCAAGCTGAGCAAACTCTGAATAACCGTTTATTGAAAACTGTTCAGAACAGCGCTCAAGAAGATTCAGTGTTATCTCCCCTAATATAGAAATATTTACTGCTTCACACAGAGAAATGCGTCAATCTGAGAAGTGAGCAATACCACAAAGCTTGAAACAACACGCACTTTTAATGATAATCCTCTTTTTTCTAGTGATACCTGTGGAATAGAGAGATAACCGTGGCACAGCTTGCCTGATTGACATCGTAGCCGAGGGCATTGTGTCAGCCACAGAGTAGTGGAAGGACCATGTCTCGTTCTCTATCAAGATTAAAAGTGATGATGAGATGGAGAGAATGGTTAAGAAAATGAAGCAGGCAGTAGCTGGCAGAATGGGGGGAAGAGCAACTGAATGAGGGGAATAAAGGAGAGATTTAATGATATCTTTGAGATTTGCACGTACCAACGTCAAGCCTCACAAATGTGTTTTTCTGTGCACCTCAAGGAACATTTTGTTTCCTTAGCTCAGTGATGCTGAAAGATGAATGCATGGATGCACACACAGATACACTTACAAACATTCACATGTGTAAAAATACACAGAAGCTGCTAAACACACACAACCCCATCCTGACGATGTGCTCTTGTCACACCCACACTCAGATTAACTGACGCACATTTGAATCTGTGACTCACACAAGGAGACTAAAACCATGTTTATATATGCACAACATTGATGTATTCATTTGAACATCTCCCGCATTCTATTTCACAGCAATTTCACATCGAGTTTCTGAGCTCGGATTCTTTGCTTGAAGTATTTTGGATCTAAGATAAGACCTTACAACGATGAGACAAATGATTCTGACAGGAGTGTGCCAGAAAAAGGGCTCCTTATGAGAAATCCGGTATTCAAAATTGAGTCGCCAGCTTTCATGGGAGGAGCTTTCATATGTGCACAAACAAAATCTTTCACTTCAGATGAATATTTAACAGAACAAAAAGTTATTCTTGCATCTGCAGCATTCCAATGTGCTACAGTAAATTTCTCACCTGAAACCAAGGAGTCAAGGCTGGAGATGGAAAAATCTAATTTGCTACATTTTGTACTACATCTTAAAAGCAGATTCCTGTGGGAGCTGAATCTACTGATGCATACAAGTATTTGACTCTTTCATTAGTGGGTTGTTGCTAGTTGTAGCAGTACTGACAGACCTTTTTAAGAAAGACAAAACCAAAGTTTATGTTTAGTAAACCAGTGCTTAATAAAAGAGTAATAAGAAGCAGTTGAATTTTTTGTTTGTGCTGTACTGAAGACCTCCATGCTAAGCTAGTCTGATTCACTAGATACAGGTTGAAGGTATAAAGTTAAGAAATATAAAAGTTAGTTAGCTAAACAATGACACAGAGAGCCAAATCCAGAATTACCTGTTTTTAGCCCTACTTTCATGGCCAGATGTCCCCCCATCTGCTACTAAATAAATTCATAAATGAATAAATTCCTTCCACTGACCTCTCCAAATTACAGGAATCCTTACTCTGCAGGCCTTATTTTACAACCATTCAGATTGCAGTCTATGAGTTGGTTTCAACTGCAGTAGCTTCTACAGCTTAAGCAGAACCAATTGCTTTTCATAAAATGTGAAGTAGAGCCTGTTTTTTTTATTATTATTTAATAGATCTGCAATGACTAAAGATGGCAAATAAATACTACTCTGTAATATTTACAGATTTTCTGTTTATTGTTCAGCTGTTCTTTGCAGCTGTGTGTCAGCACTGGAGAATTGTCTGGTTGAACCCATTATTATTCTACTCTAGGGGGAGAAAACGCTACAGTTTGTTTGTATTCCCTAAAACCAGTTGTAATCGCCTTGGTCAGTACCCAGTACGCAGTAACAGTGCCATGTGTAAGATAGTGTCTGGGGGGAACTTGCTTTGATGGAACAAGCTTGAAAAATGAAACTTTCTTCACAAATGGTGGATGCATGCATTGATACATGCAAAAATATTCCTGTTAGACAGCAAATGTTGTAAACTCTATTCTTTGTAGATCTTAACCATTCACTGCAGGAGGCACGTATGTAAAATACACAGTCAATGGCTCGTAACAACATCTGTAGCATATGAGTAATTGTTCAGCACATTGTGAAGATGCAGAATCTTGTGCACGTGTGTTTCATGTAATCTTTATCACTGAGGGAAAGGTGTCAACTAATCACAGTACCAGGCCAAGGCCATGCTGTGCCAAAATTTCAGCAGCATGTCATTAAATGGGCCATTTTTCCAGCTGTGGTTAAATCCCCAAATCAAGAGACAGACCATTACAGAATGTATATTACTGATAAACTAATTTTGTGTTAAATTTTTCAACGTTGTGAGCACCAAAAACAAAAATTCATGTCCATGCTATTAGAGTGATGGCTTACGGGGAGATATGTCAACACTTAAAACCAAAACCTCTAGCCAATCACTATTATACATTTGACAGTCACAAAAACACATGCAAAACGACTCACCATGACTGTTACAACGGGAGGTCTCCACCAGTCTGTTGTCTTGGTCGTAGCACACCATGGCCTGGTAGCGATAACCTTGTCCACACTCCTTGACATCTCCTTGAACCTTCATTCCCAGGATGCTCTCTGCTTTGCCTCCATCAGGCAGGATGCAGTCTGACCAGTTCCCAACTGGCTGGGCATTGTACTTGTCACAAGGGCAGTACTGCGTCTCGCTCAGAGGATACATTTGTGTGTTCTTGCACTTGTCTTTCTTCTTGCTTCTCCCTAAGGAGTTCAGAAAGACATAGATGAACGGAATCCACATGTCTGCTGGCGTCTGCAGATTTCTCTCTCTCTTAGGTTGACGTGCCTGAGTTTCATCACGATATACTGAGGCTACTTTCAAGGTCTTGTTTGGGATAGTGTAGTCAAAGGAAAAAAGGCTAGACTGCACAGTAGTTGCTGTGCCCCCATGCATGTGAGATACACGATGATAGATTACACTGGCAAAACAGTTTCAAGCAGAGTGCACTTTTACTGAAACAGCTTGCTGCTTTAGTCCCTCACACATGCCAAGCATTGCTAATCATGTCAATGCAAAGAAATTTGTTTTTCTTGAGGCAGTCTATTTTTAAGAGTTGTATCCAATGCATATAAAGAGAAATTGCTTTAATTACTTTCTTTGCTTGAATAACATCAGGCATCTGAACCTGCAGTTTTTGGGGATTTGAAATATTTTTAGCTGTGGTCCTGCATCTGGATCACAACTGGTTGCTGTTAATGGTTCAGTTAACAGTATCTGCAAATGTCTGTAAAGGTCACAGTGACCAACAGAAAGCAGAGAAGTATACATTTTGCTCTACACATTTGATCCACATTTACCATCCTCTTTGGGAAAGCTAAATGTGTGTCTTGATGCTGTTTTGGACTGAGCAAAAGGTTTACCAAAATTAAGAAGAGATACAGTCAATTCTGTTATCAGTTAAAACTTTAACGTATTACTAACAGCTTTTCCCATTTACAGATGTGGGATTCTGGATAAAACCACAACACCCACACCCCATCTTTCCTGATTCAAAGTTAAGTGCAGTTAAACTACATCTTGAAAGAGTAATTATATGCATCATACGCCCTTTTTGCTGTTTTACACTTAAGTGAATGAGTCAAAACACACTTAACTTTAACATTAGAATGAAATTTTCATATTAAGAGGAAACAAAAGCTTCTCAGATCTCCTCTTACACACTTTTAAGTTGACCCTTCATCCTCAGTAAGCTCATGTGGAATTGCCTTAATGCATTACACCACTGTTTTTATGACATTGATGCAACTCCCTGGGGACATCGAGGGATGGCAAGGACTAAGGAGTTCTCTCAGATTTGTTGCCTCAATCCCACAGGAACACTTAGTTAGCAAGCGCTATCTGAATAGATTTATGACCTAGTGTGTCACTTTACCACTTGGCTCATGAGGCACTGTCCACCAACTTTGCCCCCTAAATTTATTGCACCTCACCAACATTAAACCACAATGCAAACAATTTTGTCTGCAAAAGGGTCCACTGCAATGCATTTCGGAGCTTTGCCTCTCTGTGCTCACCTATCAATGCCCTCTTTCTGGTGCGGACCCCCACACAGTCAGCTGTGCAGGACGAGAACTTGGACCAGTTGGTCAGCTGGCAGTCATCCTGGCAAGGGAGCTGACAGCGCTGAGTGATGGCAGGCATGGCCTTAGCGAATTTCAGGCACTCGCTGATGTCGGCCTGCGTCCCGTCCAGCTGGCGACAGGAAACAGCTGGAGGAATAAGGGGAAGTTGGGTCAAAAAAAGCTCCATCTGAATATTAAGTATGACTTAATGTTTTATTGATTCAACATATTGATTGGTAGTCATAACAATCATATAATTCTTTTGGAACTTGAGTTAATAAAGATGTATTTGCATGGAACCAGTATTATCTGGGGAAACCAAAAATGTCACTCCAAATTACCTTACATTTGTTCAACACATAAGCTATACGATAGTCTGGTGCAAGTCGGCATCTCAGTGATTTGGGGTCATTTTTGTGCAATGTTTTTAGTTTTTTTGCACCTTTCGTCTGTCTCTGTCCGGCTTGAGAATTGTGGATGCTGCACTGACAAATATGAAAGAAAGCTTGGATCATATTTTGGGTGCAAATTCAGATGGTGGTAAAGTACCTGCACAGAACACTTTGCTGTCTTTCAAGAGACTCAATATTTGTGTAGATAACGTCAGGAAAGTTGAGTAAAACATAGAATCTGCATATGCCGTGCGAATGCATTGCATACAGCATAGATGTGTGGGGTCACAACAAAATCAGACAAGGTCTCAAGCATTACTAGTCCCATGACAATAGGCCAAATTAAGATTTTGCAAAAGCAACATTAGCTTGATGTCTAATTTAAAGTTAGATTAATGACAATGCTTTGTATTCCACAAATAACCCAACTGTTTGTAGCGCATTCAAAATTTGTTCAACACTGAGCAACTAACAGTGCTGGATATGTGTTATGTTATACGCAATATTAAGGTTCAGACCACATACTGGTCCTTTCACTTTTAGCTTAGTACATTTTACTAATAATAAGATGGATTTAAAAGTTGACGTTTTAAATTTTACCTGAAGGAATAGTCTAACATTTTGGGACATTTATTTTGCTAATGAGAGTTAGATTAGAAGTGAGTGTGAAACTAAACCCAGCAACCACTTAGCTTAGGTCAGAAAGCTCAAATACCATGAATTAATAGTTCAGCACAGAACCAAACACAGCCATTTTGAGACTTTCAGTAGCTGTATGTAAGTAGTGAGTTTTAGAGGTGGATGCAGGCAGATTTTGTTCCTGTTGGACCAAGCCAGGCGAGCAGTTTTCACCATCCCCAATCTTTACTGTAAGATAAGCTAAGTGGCAGTCATCTGTACCTTCGTATTATACTGGTTACAGATATATTATAGACTGGTCTTAAAGATATGAGACTGTGTTCAAATTTCATCTGTTTCTAGATATGAGAGCAAGCTTGGTCCAAAATGTTGAACTGATCGCAACAACAAAAAAATCTTATTCTAATGTAAGGTTTTTACATGATAGTAATGCTACTATTCAAGTGACATTCCAGTAATTTAGTGTCGCACTTCCATAAATAATTTGAAGGAGTAATTATCTCGAAGAAGATAAAGCCCTTTCAGAGCAGCACCACACATCTCATCACACGACTGTTCGCAGGCCGAGTGCTCTTTGTGACAAGTAAAATGGCTTTGATATGTAAAATCAGTGGAGTACCCCTTTAATTAAGAGATCCCAAAACTTCTTCCTCTGCTGCTGCACTACACAACTTCAAATAGGGACTTAAAGAGGCCAACGAAAGAGTGGATGAAAAATAGATCAGTGCTGTACAATTCAGATTAGATCTCATGGGGGATTTAATAACAATTATGAGAAGAGAAGACACAAATGCATCTGTACCTCAATTGTTTTGAAGCCCAGAAGTTAATTTGTTTGGGACTGCATCATTCTTTGTTCTTTCAATAAAGGGTATTACTTGTGTTGCCGCAATATTTCATTTTCTGGTGATGCAGACATTCTGCAGGGCTGTACCTTCATAGAGAAATCAATCTCTAAGCACATTTTTGCTGAACCCCGCGGGCATTGGTATTGGTTTGAAAAGTCTCCGTCTGTGGTGTGTGAGGTCAGGTCTTTTCTTGTTTATGTGTGTGTGCGTGTGTGTGTGTGTGTGTGTGTGTGTGTGTGTGTGTGTGTGTGTGTGTGTGTGTGTGTGTGTGTGTTCATGCACGAGAGAGAGAAAGAACAGCACAATCTCAGTTCTGTGTGTTTAATAGTGCGACTACAGCGTTTTTTCCTCTGTAAGAAAACCCGTTGTCCAGGTAAACAACATCATACACTGTCAAAAAACACAGACTAGAAAAGACAGTGTGTCTCATTTGGTCTATGTCGACCACAAAATGATTTCTGCCATTAAGGAGCGACAGAGGTGTGAAACCAAGTGCAGGAGGGTCTGGACATCAAGCGTCACATGGCATCAAATCACTGAAAAAGCTGCACAAAATCTGGAACAGTTCAGTAAGTCAGAAGTAGACCTTTAAGCATTTTCATGTATAAACTGAGTCTTCCATCCATTAATGCAAGCTAGCGAAGAAGAAACAGAAATATAAGCACTAATAATGGCTTTCCATAGGAGCTGGAACATAATGACATTGATCATTCTGCGTGACCCCCTGAAATTGGATTTTTATGAAAGTCTCCCAGGACTATATGGTGCAACCATTCTCTATAAAAACACAGGACGAAATATGCTTTTAAACAGGGAGAGTCACAACTCCTTTAAAGTACTTTTCACTTATGCATGAAGACCATATGAAGAAGGGATGAGTTGCTGCCTGCTATAGGCAAGGTGCAGTATTTTCTCCTAAATTTCAACAAGCGACATTCGATTAAAATTGCATGACAAGAGCCTGAGGTGGGAAAAAAAAAGCCAGAAGTGAAACAACCCAAACTGTCAAACGAGTCTCAAGAGGCACCTGGTGAGTTGTGAACACATTTCCTTCCCAAACTCCAGAGGATTACAAAAATAAAATAAAAATAACCAGAAAAAAGAGAAGCGAGCTGATGTTTATAAGAGTGTCATGATCAGTTTGTGCCTTGTCTTGTAGGTGGGAGGATTTGATGTGTACTCTAAGTAAATTGGCCTTTCTCTAAACCTTGGCACATCCATCTGCTGCCTCATGGCTGGGCTCCAGATGCACCGCAATGAGCAAAAATTTAATTTACGGTGATTAGGAATGGGTCGGTGAAGATGCAGGGGTAATTGGGAGATGAAGAGATTTGTTTCCGTACCTCTTGTCTGAAGTCCTGGTCCACAGGTCTCTTGTGCACCAGGAGTGTTTTGTCTGAGAAACCACGGGACCAGCTGGCACTTCCTCCATTTGTGTGTTTTCCATCTAGAATAAATCAGGCCAGAACATCCATGTTATTGCAACATGATTATTCACGATTGCAGCAACATCTTGCACTGCACCATGTCAGAGAGTCTGCACGTGACAAAGAGCTCCATATACAGTTAGGCTGAAGGTTGGTGGAGCAACACAGACTAATTGCCTTTACTGTACGTAGGTAGTCCCTGAAGTCCCATTTTGAGCTAGCAAACATCCATGAAAAAGCCTGCATGAGACAGTGTATTTCATGGCTCAAAGTAAATAAATGGCTGCAGCCAAACCCTCAAACACAGGATGACTGGACAGCATTTGTCAATTAAATAAACACTACAGAGAAAGTGACCTTGAGACTGCAGGGAGATAAGCAAAGAAAACTTCAGATGTTTATATTATTATTTTTCATGCAGTTCCATCAAGGAGGTACCTGATCAACACAAATGTTTTTTTTGCAGCATGACAATACAACCCAACATGCAGCCAGAGTCCTGCAACAGATGGTATGGCCCCCACAGAGCCCTGATGTCAACATCATAGAATCAATCTGGGATTACACAAAGAGGCAGACACTGAGACAGACTAAATGCACAAAAAGTGTTACAAAGTGAAATGGTGCAGCCTTAAAGGAACAGAGCCGACGCACCAAACACTGATCTGACTTTGTTTAGTTTGGTTTGTTGCTCGTATTAAGTTAATTGATGAAAGAAAAGCAATAATGCCAATACTTTGATCTATTTTAGCCTTACTTCAATTGTAGTACCCACACCATATGAGCAGTACTGCCAGTGCCTCCAACCTATTAGTTTGGTACAGATGGGTGACAGATTAAATGAAAATAAAAACATTATAAAGTGCCTCAGTAAGATGTTCAACCACCACGTGCTGCCAGATCAGCTTCAATGCTCCTTTGCATGGATTCTCAAAGCTGCTGTAGCACTACTGGACAGCTCGAACACCACTCTTCATTCTCTTGGGTTGTTTGGATGTCCATGCATAATTTAGCAGGGTATTAGGTGTATGTATTAGGTATTGCTGACATTTTTAAAAGCTTAAGAACTACCTTTCTAGTGTAGCTTTTAATTGCTTTTAGTTATTTCTATTACTTAAAATGAATGGTATTTGTTTATTTCTATATACATTTAAGTCTATTTTATTAGTCTGTAATCATTTCTTTATTGTTACTGTCTTTTTTTGCAGTTCTGAACTTTTGACTTCTGTTGCCTTGAGTTTTTCCTCATTGCATACACTTATGATCTCACTTCATCAGTCCCGGCTTTTAATGAGTCTTTCATTTATAACATACTGTTTATGGGGAGAATGGGAGGGGAGCACTGCTTAAATAGTTTTTTAAAATTTTCTTACTCTCTTTGTTCTGCAAAGCACTTTTTATTGCAGTCTATTTTTAGAAAAACTGCTATACAAACAAAGTCAGATTTATTGATTAACTTTCATTTTTAAATTAGTCTGGTAATTTTGATTAACATAAAATATTTCAAGGCCTTAACCTTAACATTAAAATAAATCAGTTAAATATGTGTAATATATAGTACTGTAGTGTCTTAATGTTAATACTTAAATTAGTCTAGTAAATTTGTACATTAAATAATACTGTATGGTATTAACCACAACACCTAAATTAGTCAGGTGAATATGATTAATGAAGAATATTGTACATTAAAACCATAATATTTAAATTAGCCAGGTATAGTTTGTAAAATAAATAATATTGTTGGATCCTAACTTTCATATTTAAATAATTCAGGCAAATGTAGTATTGTAGAGTCTATACCTTCATATTCAAACTTGTCAGGTAAATTTACAATATCAATGTTATATCTGTATTGGAAAGCACTTGGGTTAACGTCTTTTGTTTTAAAAGCACTATATAAATAACAGTGACTCGACAGTGAGAAAGCATCCGCATCCCTTATTTGTTCCTTCATTTCTTCTACTTAATTTCACCAGTCATTATGTCAAGCCATGTCCGGAACAATGCTAACTTGGAATACTGTTTTGTACTGTGGCGCCACAATAAACAGTTTAGTTATAATCTTAAGCTAACGGTAATTGTCATACTAACAACGTTCATGACGTAATACTACTGAGCTGCTTAAGCATATTCTAAACTGTTAAAAACGCACAGCTCACTCACTTTCTCTATAGACTTTATTCAAATCTTAATAATCCCACAAAGTGGTACGTTCTCTTATACACAATTATCTTAAACAGAATGAACAACCTGTTGCTCTATTTTTATGCCCTATTAATCACATGTCAACACTATTAATCATAAGAAGCAGCAGCACAAGGTTATATAGTGGTGGAAAGGACATAATTGCCATTATTATCGTAAGATTAAGTCTTGGCACGACAAAAACGTCACAGTTTGGAATTATTGAAGTAAACTGATTGGATTACAGGGCTTTTCCCTCTCTGTACAGCTCCTTATAACATAATTGCTTTTCAATTTTTCATCATTAACCTGGTCATTTTGGACTCTGATAAAAACAAATTAAATACAGCGCAGATATACAGACCCAACAGACTGGAAAAATGATGTAGCAAACCAAACACTTTTTAAAATCGTAATTTCAGTTTATTAACTGTACATAACCCAACCTTTTACTATTTACTATGCTGATTAACAGAGTTAACGAGAAAGTGTGCATCCATAAATAACACATAAAGCTGATGCTTTGGAAGGTGTGAGGAGAAAATCAGACTAACACAGTGTGTAGGTGCAGAGAAAATGTGTGTCCTCACATCATATTTTAATCTTCTTATCAAAACAATTTATGACACAATGAGATAATGCTAGGCTGTTGAAGATGAGCTTTGGCTTTCATGTGTATTTTGGCCTTCTGGGCCTGTAATGGAAAGCCATTCAAGCAAGAAAGACAACACTGGGTCTTAAATAAGGTTAAAGGTAAGATCGAACCATCAGGAGGACAGGGTCTAAGTCAAAAACAGCGATATTATGAGCCTTCTAAACCTAAACACATGTTTGTCTATTCAAGTGTAAAAACCATGCAGTTAGCCAGAACTGGGCACCTGACATGAGGAGTATGGGATTACTGCACTTTTACCTGAAACCTGGACAGACTTTAGGGACCTCACAGTCCTTCTCCTCCTCAAGCACCTCTGGACAGTCCTGTCCTCCGTTGGAAGGCATCTGGATGATAAGACGCTTCCTTGATTGCTTTTTCTTCACCGCGTTACCAGCTGAACAGACACAGACAGTTACTGAATTAAAATAAGAAACGTCTGGATGGGTAAGTGATGAGAAGAATGTGAAAATGATAAGCTACGCCGCTCTGTTAATAGTCCTTGAAGAAAGGACTTGGAGACTAACACTACCAAATCTAATTGGACAGCCATCATAGACAACACGTTCATTGATTACTGGGGATATCAAGCCAACAAATGATAATGCTGAGAAATCCCATTAGACCTTGGAATTGACTCAGATTAAATTTATGGCATTTACATGTGTGGAGATGTCCTGAAATAGTTCATTAAGATTTAACATGCTTCTGGATAGTCCTAAATCCTGCTGCAAACCTTTCTCATGTGGGTGGCTTGTAATTTTCTGCACAAGGTGAAGATATCAGCAGCATCATATTAAAATGCACAGCCATCAGTATCACATGCTCAGACTGAAGAGATTTATGCCACCGTGTCAAACAAAGAGGGCATCAAAATATTGATGTAATGATTTTCAGTCGTAAATCAATTTAATGGATTCGGCGCCACTCAACAGCTTGGGCAATGGCTGCCTGACAAAGGTGACCCCATGTGAAAATGTTTTTCTTTCACTACACGAATGCAACAACATCATGGACTTGTTGACACTTGTAGCCACGGGCGAGTCGGCTTGCCAGGCGCACTAAAAGAGGTCGGCCCAGAGGTTGTCTTACATGCCAATCTGTCAAATTAATTATCTGCAACGAGACGCGAGTGCATGTGTTTATGTGGCAGTCAATGTGTCTGGTTCAGTGTAGAGCACCTCGACACTGTAGTTGTTCCACACAGTCAATTTAAAATTGCTTCTGTGGAAACCTCTAGACTGATACAGGGCCACGGCAGAACATATTTAATTCATTATTATTTTTAATCATCAGATTAATTTTACTTCATTACAGTAACCTGTAGATATGATTGTAAATATTGCGTGTGCCTTGCTATAACTGCTATTTTTTAAATTAAGTGCTGTAAAACTACCAGACCCAGACTGACAATGGTGTAACATTAAACTAAATTAAAATAAAAAATAGAAGAAAAAACACCAGAAAATTTACTAGTCATTTTCCCTTTTCATTTATCTATATGAGGCATTTAGTGAAGTCATCTTTGCTTGCAGAAGTTGAATTTTATTTCACTGTACCTGCGTCACAAGTAACCGGACACGTTGTCCAGTCGCTGAATGGGGTCACGATACAGTCTCTCTTGCAGAGCAGCTGACACGGACGCACCGTGTTGGGGCGAGGGCCGTCTGGACACCTAGGCAACAAAAAAATTAAAAAAAACACACAGCAGGGCTTTAGAGTGACACTGCTGGGAGATATTTATACATCCACCAAAACATATCAGCGTGAAGTATGAAACCTCAAAATCCAAAAGTCCTGCTCAGTCGATTTCTGGGAAACACTCTCTCCTCAGAATAGCTGAATCTAAGCCATCGTGAAATCAAAGTATCAGGCTAGAAAAAGTATGTTTTTTATCAGTAGTTGCTGAACAAGCACACTGGTTACACCTCCCAGGCTCTCTGGCTTCAGCGTCACCCAAGGACCAGATAAAACTTCGGTACATTCATTGCCTTTCTGGTCATTTAAAGCTGCACACGGATTTCCTTTAAAAGTTTTATCATCCAAAATCACACCATACTGAAGCAGGAATATCCTGTCAATTCACTCTCCATATAAAAACTACATCCCTGTGGAGAAAATGAAAACCTTTTACACAGTGAGTTGCATGGAGTGAGGGGGCTTGGAAGTGCAAGATTAAGATATAGTTTGAAAAAATAAAACATAAATGTGTATGTAATTTGTCACACATAAAAAATATACCAAGGATCTTTTATTAACACTGACAAGACCAGTGCTTTTCCCTCAGTGCTTCATCGAGCTTATGAAAAGGTGCTTTGTCATAATAATAGATCATTGAACATATATTTTTATGGGCTGAGTGTGTGGTAACACATTTACAGCAATATTATGCAATTATTTTACCTTAAAATATCATTTTCAGAAGCATTGTAATGGTACACTGACTTGTAATAAGAAGAATGGCATAGTTTTCATTTCCACTTGCCCACACCTCCCTCTTCAACTCCCCCAAACGCCTGTAACTTGGATAGGCTGGTACAACCTCTCAGGGAATGTGTAAAACATTTTACAGCACTGTGTCACACACTAGCAACAATGGGTCCTCAGGCAGTCATAATAAGAAGCTAATTCAGTATCCTCAGTACAGACAAAACCTTAATGCTTGTTGCCAGCGTAGATTGTATGTAGGTTGCAATCAATTAGTAAATTAGCTATATACACCAAAAGCTTTTTATGTACTAGGCTATAAACATTTTTTTTCTGCTGTAAAATTGAGCATTTTAACATGGAGGTCAACATGGACTGACAAGCTTTTGGAACCAGCCTCAAAGGGCCATTCAAGAACCTTTTAGAGTTTTTGGTGCTTCTGTTGGCTCCATGTTTCATCCCTGGAGGTTTCTACTTGGTTGTCACTCGCCATAAAGCAGCAAAAAAGCATAAGAAAATTCTCAGTACAGATATGAAGGTAGAGGTGAAGAGACTGAAAAGAAAACTGATGGATGAAGTCAAGAAGAGAAAAAGAAAGAATGACTAAACAGGATGTCAGGGTTTTAGATCATTAGCCATGTTAGCTCATTTGGACAGCAGTTCACTTGCCAGCTAGACATTTAGCAAGAGACAGTATCTTTTATACTTAACTGGCAATATAATCTGTTGCTCTGCCTTTTATATATATATATATTGTCAAACTGTGTTAAACTGGCAGTTTGTTGTGGGAATTACATTTCATTTTCAAGCTGTTTGCGGCTGTGATTCAATATCCTAAATCTGTAAAGAGGGTGAATTTCCCAAAGTAAGCCAACATTGTGTAATGTAATGAGTTTTATGTAGGTACCATGCCTGTACCTGCAGGTAGTAAAATAACTGATTGATTTTGTGTTAGTTGCATGAGCTGCGTTCCAGTACCTTTTACTGCTCAAAGACAGAGTCCGGTGGAATTGAATGTGGAATCTTGTAATTGCCGCTTGTAGACACAATAACATTGTTGCCACTGCTCAGTAAATGTTGTGTTGCTTTAAACCATAGATTGCATAAAAGGTGGACTTAGCTTCTAGAACTGAAAAGTGAAGCTAACTTGGAAGTGCATGGCTGCAAACAGAAGCCAGACTGCATGGAGGTATATGAGAAAAATACCCTGCTTCTCTCTTGATTTGTTGCCTCAGTAGATGTTTTTCGAAAGAGTTCATGTTTTCAATCACTAGTTTTAGGGCTTTTAAAATACAGCATTTGTAAATCTTAATAAGCAAATATGTCGAGTGTCATGTACTGAGCTGAAAGAGAGATGGATTTTCCATCTGGGTATTGCTTGAATACGCAGTGTAATTATTCTAGGCACAATTTAGGGCAATAGAAACCTCCGTAATCACATCTAGTTTATGACTGATGTATGCCATCTGGCTGACAGCACGTGAAAGATTGAGTGAGGAGATGGTCATATCCCCTACAGAAGAATGCAGGCAGCGCATGAATTGTTTAAGAGAGCGGCATATATGTTTTACAATATTTCTGCTGAGGAAACTGTAACACTCAGAGCCCTTTAAGGCAAAAGCCAGCAGACAAGCAGGCCAGCGTCAGGATGAGAACTCTTGTTTAACTGGATTCAGCTATCAGTGAGTAATAATCCTTTTGATGACACAGAATACAGGGTCAGGCCGAGGTTTTTCTGAACAAGGGCTATATAGTTAATCTTCCGTTATTTAAGCACCTCAGGTCCTCTGTGCATACTGGACCGTGATAAATAGGTCACGTTAGACCTGCTGGAAGACATCTTGTAATCTGATCCCTGCACTGCCTCCCAGATCTCACAGTAGGATGTAACCCCTCTGTTTCCTCATCCTATGGCTGACTCCCTGATCATCTGGGTCAGGTTTAATGTTGCTAAGAATGAGCTCACTCCTCTGGGCGTTCCATACTCGTTAGCACGGTGTTAGGGAAATGATAGAGAGCCTCACAGGCAAAATGTAACAATGTAACAGTGACACAAGTAGAGATTTATTTTTAATACCAATAGACAGAGCTAAATCCCTCTCGAGCGGAACAAATCCTCTGGTGTCTTCATAAAAGTGAATGGTCCCCAGGAAAGAAACAGCTGCCGGATGTGGCAGCGGGAGGATACATTTACATTTTCTGCATTCAGCTGATGCTCACGTCCGTAAAGAAGCCAATGAGCAGCTGTTTCGCTCGAGGACGCTAATGGGAGGCTGTTATGCTATGGAGACTGCCGAGAACCTGTGAACCTGAGACGGCAGAACAATTTCCACACTAGATCCCAGTGAAAACCTGGATTTTATCTATTTCTTTTTTAAAACCCATAACTCTGTAATCTCCAGGGTCTGTAGAGATCAAGACATTCTTTATCAAGGAAAACTTGCCATTGAAAGCAGTGCAAAGACAAAAATAAAGATCTGAATACAATCAAAGTGTTTAAAGAACAGAAAGAACACAACAGCAATCCAGTAATCAAGACGTCTGTATCAAACCTGCATGAACCAAACTTACTGATGTCTGAGAAAAACAAAATTAACACAGCTTTTCTGTTTGTTTTGTTGGAGGTTCATCTCAGTTCATATTAATACACCAGTTGCTTCAGCATTAAATTATTTCACTTGAAGTTCCGCAAAGAGGGAGCAGAATGCATGATGTAACTTAGCAAATCAGACTGCTGATCAATCACTGGGATAATGATGAATTTTTAAATTCAAATAGTCATCCCTGAACAAATGTCTTCACATGACGACTGGGCTGAATGAGCTGGAACATTTTTCCCTAAAATCTTTACAATTACTCCAAAAAACTGCTCATTTATTTAATATTAAACACAGAATGACTCTATTATATTTGCTTCTGAAAAAGAATATAGATGTTGGGCTTCTTTTGCTTGTCTTTGTTCTAAATTCCTTTAAATCTGCTGTAGACAAACAAACATTGCTCCATGTCATGGGGGGGATCAGAGTGCTGTAAGCTGTTGTGACTCAAAGAGTTAATTTACAGAGAAGATTAAACCTTTGACCTCAAAATATTCCCTCTGCTACTCAACCAGCGTAAAAGTCTGAGGATGAGCTGTACGATTTAACACTTATGTGAAGTATTGAGAGAGCACGGGCAATTACACAGTATTTCTATTTAGCTAAAACACTGCAGAATAAAATACAGCTTCACTTTTGATATTGAGGCAGAAAGTACTCTGAATACCAAGTTAAGCTTTAGTGCCTGCCTTTCAGATTTCACTTTTTAAGGATTCAGTTTCCTATGTTTAAATGTACACAAAAGTAAGCTCTGACGAGGCTGACTTAAAGATCCTGTCTCCTATTAACTATAAACATGCATTTTTTTTCAGGTATACCCATGACCTTTCCTATACCTCAATCAAGATGTTTTGGGGCCCTAAACTACCCTAGTGATGGGCCCCCCTGGTAGGATACCAAGCCACTGCAGAGGGTACATGGATGACCAGGAGAAAAGTATGAAGTGTAAACAAGTTAAATTTAGATGATTAATGTAATCAAAATAAATTAAGAACAAACCAACAAGTGTCTGCTGATGTTACACTAATAATCTGTAATTCACTAAAATTCTACCGTTTTATTAGTTGCTTGACCTATCACTGATGATGATTAATATCTTTTTTGTTTGTTTTTAACACTTGGAGACAGCTGAAATAAATAGTTAATAATTAGTTCCTTATGTTTATGTTATAAGTCCATCACAGCAACTTTAATAATAGAGATCATTTAAAAGTCCCATGAATTATATTTTTAAGGTCAAATACATTTTGGAAGGTGCTGAAAAAGAACAAAAAAGATCTGAGAGCATTTATGTGCATGAATTTGGCAGACAATAACAAATGACCTGTTTTGTCTTTGCATTTGTGGGACTACAGGACTATGTACATGGATAAACACATTTTATATTATCGCTTGAGTTTCCAGACTTCTAACTTTAACTTAGTTTCTTTTTTTTATTACAGATTGTAGTTAGTGTTGAGGCATTCCACAGTTTGCTCCACTTTCCATCACAGATTCTGTTCACATGCACTCCAGTTTCCTAGATATGAGGCTCATCCTGGTTTTGATCATATTCTGTATATGGTGTTTACATGATGCAGCACAGAGAAATCTGGTTGTTCGAATCCCCGTATACATGATAAATAATAATACTGCAGTTAGTGATTACTGCCTGCTGTTTGCTGTGCCTGTGATTATTATAACACAAACTGACAATTCAGTCTGACATTCCTGTAACTATTATCCTAACCTTAAATTAATTTGGCTGTGGTTATTGAAAATGAGGCCCCTTTACATTATATTGAGCTAAGCACTAATAAATGCCAATATAGCGTTGGACTGGCTTATCCACCTTATTGCCAGCAAGAGGACTCAAGAACAACATTAAATATTAAAGATGTCCTTCACTTTGACTGGTGACAGACTGTCACTGTCACTGCATAGGACAAGGGAGCAGACGATAAGATATACAGCCATGACTGGAGTGATAGACATCATTATGAAGTTCACTTTGGGTGGAAAGACCATTCCATGAGAGAAGGGCATCTTATTACCAGCTGTGTGGAACCGTTAAACTGTTCATGAGACCAGAGGAAGCAACAGTACGCATTGGTTCTGTAACTCATTTAACTGGCCACAGTTGTAAAAGCTGAGCATTTCTAGGGAATCCATATTCCCTAGAATTGATTTGTGTTTGTTTGTCATTTGGCTGAGGCCGCAACTGCTCAGGTGGTCGGCAGCAGTCACAAACCAGTATAAGATGTACACATGCAACTATTTCCATTATCAGGTTTCTCAAAACTACAATATGGCCTAATCCAGAATTCTGGGATATTTCCAAAACTCAATCACAACCAGTAATACAGCTGTCCATATAAACGCAGTCAGTCTGTTATGAACACGATTTTCCTGGTTGTAACATTATGTAACTTCAATACTTACTAAAAGTACATCAATAAGCAACACACAGTGGGACCCCATATTGGTATTATATTCAGAAAATGATTTTGCTCTGTCTGGGGTGTCAATCCCAACCCTGGTGCTTTTTGTGTGGAGTTGAAGCAGTGATACATTTTCTCCGTGCACGAGTTCACAATGGTCCACATGACTTACAGTCCATGAGAGGCTGCATGGATGCCACTATAGATGTACACGTGCAGGTTAAAATTTGTGTGTGTCCACAATCCTACAAGAGCATTAGTGTGCATGCTCAGCAGTAACGGCATATGCAGAATATGTAGATAACATGCACAAGGGAGGACAGCTGTGGACACTACAGATGTGTATTTGTAGTTATCGTACTACTTTGTAGTCCACTTAGAGGACTCCGTTTCATACATGTGCTTCTTCTGTGAAGCATACAAACTACTTCCCTCAAAGTGGCCGTGTAGACAGTCTACAAGCAGAGAGGTTTTGGGCTGCACTTGTCCACAGAGTGGTCTGCATGGACTTCCAGACTCTAGCGGACTCTTATGTACTCACAGACAGTCAGTCTAACACTGGTGGTAGGATGAGGCTATTCATGCTCTCCCTTTCTCTTTCTGTCTGTGTGCATTTTCTCTGGCCACTCATGTTTCCTCTCACAGTCCTCAAATATGTTGGTAACATAAATCAGAGACTCTAAGTGACACATTGGTATACATGCAAAGTAGGCCTGAGTGTTGAGCTACATTCTAGGAAAGGCTCTGACCTCAGGGAGTCTGACAGCATCAGTAGTGACAAAAAAAATCATTGGATGGATGCTTACTTTGTGTAGTTTCCCTGTCTGGCATTAAGTTTCCATTGGGTATTCAGACTGATTAGGAATGGCTAATTTTATCTTCTTTTAATGTAAAAAGCTTTTATGATAGTGTGTTTTAAATGCTTTAGATATAGGGCAATGAGCTGACTCGTAACAGGTTTCCCTCTACAGAGAGAAACATCCTTTTTGTTCCCCCTTTTAGTCTAATCACACTGTAGCCCCACTAATGATGGGTATTATCCCAATTTTGTTGATTAAAATTCAATTACAATCCAGTTTTCATTAAAAAAGACCAGACTGTATTTGTTGGCAGAACACAATCCCAGCCAGAACACTTGCAGCACAATGCTTGGCTGGGAGACTCTGTCCATGGGGGTGTGAAAGCGAGTTGTAATATTGTCATTTATGCATTTTTCATCATGTTTACATTTCTATTTCACAATTTTTTTTCCTTCCTTTCTCCTGTTGTCATTTTTTGTCTAACATTCAGTTCATCTGTCTGTGCTTGTCACATTGATTTTGTTATTTGTTTGAGGAAAAAAATGTTTGTTTACAAGTCACTTAGGGTATTTTATCCAAACCGCACAATATTCTATTATACGTTTTCTTCTCTCTGTGCATTCACATGTGTCTATCACAGGGGAAATACACTACACTGAAATGAATCCAGTAATGGAATCTGGTTTAAACTGCCTTGCTGGTTCCAGTCAGCATCACAATCTCATAATGATCTTTAAATGTCATGATTTGTAGCGAGGCGCAGACATACACAACATGGCACTGGGAGCCAGTCCCAAAGCATGACATTAAGACGAGCAGCCAGGCTAATGCTCATGTTTTGCTTGCCGCTATTAGCACGTTGACTAATCTGTTCAGTGAGAGGCTGTTTTCGAAAAATAAGCAGATGGTTGAGCAGGATGAAGAGAGGAGATTCAAAGCAAAGAACTGTCAGTAGTTTTCAGTGTGCACACACAAAAAACAAGGTCTGGTGGGAGAAGATAAGGCCTAATTAATTTCATTATCAAAATTACGGACTACAAAACAAGAACATCATTTGTTTAATTTAGCATGAAACAGTCGCAGTTCTTCAAGGACCCTTTCACTAGTGTCTTCTGGCCCTCTGTCTCGAGGGCTTTTAGCTATCTATCATAGTCAAAAACAGCGAGTAAACACAGCCTCCATTTGAAAACATGGCAAGGGGATGATTGACTGGGCTTAATACAGCTACTGTTGAACATCATAACCATGAATCATTCAGTTTCCTTTTTCACAAATTCCACAACATCAGTGTGATTATACAAACACACATTTGGTACCATTCAGCTCACAGACTGTCAGAATCAATAAGCAGACGTTGTTTTTTTCCTCACACCACAACAGCTTTCTCGATAGGATGATAGCAGCCCAAGCCTGAGGCACTGACATATTTGTCTCTGGTGTGTCTCTCCTTTCTACTGGGCTTTGTGTGTGTGTGTGTGTGTGTGTGTGTGTGTGTGTGTGTGTGTGTGTGTGTGTGTGTGTGTGTGTGTGTGTGTGTGTGTGTGTGAGACATGCACTCTGTGAGGTTCACTGCCTGAGGCTGTGGGAGGAAGACAGCTCAGATCCATCTGTGAATGAGACAGGGTGCATCTGCATATGCAGGGTGCAGGCAGCCTTGTTTGTTTATTATGCTGGGATCCCATGGGTCCACTGATCAAGAATACCTGCCAGTTGGATTGTGCCAGATGAAGACATGCAAGGCAAAAAAAACAACAACAAAAAAAAACCAACCATGTCAAGTTACTCCTGTGTGGAGGCTGGGGTACACTTGCCTTTGTGCAACAGATGGCGAGGAAACCAGGGCTGTTGCATTGCTTTGGTCAAAAGGGTGGCAAAAAAGTGCTGGAGCTTGAGAACACATTCCACCGTGGTCTGTAAGATCTACAGGGGTACTACAGTGACAAACGCTTTCATGGAACAAGCGCCTTGACCTTTAGCGAACTACCCAGGATGACAAATTAAAATGAAATACCTGATTAAATGAGTGGAAAGACATGAATGTAGGTGTTTCAAAGCACTGAGTGGCCTAATGAGTATGAAAATGACAAATCACATGTTAGAGTCTTCACATTCACCACATCTTAACCTATTGTACAACAGATAAGGGGATTTTTAAAAATGTGTTAGGCAGTGCTCTCTACCACCATCATTAAACAGCATCACAAAATGAGGGAAAGACTGTTAAATCCCTACAATAGAGGTCCACTGGCTCAGAGAATCTAAAGGTCACTAGAGCTGTCCTGAAGGCTTGTGGTGTATAAATCATTTCTATCACACACTGCTAAAATATGTATCTTATTAAACTTTGTCAGTTGACCAGATGATTGTTCACTTGGTTAAATGATCATTCGTTTGCAGTACAAAAGTGTCAGAAGGCATAACAAAGGTTTGACTGAGTATTGGCTTAAATGACTGTCAAACAGAACAGTGGTGGACTGATTTGCGGTCACTCTAATAAATGAAAGACTGAGTCATCTTTTGGGCTGACAGATGTTAGGCAGATTGCTGGATCCGATATTAGCACATTTCCGATTATTGGTATCATTGTTTTATATTGGAAACTGATTTCTGATAAAGAAGTTCATTTAAACGTGCTGCTGTGGCTCTCATGCAGCTGCACCTCTCTGTCTGTAGTCACTACTTTGTGGTCTTGAACAATGTCTCACCCACAGTATTATGTGACTGGTTAAACATCAAGAGCAACAGCCTTTCAACACTAAAGGTGGAATGTCTTAAGGTTTTCATTTAATTAGACATATGTACAACAAATACAAACAAAGGCATTTCAACAATGCTTTGTGTTGAAGTTTGTGTTATTCCAAATATACCACCAAATACCTATTTCCAAATATTGGTTATTAGCTCCCTTGGTTACTAACTCTACTAACTTACCTGGTTTCAACTCTACTAACAAGTTCTATCACTAGAGTGCTTTAGCAGATGATCTAACAACAGTCATTCTGGCATCTACCGTACAACAATTATAAGAGATCAATAATGATGTTATCTTTGCTTCATTTTTTCCTCCACTGTCCCCCTCCGCTCTTTAAAAAATATTTGCTTTTCGGCATTGCTGCACCTCTAATGAGAGAAATAGTGGAGAGAGATAGAAAATAAGTATGCAAATAACACATAGCTTATGGTCTGGCAAGCCAGGAATCTAACTGAGAACACATTACTCAGGACATTAGTGCCCAGGTAGCACATGGACAAACCACTTGGCTATTA
This sequence comes from Amphiprion ocellaris, assembly GCF_022539595.1. Taxonomy (NCBI): domain Eukaryota; kingdom Metazoa; phylum Chordata; class Actinopteri; family Pomacentridae; genus Amphiprion; species Amphiprion ocellaris. The sequence continues at coordinate 14,931,016 of NC_072774.1, forward strand.
GGTCACCCCAGAGCTCCCTTGTTTGATGTTTAGGTTAGGGTTGGCATTCTAAAGAAGTCAGTAAGATATAAAAGTGTCAGTTCTATGTTCTGTATATGCATTGCAAATAAGAACTGAAAACCGGTGAGGTGAACTTGTCAACTCTCTACATTCTGCATATGACACATATGTCATATCCATTTTGATCACGGTTGATGCCTGACCTCTGTGCATCCTTACTGGCACAGTTTATCAGTGTCAGGTGTATGTTGTCATCACACTTCTTCAGACTGTTTGTCTTCACTTACACGGTACTGTGCGAAAGTTGTAGGCACTTAAGATGTTTGGCTTCTTATTCATTCTGCAGCATGACAATGACCCTCAATATAGTCACAGAGGTGTAAAGAATTAGTAGAATAAAATAAGGACAAACAATTCATGGCATCATTATTAAAAGCATCCAGAAACGTTTTTTTTCCTGAACACAGTATTATATCTTAACACGTGTGCTTGCAGAGATGTATTTATTTATTTATTTTTTTGTTATTGTTAATAAAATGTAAAGGGTTAGACCAAAGAAACAACACTGCTGAAGAACATAGTTTTCACACAACTACATTACTTCAACTGCTGCTACTGTGCCTCCTATTAAACAAACAGGTTCTTCAAATAAAATGACAAAAGATGTTTGTTAATTTGTTCTCCAACAACATGGGTGTTCTGAACTCCTTTCAGCAGGATGGGAGTATCTGTCTGTGCGTTCCACATTAGTTTGGAAAAATAAAACAGTTTTCTGATATGACAGTAATGCTATGGTTTGATTGTGTTTAGGAACATAATTGACAAGGCTAGCTTTGCAGACAGATCATGGTAAGGGTTAAAATAAGTATTTAGTTAGGGGTCAGGAAATAGTGTTGTTTGAGTGAATAAATGTATGTGATTAAAGTCTGGCAACCATCAGGGTCATTGCTTGTCTATTTGAAATGCAAAACAAATAGCAGTCGTGAGTGTTAAAGTCGATTGTTTTGTTGACCCATCCATCCGCCCCAGCCTCCTCCCTGTCGAAAACAACCTCATCAAACTTCACATTTTAACTCCTTTAATTTTACTTGTGATGCTGTTCATCGGAATAATTGCTATTTGTGAGCACTGCATGTCATCATTGTGTTTTCAATACTGTTCCTACTGGCACATCAAATAACTTTCATGTGTTTTGGAATAAAATTTTTTTTGTCCTCCAAATGCTTCTGGTCTGCTACTTAAGTTCAGCACAGATGATTGAGCTTCTTCCCACTCTGTTAATTGTCTCATGCTGCTTTGAAAACTTGATTATCAAAGTGTTGATTGCCAGGTCATTCTTACAGCGGAGAAATGCTTAGCTGGTATATGGTAATTGGCAATCAACTTAATAGGACCCATCTTGGTGGCTGTGTGTCATTGTGAGGTTCAGAGTCAAAGTCATTTTCCCATCTCCTGTGTGTGTATGTGTGATACAACACAACAATAAATGGAACTTTCATGTGTTCAAGGATTAAAAAAGAGCAATGTTATTCACTCAGATAGATGTTTGTTGCAGTGCAGTGAAGCTTGGGCTCCTGCCAGTGCCAGTAAGGAAAATTCCACCTCAACAGTTGGAACAAGATTATTTAATTGTTACAGTGTAACATATCTAATGATTACAGTTATCTACAAAAAGACATAACTAACTGTGGCTGTGTGCAGGAGAACAGAATAAAGGAAACTTTTTCAGCACCATGGACAGCACCATCGGTCTATGAAGGCAGGTGAAAAGACATCACATCTAAGAAGAGACTCCTGTTTGACAGCATTCAAAGCATCTGTCATTCTTTGCTTTTTCCTCCAGGCAGTCAGAAACTGAAGCTGTAATGACACATGTACATTGGGGTTTTTTTTTTTGTTTTCTGAGGTGCAAGCCATTAAACACAGGCTTAATTTGTATTTTAAAGGGTGTGGTAAGGAATTAAATGACAAAAAATGCTGGGAATCGAGTCGTATTATCTAATGAAATATCTGATTTTAAAAAAAAAAAATCACCTGTGCAGCACGTATAATACATTTTGCGTGTGCTTTTTTTGAGTTCACATAATGAAGAAGGAAACAAATATACCTTTTCCAAATCCTCATGATGCTTCTATCCAGGTTTTTAATATTCATCTACATAGTAGAATAGCTGAATAAAGTGTCTCTCTGCATGAAAAATATTCAGGATGTTCAACAAGACTCAGATCAGGCTAAGATCATCTCAGTATTAACTATACATTCAAGATCGAATCTCCCAATTTTCAAACCACCAGAGCACAACAGCTGCAGCCATTTTACCTTCCCTGTCACTCCGCACAGCATCGTTTCACGTCAGCAGTTAGATGGTCAAACAGTGGATTTTCCTATATCCACACCAAAATGTTTAAAATGGTAATAGTCAAAGATTGTGCTGCAAAACAGGACCAGATTGATTCTGAATTGTTTTACCCACCTCAAAGAAGGTGTACTCAGAGGAATTGTTATTCTGTTATCTGCAATTTGGAATTCAAAATCAAATTCTAAAAACCCAGGAGAAGAGTGATATATTCACAGAAATGAATCGTTTCAAACTCTCTTATCCATAGCTACAGACTGGGAGGAAAACTAATGATTTATTTCAAGACAGCTTCATCCTGAAGCAGGTAAGCACTGAGGCCACAACTGGGCCTTGATGGAAATAGTCGGTTCTACCACATTACCTGAACCACATTATTTTAAAGTAAAACAAAAACTGACATCTATTGGAACTGTCCAGTGCATTGTAAAAATCAAATCACACACAACTACACATGGTCAAAACTGAAGTAGCTCTTCAAAATCAGACACGTTTACAGTAGACAGTTGGGTAAACTTCAAAGGACGGGCTCACATTTTTTGATTTCCATTTTGTCACATGCCAATCTTTAAGTTCTGTGCATTTTCAATATGTCAATCAGCCACATTAAAACCACTGACAAGTGAAGTGAAATGTTGAAAATGTCACTACAATGACACCTATCAATGAGTGGGATGCATTAATCAGCAAGTAAACAGTCAGTTTTCTTGAAGCAGGTATGTTGGAAGCAGGAAAACTGGACAAGCGTAAGGATCTGAGTGAGTTTGACAAAGTTGAAACTATGATGGTTAGGGTTAGGGACAGTCTAATTTAGCCAAATCAGGTGGGTATCTGCCATAGTTAGTGTTTTCCAGATTAAACTCTTTCTTTGTTTCCCTGCTGAAGAGAAGCACAGGGACAGTCACACAGAGCACATATAAGACTAAATATTGTCAGGAGGAGCAATTACAGCAAGCAATAAAGCTGTCAATGTACATGTGGGCATGTAAGTGGTGTTTTAAGAGAGACCTGATGAACCTGAAGAAATTATCCTTTAAAGGTGCAGCTTTCACTTTAAATGAGTTGAGAAAGCGGGGATTTTTTTATAAGTGTCTGACAGTCTGTTTGTGCTGTTTGGTTTAATGGTCTCTATTTTGTAGTCTATTGTCACACAGATCTCAGCAACTTTAAGCCAATTCATCCATTCCAAACAAAAACAGTGAAGTGAAAAGACATACTGTAGTAATTGTAAGTCGTCTAAGCAACAATTCCCCATCGAGCAGTTTTGCAGGTTGAAAATGTCAAGCAACTCATGCCATTCTTTAAGTCAGGTGTGTGACCTTCAATATCCAAAGCCTCGAACAGACCCAGCGGAGTTCAGTACCAATAACCACCCACTGAGAGGGCGAGTAGGTGCCAATATCTTCTCTTCATCCTTCATTAGTGATACTGTTACATGTTGCTCTCTTGCCCTTATTGCAAATGATAGTTGATTATATAAAGTTATTGATCAGCAAAAACAAAAGATAATGGAAGCAAATTGACTGAAACCCTCTTGCTGCCAGCCACTCAGCACCATTACCCTTGACACCTCTACCCCTCCTATTCTCCAACCCACTGAGCTTGTGTTCGTCTCTTGCGCCACCTTTGCCAGCATATATTTAATACGAAAATATATGCAATATGAGGTATCCTGGAGTTTGACCTCTGTGCTACAAGCTGATGAGTGCAGCAGCACAAAAGAGTTCAGAAAGCAACCACTGAACAGAGCATTTATCTTCATCTTATCATGCGCTGTTCTCAAATTTGCCTTGTACACGACTTACTCCGAACTTTTAAATAATTTATGCCATCCGCTCCTGATAATTTTAGGAGGCCTTTTTTTCAGCTTTTTCGCAGTGACTAAATCAATCTGTTTTGGATTTTTTTTTTCCACAAAACGTGACACGAGCAGATCCACTCCTTCATCTTGTGTTGTCGAGTGAATCAGTCAAGCATAACTGACAACAGACTACAGCCGAACTTTCTGGCAGATGTTAGAAGTAAACTCATCTGCATTTTGAATTCGCCTCATGGAGTGTGGTTTTCAGAGCTAACCACAAACATCTTGCCTCTCATCTGCCTCATGATTAAATTGCCTTAAAGTATCAGTCCCATTTAATTACTGTCATTATCATCAATGAGAAATTACCAGCGCCCAAAACGGCAGGGTTAATTAGGCTTTCAGGGACGGACAGATTATTTATTTATCTCTGCTCGCCTGCAAAGGGAAGATACGAATTGGGAGTTAACTTCACGTAGAGTCTGCTCAGCTTTCTTAACCAGCCTGCCTTGGTTTTTTTGTTTGTTTTCGACTCACTTTACTCTCTGTTGTCACTTTGCTCCCCACCACTGCCGTCTGTTTTGTTTCTCTGTTCCTTTCTGGCTCTTCCTTTGTTTTTTAATCTTGCCTGCTTTTAATGTGTTACACATCTGAATGTAGCTACGTACCATTTATCACTGACTCCCTTTATAATAAACAGACATAAAAAATATGTACTCAGTGTTTTATATACTCCATTATTGAGCCAAACACATGACATATTGACTTAACATGTAAGACGGGCTTTTTGAACTTTTACTTGAAGAATCGCTCAGTTTTCTGTGTTCATGAAGCAACAACCCAAAACAAAAGAGGTTCTTTCACAAGTGATTTCACACATCAAAAGACCACTAAGGCTCTCTCTGCCCTCTACTCTTTGTGCTGCAGCTACAGATTTCACTGATTAGTTTGTTCTTTTTCAATGAAAACGTCCAGATCAGGAAAATCAACTGCAGCAGGGATTTGTTTGAAATGCCTCCTCTTGGATCTTAATGGCACATGATGAAGAACTATGGCTCAAAGCAAGAGAATTTCACTTCTGAGATGGTAGCAATTTTCATTACTACACAACATTCCAGGAGCTGATTTCTCAGCTACAAATCAGAGATGTGGGAAATCACTGAATCTAAACATAGTATATTTGCTGTAGTGTTGTTTGGCTGGGCGCACACTTTATTCCACAGGGGAAGATTTCACTGGCTAACAGCGAACATAAACAGAAAAACAGCTTACTTTTTAGGTGGCACTTGTCCCACGTTGACTCGGACACAGATGACCTTGCGAGTCTGCATTCCCATGGAGCAGGGGCCCTGTCCGCCGCTGCTGGCTCGGCCACCCAGAGAAGTGTTGAGGGGTGAAGCAGAAGGGTCTTCAGTGCAAGGGCCCCAGGGCCCCGTCTGCCAGTGGTACACTGTACAGGCATGTTCGTTGCAGTTCCGCACCTCCTGAAGGGCGCTGCTGTTGGGGCACAGGGCACCACCTGACAATAAAAAAAAAAACAGCGAAGGTCAGAATTTTATAAGTGAGAGAAGACTGTTGTTGTGTATGGGACGTGGTAAAGCTGTTGTAGTAGTGGATGAAAATGATGGGTGATTTCAGTGGAGAAGCTCATAGTGATAAACTCATGGAGAATGGGCCAAAACCTCTGTGTTTTCAGAAAAATCTCTAATAAACCTACTTTGCAGGACAGAACAGCAGCATAGCAATTAGCTGATGATCATAGTGTACTATTTAACAGCTGAAAAGTCAGACATTTCCCTCAAGAGTTGGAGGAGAAAAAGACAGAGCTAATAGAGAGGGTAATACAGTATTAGACTTGATATTCAGAGAAATGTAAGCTTAAATGAATGCTAATGCTGCTCTGTGTCTTCTAGATGTGTAAATTGTTTTGCTGTCCTAAGCAGCGCAAAAATAAATAAATGAAGCCTACAACAACTAAAGCTGTTAATACCAACATATTATTAGTCATCCTTTAGACAATCTGCTATTCAGAAAAGAAGCTTCAGCTCATTTCCTTGCATGGTGCACATTCCAGGAAGGAGCTCTATTAAATCCATCACACCTATCAGACAAACTTATTTTTCTCCCTAGAACTCCTGACACTAAGACCGACTGATCTCAAACGACAACAGCTTTGTTTGCAAGAGCACACTACAAGTTTATTGAAGTAAATAGAACCCAGCCACATACAGTTTTCAACCTGGTCACTCATTCAATGTTTAATAAAACTAAATTACATAAATAGCCAACTTCTAATGCTTTGTGACAATCTCATCATCATAAGAGATGAACCACCGAAAAACAATTTTCTAGCAGCTAGGAGAAGGGATTTCTTAAATAAAAGAACTTCAGGAAAGAAAGTGCAAATGAGCCAATTTTGAGTTTCAACAGATGAGTTTGTTTCCCCGAGGCTACACACCAAGGCTCAGGTTGATTGATTTATATGCAGCTGCCAGATTTTATGCACAGCGATAAAGACTCAAGACATCACAGTGTTATCTTCTTTTTAATTTTTTTCTGTATCATAATTACTGATAAGACTTCTTTAATGTGATGAAACCTTTTATTACTTATTAAGGTTTTTATTGCTTTTATTATTTTATTTATTGCCACTGACGTAGTGTGTTTTATACTTTGCAACTTTTGTCATTCTTACCTTCATTTTTCTTTGCTTTGTTTGACCGTACTGTCTGGTTTATTGATGCTTTTCCTTCTGGGTATTGTGCTTTTGCTTTGTTTGTCAAAGCACTTTGCAAAGTCACGTCTTTAAGACAGCTACGTAAATAAAGTTATTTTAATGCGTAATGTCTATATATTGTGTGTATTTTGCATTGCACTTTCACTTGTAGCATGAGCAGTCATTTTTTCCTGTCTGGACTCGTAGGGATTAGAGTGCTTGTTTTAAAGGCAAGACCGACACATTTTTGAAATCCTTTTCCTCTGAAACTTTCAATCAAGATAACCCTGAAATTTCAGGTGTGAACTAGACGCGTGTGATTTCTTATATCGTGAATGTGATGAACAAAAACCAGTTTAAACCACTGCAAAGCCTGGATATGTAAGTTTTCTCCAAATCATTTGACCTGCCAACTATAAAATTTAAGAGGTTATTTGACTACCAAATCAAATAATCGGGCCTCTTAAATTTGAATATTCTCTGGCTTCTTTCATCCTCTATGACGGTAAACTAAAAATCTTTGGGTAATGGGACCAAATGAGACACTTTAAGATGTCATTTTGGGCGTTACGAAACACAGACAGACATGGATCAAACAATCAATAAGTTAATCAAGGAAATAATCAACAGATTAATCAACAATGAAGCTAATTGTTTGTTATTCTGAATACAGCCATTGTATTTTTCTCTCAGTAAAAAGCTTGAATTTCATAGGTGGCACATTTTACAAATTTTATGCCACTTATGCTGTTCGACAGTCTGGCTTCCATACTGTTTATTCAGCATTTAGGCTACTTATATTTTGTCTCTTTTTCTATTTTTTATAAACAGTGGTGAGACAAAAATTATACATATACAGCAGTGTTCACACATGTCTAATCCTTTTTCACAAAGGGAGTTTTGCTCTCTGGTGAATGTTTATGTTTATGAGAGGAGATTAAATGTTTAAATCCTACTGCAAGTCAGAGGTCAGACTTTCATTGGAGTACTTTAGTTCGTACAACCTCCATCTATTCCTACTACTACCCCCCTCCTTGTGCCCGTCTCACTCTCATTTCTCTTGTGAGGCAGCAGTCAGTCAGCTGTTGGGTCGATGGACTGAGAGAGGCTCTCAGGTTCAGAGTAATTGCAGACACTTAAGGCTTTCAGCAAAGATTGAGAGGCGTTGCAGAACTCTGAGTCCTCCACACCTGTATTTCTGTGCTGGAGTTGACAGAGAGCCAGCTCCTAAATGAGTGGCGGCGTACACACAGTTGGTCCTGAATCACAGACTGCCATCTCAGACAAATCTCACCCTAATGGTTACTGAGAATGACTTCCTTTCCGCTGACTGTGCCATGTCACCTTAGCTGACTAACAACGAGGTCATGCCAGTTCCAACACTAGCATGACATGGCGTCTCAAATCAGCCTGAGCTGCTGCTGAAAAATGACCTAGAAAGCGCTGTATGTTGGACAGTGGGGACAATGTGGAGTAGCTTAGCGGAAATGTAACCCAGATTACGCAGCAACAAATAACGCCAACAAATGTGAGTTATTCAAATGCAGCAAGATGACAATGTGTGTACATGCCGTATTACACGTACATCGTATGCACCACAAAGGAATACACACTGATGAACCACAACATTTATCCCACTGACAGGTAAAGTGAATATCATCTTGTTAAAATAAATTATCTATTGGGAAATCTTGTGCTCTGATATTCATGTGGATGTTCTTTTGACATGTACCAACTACCTAAACCCCAATAGCAAGTCCCCAAATCAGGTGATATGAAGTAAGGCAAATTAACCAGAACATACCATTCAATAAATTTTTTTTTCTGTCTGCAACATCAGAAGAAAACTTGCACGGTTCTAATTTTTCATGGCTAATCTCTCTGGTATAGTTTTTGGTGTGTGTGCATTTATTTATTTATTTACTTGGAGTTTGTTAGAGAAACATTGAAAGGAAAGTTTTGTTTTCAAAACAAAATTTTATGTCAGTTGTTGAACTGCACCATTAATGGAATATTAGGCACAATCACAACTTTGGCTTCCCAAAAAAGTAATTGATCAACTCCAATACTGACACCTAAAATGTTCCACTTATTGAAAACAGCCCATGTGGACAGAATAATTTGGCTTCAGCTTGAATAAATCTGACCTCAGAATGCCTTATTTCATCGTTTTCAAAGCTATTATTGGTCATACACCTTCTAAACTGCTGCACTGCACAACAGTCCAGCTACTGTCAAACATAACCAGTAAGTTCTGCAAGTCAGTCAGTTTGGGTACACTTTAGTTAAGATTTTGCCCCTAGGAGATTATAAACAGGCAAAAAAAGAATCTAATTTTAAAGGTTTGTAATTATAAAGGTTTGTACATTAGCAGGAATGTGGCACAACATAAAAGTGAAAGCAGCACTTTGTTTATTTAAATGTGGAAGTGCAATAAAAACATTTTATCTCAAAAATTAAAAATTGTGATAAACAGTATAATCCTGTTCTCAATGTGAATTAAAACAATCTCAGTCAGTTCTATAAAAATATTTCGGCCACAGAAAGGATGATGTTGACCAAAATTGTTGCCACTGCACAAGGCAACTAGACCATTTAAATCAGCACCACAAAGCTCTGTATGACCAATGCAAAGCCAGATCTAAATGAATTCAAAGCAAAAAACAAAGCAAAACATGAGAAGGGTTGCATCTGATACGTCTGTATCAGAACCACTCTCCTACAAACTTGACCAAATCATTCTAGAATAATTCATGTCATTCGTCTCAGATACAATCATCTGGGGAAAAAATTGCTGCATCTTTACATGTCATAATATATACTGCAGAAAAGCTAAATAGCACATTGTCGGTTATCTCCTGTGTGATGCAGTCCTAATTCAGAGCTTCTTTTGGCACATGAAGAGGACCTACATAATATTGGGCATATTTTGACAGTACTAACCCATGGCTGATGGATGTATGAAGAAAAAAAAGTGTCTAGATCTGTTCTTCATCAGTCAGGTGGGGTCAAAGTGTTGCCATCTTTCAGTCCAATAAAACTTGTGGCAACTGTAATCCAGTGTCCTTTGATTATTTCAGTGTACTCATGTTTGCTGGATAAACTATAATTACCCGGCTCACCCACTGATAGCTGGAGCAAGTGGCACTTGAGCATGAATCTTAAATATCATCCAACTGATGGGTGTCAAATAGTAAGAGGCACTTAGGACTTTCACAAGTCCCACCATAATCACCATGGAATTAAATGTAAGCAGTTATGCTAAATATGTCATTAATTAAGCTTATTAATGTATTAATTAGCACAGTATTCCAGGCAAACACTGGAGGTTGCATATTAATATAAACTCTGTGTCTTCAGCTTTGAGTTTGTTTTTTTTTTGCAGTTTCAACATTTTTTTTCTTCTTTTCATTAATATGCAACAGAGGAGCAGCAAACTCTGCCAAGGAGCTCAAAAATCTAATCAGACAAGCTACTCTGGAGGGAGAACTTATGTGGAGAGACAAAGCTTCTTTCAGGTACTGTTTTTGAGTAGGAGTTTTCAACAAAAAAAAAAAAGTGTGACAGCAGAATATAGTTTAATATAGTTTTCCTTTGTATTTTGTAACATTCTACAGCTACAACTACAATACTTCTAGTCTGTCTAAAGTCAAAGATTTACCAAAAAGTTCTGGAAACTTCGGCACCCGTGAAAGACCTTTGATAAATACAGATATTAGATATGTTAATGTCACAGGTGAGGTATGCACTACACAATATAATACTACAGCTAAACAGCAGCTAACACAATCAAGCTATTTCACACATGGCCAACTAGGCCTGACTGAACTACAAGTCGCTGAACACATTCAGAATCAATTATAAGTTACCCTTAAGCTGTTATGATAATGTACACATTCTTTAGAACTCAGAACAACAAGCTAACAATTTTAATTTTGCCACAGAATGACACATAGCTAGAGGTTTATAACAGCTACCAGCAAACTTTAATTACAAATGTTACCCTCCATCACGGTGATCCACGCCACAACCATTGCAGTGACTGTGACAAACACACACACCCACACAGGAAAATGTTTGGTGACATGACAAAAAGAACAGACGGACAGACAGGCAGAAAGACAGGTGGATGCACACAGAGATTCAAGGCAAAGAGAAGAAGCATATGCGGAGAAATGATCTTAAAAACAGATAAAAAGTGAGTGTCAGGCGAGGAGACAGACCAACAGAAATAATCACTAGGACCGATAAGCAGACTGTTTGAGATAAGGACAAATGCACATGCAGACAAGTGTGAAATCCAGACATTCAGCGAGTGACAGCAAAGGACGACTTGAAAGGCCATGACTAAGCCAATATCCAGGCCTCATCTGCATATATTTCCATACACAATGGGGCACAAGACTATTGGGAGGTGGAGACTCACCTTCCCCAGCGTTGTAGGCCAGAATGGAGCGCGTCCTCATCTGCTTGCCCTCGATGGTCTTACTGGAGCACGTCTGAGAGCAGGTGGACCAGGAAGTCCAGTCACTAAGCACACAGTCTCTTGAGCAAGGCACCTCACAGGAGGCGGGCTCTGGAGCCGGGGAGGATGAGCAAAGATTTCTGTCCACTTCTTCTCCTGGAGGAAACAGAGTACAGAACAGAATCAAGAATCAAGTTGTGTGGTCAGAAAGTAGGACAGTAAAAATACACCCATATTGTCAGCTTATATTGTTTATGACATAGCAACAATGAGGTCGTATCTTGGTAGAAAAAAAAACAAAAACAAAGCAATAATAGGGTTTAACTTTAAAAAAAATGTAAGAAAATGATGGTGGTACAATGTGTTATTCTGCTCGTAAAAATAAATATATATTGTGGTAATATTCTGTGAATAATAATTGGGTATATTAGCATACACTCTATAGCACTATGCTGAAGAAACTGAAACAATATTACATTATGTTTAAAGATCACGCTGGTGAAAATCCAGTGTTTTACGCTGCTAACATGTCTATAATTTATTTGCTGGAAGACATACCATGAGCTAAATAAGGAGTCAGTGCCGTGGATCAATATTTCTACCTTGAAGCTACAGTTTATCAATGACAGTCTCAAAAACACAGATTCAGACTTCCTGGCTTAAGATAATCCCAGAAAACAACCCTGTCAGCTTGTAAGGTGGGGCTTTTTCTATCATTATTTTTCTCCATGGTTTGATTATCCATTCAACCATTATCTATACAGCGCTTAATTGTCATTAGGGTTGCAGGTTATAGCCGACTCGGGGAGAAGGCAGGAGACACCATGAACAAGTCACCAGTGTATCGCAGGGCTTCATATAGAGACAAACAATCACACGCATACCTACGCACCATTTAGAATTATCAGTTAACCTGAGCATGTTTTTTGGACTGTGGGAAGAAGCCGGAGTACCCAGAAAAAACATCACGCATGCACTGGGAGAACATGCAAACTCCATGCAGAAAGATCCTGGGACGTAAACCAGGGATCTTCTTGCTGCAAGGTGACAGTGCTAACCACCAATCCACTGTGCAGCCCTGGTTTGAATATGCATGGATAAATTATTCTAATTACACAACTTGTTATTGTGTTGCATAGAGTACTTGGGGCAGAGTTATAGGTGAGCTGGTGTGCTTGAGAGGGACAAGCATCACCATCCAATTTTTGAATTATGAAATTACAACAATTTGGAATATAATTATTGTCATTTATCACAGCCCAAAAGTCTCCCTTGTATCTTTATCTTTAAAATAAAACCCCAATACTTCCAATATATCCCCATTAGTGTCACCTCTGTCATTAATCACACCAGCTGTTTGTATAACTGAGTTGCGGTATAAACAGCTGCCTTTTGAATTGTGCAATGTACCTATTTACTCTAATTTAATCATGGAGTCTTACACAGTGTTCACTTGGCACATTTGTAAAATTCATAAAAGCCAAAAAAATAATACAGAACCTAAAACTCTAAAGATGGAGAACATATGAACACTTAAAAAAGGAACAAATGAGCCTGATACAGTGCTGACTGAAACATGTTGCTTTTGTCAGTGTCAATAACAGATCCATGATTATGTTTTTGAGTGTGTGCTCAGTGTCCACCCTGTACTACAAACACTGCTTGTTTTCTGATTGTGTTCTAAAAGTTGGCTTGCCAGTGATGGGATAGTCTTGGTAGTAACTTGGCAAATGAAAATAAATTTTAAGATGCAAAGATTCATTACAAGGACGATATTATCAGCTTCAAACTATACTTTAGCACAGAGACGACTGGAGCAGCTGAGAAATGAACAGCTGTGTGTCTTAATTGATGGCACAATGTCAAGCAGGCAGCCTATTTTAAATAGTGGAGACGTGCTTGTTTTCTAAAGATGGCTGTTCTGTCGAGGACAACTTGGGAAGTATATTCTCCCAATTGGCACAACTATCGACTTGGCATTCTTTGACTGCTTCATGTGTTTATTACGGAAACTAGACAAAGGTCTGCAGACAAGAAGTGACAATTTATAACATACAGTAAAAACATAGTAGATTTAATCAAGTACTGTATATTAGTAGCGTAGAATTTTAGGGTTGTTGTACTTGATTTATATATTTCTCTTGTTTATCATGGCTGTTGTAGCCTAGCCTGCCTTCTACTCCACTACATTTATTTGATAGCTATAGTTACTTTTTGGATTAAGATTTTACATAAAGAAGATACACTGCCTGTCCAAAAAAAGAGTAAACAATAATGTTGGAAGACATGTCCTGTGGTCGTAGAAAGGATGTTAATCTGTTTCGGAAGGGACAAATTATTGGCCTGCATCAAGCAAAGAAAACTATTAAGGAGATTTCTGAAACTACTAAAATCAGGTTAAGAACCGTCCAACACATCATTAAAACCTGGAAAAGTAGTGGTGAACCATCATCTTCGAGGAACAAACATGGTCGGTCATGTGGTCTGATGAGTCCAGATTTACCCTGTTCCAAAGTGATGGGGGCATCAGGGTAAGAAGAGAGACAGATGAAGTGATGCTCTCATCATGACTAGTACCTACCAGCCTGTGGGGGTTAGTTTTATGATCTGGGGTTGGTCAGGTTCAGCAACATTATGTTCCCAAAGAATGAGGTCAGCTGACTACCTGAATATACTGAATGATCGGGTCTTTCCATCAGTGGAGTTTTTCTTCTCTGATGACATGGACATGTTCCAAGATGACGATGCCAGGATTCATGGGGCTCACACTGTGACTGAGTGGATCAGGGAGCATGAGACGTCATTTTCACACATGGATTGTCCTCCACAGAGTTCAGACCTCAGCCCCAATGAGAATCTTTGGGATGTTCTGGAGAAGACTTTGTGCAGCGGTCCAACCCTCCCATCATCAATATGAGACCTTGGCAGAAAATTAATGCAGCTCTAAACAGAAATAAATGCTGTGACATTGCAGAAGCTTAGCAAAATGATGCCACAGTGAATGTGTGCCGTTTTCAAAGCAAAAGGGGGTGCAACAAAAAATTAGACTGTGCGATTGTTTTATTGGACTGGCAGTGTATAATAAGCGCAGTAAATACAATATGCATTGTTAATAATAAATGCTGTAGTTTAAGCATCATTCTTATTCTACTAAAACAAACAAAAACATACTGTCTGGTTTGGGTCTCTTGTCACATTTCTATGGAGGTGGGTGGGTACAATACGTTTTGTGATCCTACACAAAATCTGACCCATAGAGAGAGACTGAGCTGCATTATGATACATTTCTATGCATTAAGCATTAGCCTGCCGCTGGCTGTGGCCACAGTCTGCACCACTGCAGTTTGAAAGATAAATAGAGGAGTTGGTTCCTCCAGCTTTGTTACCAGCCACTGCTGAGGCTGATTGGGACAGGCTGTCACTGTGATTATGACTGTAGCCAGGGGATGACATTACTGTTGCTGTATTAGTGGTTGCAGCCATGTCTTTGCTTTGCTTGTTATGATTATGGCTCTGGCACAGTAGTTTATAACGGGTGTACCACTAACTACACGCAGCATCATGCGTGTGCAGAGAATTGACTTGTCGACTCCTGCAGTGTACCAGTAACACATCTGTCATATCTGATTAAAGCACCAGGGGTTCAAATACTTACAGTACAGGCAGATAAATCTCCCTCGCCACAGATTAAACCAAAATACTCAACTCACGAGCAAGCACTTGGCAAAAGTGTGAACTCCTTTTGAGCAGGAAAAAACTGACACAGCCAAACTCAGGGTGGATGTGCCTCAACTAGTTGGGGTGGTATGGGGGAGAAAGGAGAACAGAAAAATGGAGGACAAAGAGAGCAAGGAGATCAGGAACAGCTATGTAAACTAAACTAAACCTGAAAACTTATACAATGATGATAACACTGACAATTAGAATAATTATATAAATATAAACCCAAAGCATTTCTCTAAACTGGCAGTGTATGTTAACAGGACTGGACCAAACATAACAACTGTTCATATGAATCAGGGGAATGCAAAAAATACTGCAATGGGACACAGAAATTAAAGCTAGAGGAAACCAGATCATAGAAACCAGCAACGGCAAACTGGCAGCACACAAATGGAAAAAAAAATCCCCCTCTTCGGTCTCCTCCCAAAGCCACTCCTCTCATGGTGTGAGTACAGCAAGAGGATTAATCCACGAGAGAAAGCTTTGGCTGAGAGATGCATGCAGCACATGAAAACTACTGTACATCATGTCTAAAAACACACAGACTGTGATACTGTATCTGTAAACCATCCCATTCAAAGCCAACATACACTAACACAAGATAAATGCCATCAAACTGCACTTGCTCACAACAAACCTCCAATGCAGACAGATGGAATCCATATACACAGACATGCAAACTGGAAGAGGATAGAGGCTACAAACAGCAACAATAGATGCACATATACACAAATGGATGCAAACGCCTGGCATGTTTAGCAGTGCAAAATGTAGGTTTAGGTGGAACTGTAAAATGTAACTTCACAGAGCCTTGTAGAAATGTACAACTCACCATTTTTTTTATATAGCATGTTTAAACAACAGCCATTGCGCCGAAGTGTTTTGCAGTAAAAACATTATGACTGCCATTATGAAATAACTCTAACAAAATCCTATAGCATTTGGTGTGAGTTTACCTGAGTAACTGACATATTAGAGATTAAAACCATACAAAAACTATAGAAAATACTATTTCACCTAACTATAATACAAGAACAGAGTGAGACCCCATAGTATTATTCATTACAGAGAATAACTTAACTAATGTAATGATATAGCAAAGACCATACAGTATTATAAATTATGGAACTTACTATGGAGACTGACCTGACTAATCAAAGGCTAATTTTTTGACTCGACAGAAGTTTACATGCAAGTTAGACAGGCAGGTAAGTTATCCATTACCTTCTACAGACTAAATGCCATGATTAGATGGGCTTTTAGACTTTGACTAAATAGAAGAAAAATGCTTCTGGATTGAACTGTGTATGCAGCATCACCTCATATTAAATAAGCTAATGCCTTAATAATTGATGAAAAAAGAAACTGTCCTTCAGGCACTCTGATTCAGATATCTGTGAGTTGAGATATAATTATTCGGCATTTTACTAAATTGGAAAGGTCAAAAAAAAGTGAAAACAAACTTAAAAGAAACTGGCATAGCAGAATTACTTATAGGCTGACAACCGCTAGATTACTGCGGAACTATGTAGTTACAAGTATTGCAGTTCCACATTCACCAGCTACCATAGAAAATTGCATAGAGAAGATGCATGAAATTCAACAATTCAATACTGTCATGTACAATAATGCACAATATTAAAACCACTGACAGGTGAAGTGAATAATACTGATCATGTCATCAAAATGCAATGTTCTGCTGGGAAACCTTGGGTACCAGCAGTCATGTGGACGTTACTTTGACACACCAGTAAGCAAATGCTATCAGTATTTTTTTTCAATTCTACTTGCTGCTTCAGACAATCAAAACTCATAAGAACAGAAGAATACGTTATTTGCAAATAATGTTTAATCACAACCTGCATCCATGAATGGCAACCAGAATGGCAAATAGCCAACAGCAATCTTACCAGTAACACATCTGCTATGTCTGGGTTGATCAATATTCCTTCATTTACCTAAACCGCACCACAGAAATAATTTCAAAATGTTCACTTACATTTTCCACACTGACATGACAGTTGATTATGACCCTTTTACATGAATTAGCTGTAAAATATTTATATTGAAGCACTTTTGCGTATCTGCATACTAAAATGGTACTGAACATGGAAAGTGTAAATTCACATGGGAATCCCACATTTTTACACTATCATTCATGTTTTATTGATGAACTCCTACTATCAACCATAAGTGGATTATATTAACCCACATTTGACTGTGTTTCTTCATGTGCTGCTATGAACCAAACAGAGCACATTTTCTTCTTTATGTGATGCATACGCCCAAGAAAATGTAAACCTCTCAATGACTGAATTGAAATTTCAAGCAGAAGAGAAGCTTCAAGACTCAGACTGGGCCTGACTTCGCATTAAGATG
Organism: Amphiprion ocellaris; assembly: GCF_022539595.1. NCBI lineage: Eukaryota > Metazoa > Chordata > Actinopteri > Pomacentridae > Amphiprion > Amphiprion ocellaris. The sequence continues at coordinate 14,948,456 of NC_072774.1, forward strand.
TGACTTTGACAGATATGCAGTGAACCAATCATGACTGAACTGAGAAGGCGTGAAAATAAGAAGTGACAAGGGACCCCAGCAGTTTTAAGGATCACACCGAGAAAACATGAATGAACAGAACACCCACTATGAGAGGCAGAGCTCCATACTCAGTATGCAGAGAAGTAACAGCTCCCTGCCTAAGTGGGCAGGCAGTCAGCATGGGGAATATCAATAGCGAGTTTCAATAACATTTGTATCGACCTTCGCCTGTTGTCTGGGTCCTGGCTGTGTGGCCTTTTCTTTTATGACCAGGACACACTCGGAGGAAAGATACAGCCGACACTGCAGTGAAAAATCTCTGAGGCGAAAAGCAGAGCGAAAATCCAAACAGAACAAATCAATTTTCATCAGATGAGGGAGTGAATGTGAGGGGGATCAATCAACCAAAGTCAGGGGGAGAAAGAACTGTGCAGAGTTTGTGCTACTCCTGCAATACAGGAAGGGAGTAAACAGCAGAGCAACCTTACCAAATACCCGTAGCTGATGCATGAACCATGATTTGTGGGAGACGTTGGAAGGACAATTTGAGTTCTCTAGTGGGGAAAACATGAACACAATCATTGCATTGGATTATAAACCAAGATTTACTGAGCACATTTGGAACTGAATGAGATTCCTCGAGCTGCAGCACAGTCTAACTTTACATGCTGAATCAATAAACACGCCACACTATGTAATCCACACCTCACCCGGAAAAAGTGACTGGATCAAGATCAATAATGTGATGTATCCTATTTTGTCCTAAATATGTCCACCATCTGAATGCAAAAGAAGGTCTGGCAAGCGTCTCTACACTGCCGCCCCTTATATTAAAGATTTACAGTAATAAAGAGCAGCAGTAAAAATCAGAAGCAGCAAAGGGCACAAGATACTCCATGACTCAGGGCCACGGAGGATTGATTTGATTTAGTGCGAGTAAGGTTTAATTGTGCGTGTAGAGAGGAAGACAGTAATGAGAGAGACAGCGTGAGAGAGGTGCCAACTCTGAATCAAGCAAGCGTTAAAGTAGGAGAGGTTTAACAGGGATAGAAGAAGGAGGAATCGAGGGAGACGAGCGTGGAGAGAATTCTTCACAAAGTTGATGAAGCAGGAGTTATGTCATGGAAATCTCCTCACGTACTGCCTTGTACAACTACAGTTGGAGGGTCAGTGGAGAAGGGACCTTGAAAATATAGGATTTTTCATGCAAGGTCAGACCTGCATTTCTTTCTCGCAAATGAAGGTGGATCACAAGGCAGCATGAGGGTGAGTAAGTAGCCATTAGGACTTTGCTCGATAATGTTAACCAACACTGTCTCTAAGGAAGAACATGTTTAATTTCAACAAATGAAGCACTTAATTTTTAAATTTGTGGGGCATGAGGCACCATTAGCCTCATCTACTTGAATAATGAGATTAAATCCTCCTCTCACCATTGCTGTTGACACATCGGACCTGTGGGAGCTGAGTGCCAGGTCCACATTGCTTCTCATCTTCAGGAATACACTGATCCAGACTGACCAGTTGCCAGTCATAACAACTGGGTTCATCACATGGCACCGCCTCCACCAGATGTGGACAGTTCCCAGGACCTCCTGTTGGCTCGTTTGTAATCTGTCGTTTCCTCAGTTTGAAACCTGCAGTTCAGCAAATAGAATAAAGACAGGTTTGTGCACATTTTCCATTTCAAAATTCCCTGTAGATTTTTCAGACCACAGTTGACATCAAATACCTACATGTTTATTCTGTAAGTAAATGGTTATGAAATTCAACTGTTAACATGTATATTTTATTCAGACAATGTATGCTATAATATGGTCAAAAACTGTCAGAACATTGCAGCTGTAGGTACCGTAGCTCATACAAACCAATTAACACCAAACCCACACATGTTTAATAGCACATTATTCAACCTGCAATGCTAAAGCAACAAGCAACAATGTCTCTGCCCTAAGAGGACCCTGCTACCTATGCTCCTGTTATTTTGCCTTACCATATTATATAAATAAAATTAGATAATAAAACCACTTGTGTGTTTTGGTCTCTTTTATAAATACAAAACAGAAATGAGTTGAAAGAGTGATAAAATTACATTTTGACAACATATGTATAAGGATGTTCATTCAGAGTGTCTATGGAAACAACAATCAATGCAACTGTAGCCAAACAGGTGTGTTCTCCCAAAGCCTTGATTATGCTTCCTTGCAAACCTGCATATATACAGCTGCAGACACCATGGACACATACAAACACATGGTTCCATACATGCTCAGTAATTTTAATCTACGTATTCCAAGCATGCACACTACTTATTTTGTAGGGCAGGGCATTTTGTACACTCACAGATGTGGAAAGAACATGCCTGGCATTACACACACAAAAAAATACTGTTTGCTTTTCTAACTACATCACTGCGTTCATCATAAATATTCAGATAAGCTTACTATTTGGTGATTTGTGATGCTAGGCATATATGCAATCCAAAAATATTGCTGCAGTTTCTCTTAAATTAATTTGGTCATGTAAGTCAGGATTTGGAACAGTTCCAGGGCACTGGGAGCAGAGCTATTTTGCAGGCAGTGACGTACAGACGAAGGGGAAGCTCTCAATAGGAGTGTGCTTGCAGCAGCATGCCATACTTCTTGCCTTGCTTTCAATAACATTGAGTGCTTTCTAACACAGTGGTAAACATTTTGCCTGTGCTGGCTCCCTGCTCAAAGTGCCAAGAAAAGCACTCTACTTGCATGATCAATTTATTTTTAGGAACTCAGAATTTTAGAAAACAGAGGAGGGGCGATAGTCTGGAAACACAAATATATTTTCATCTGCCTTTGTTTTGTTGTTTTGTCTTTTGTTTTTTGTTTTTTTTTAGACTAACCAGACCCGGAAATGACTAAAATCCAATTCCATGCTTTTCAGTACTCCATCAGAACCTTAAGAATGACAGATTAGTAACTGAATATATGTCCTGGCCTGACAAAAGCAAGGTAATGCTGATTACATATAATCTCAGAATGATCTATCTGTCTGTCTGTCTGTCTGTCTGTCTGTCTGTCTATCTATCTACTGGAAAGCTCAACATCTGTTGTTTTAAATACGCTGACTTGACCAATGTACATCGCTGCAGTATTTCTTTTCACCTGCTGTCTGAAACCCTCCGTTGTACCTCCTGTCACTGTAATGACCCTCAAAAAGCCCGGTTTGCTGTAACTGGTCAGCTGGCCTGACGAAAGCAAAGTAATCTCAGATCTATAAGTATGGGGCAGAAACGTGTAGCTTAACAGAAGCAACTCCAGTGAGAAAATAATGTCACACTATGAGGAAGCTCCTCATTCTTTGGGGGTGACTTGGCATCATGAATGTGCCACATGGTGCTGCAGAAGAAAAAAAAGTTTCCTGTGGAAAAAATAACCCGACTTTAGAGTTGCAGACTTTTACATACACAGAAAAGCAGCTAGATAATACACTTAATCAAAGAAAAACACCCAAAAAGCATAACATGGGTTCTCTAAGCTTCAGTGAACATGATGTAGATTATTTAATTGCTCCTTCACAGATATCATAAAGACAGTATTTTTGCATGAACATTTTACTTTACTCAAACTATGAAAGCGCCTGACTATGATCATATATTGATACAGCAAAAGTAAGTTTTATAATGAAAATGTGGCTGCAGCAGAGCACCTGGAAAGGATATGTTTCTTAAGCATTTATAACACGATGACCTGATACTAGTACAGCCATTCAGTTATTAGTGATTCAGTGTTATTCTCTGTAGCTATATGTTTATAACGTTGGCTATAATGACAATATTATGTACTAAGACTATAAAGATCACGCTTAAGAATGCATTCAGACTCCACAATAGTGTTTATACCGTGTACTAATTATAAATAGAAAATACAATGTTTGATGGAGTATAAGCAGTATACTAGGATGGAAAAACAACCGCTTTTTAAAATTAATGTTGCAATGTCAAATTATAATTACTGGAAACAACAAAAAGGAATGAAGTAAGAGGTTGTTTTGTTTCAGCACAAAATGAAATTGTCAGAATTTATCTCATTGCCAGAAGGACAACAGGATAACAGATGACTGACAAATTACTTTCAGCATGTTTATCATCTATTATAATGGAAAAAAATAAAAATGGGAGGGGGAGTGGTGCTATTGTCTGAAACCAATGTAACAAACCAACTTTGATAAATCATTATAATGCTTAAGAAGTAACACCGTCAGTCTTTAATGTGATGTATGTGCACCACGTTCTTACCTTTCTTTCCAGCTTGATCGTCACAGTTTTCAAAGGTGCACGGCCCCCAGGCGCCCCACGGTGACACCTCACAGTCGATGGGACAGGAGATTTGGCACAGCTGGGATCTGTTAGGGACTGGACCCTCACACAGCTTGTTTTCCACAGGACGGGAGGCTGTGCAGATGAGCAAAAGGGAATACAAAATAAGCTACATATAAAACTAACCTGATTGTGAGGTATTTTTACCAGCATTACAATCAGCTGGAACAAGGGATACAAAAATGCTTGTTTACTTTTATTTCTGGCATTAAAATCCCTATAGAGAGTAGATGAGAACTACAGAGAAAAAAAAACCATGCCTGTGATGTAGACACTATTATCCCTTTGTTTTGTTTATCGCCTCCCTGTTAGCATGTCAGAATGATAAATTAGCAATGATTATCTCGTGCAGCGCCTTGCTAGCAGCATAAAACATCGTGGAGCCCTGCCCACTGACTCTCAACGGAGACATGGAGAGAGGATGCAACAATACAACACCAAAGGTGTGAGAGAACAGTGACAATGTCTTGGCTCATGTTTATTCCATGAGGTGTAATTTGGCATCCACTTTCCCTCATCGTGCCATGTTGGATTTAGAAAGCCCTTTACATGATGCAGCTGGTAAGTGTATGCCTGTCTGAACTCCCACCGCGGAACTGTGTGATAAAAAGAGGAGATGCTATCACAATGCAAGGCACAGCTCTATGACAACTATGTTACATACACATTTTACATGTCTGCTCAACTGTGCCATGATAAATAAATCTGATGTGTGGAGTTCCGGAGGATCCTGAGTTTATGCATTCATGCATACACATTTTGCATCTACGGTGGTGCCAGTGGAATTTCAAAGTAATGCCACTGTATCTTCCAGAGCAGTGAACAGCAGGTTCTTTTTCTCCTTTTGAGTCTTTATTCAACAGTGAGCAAAGATTGATGAGAAATATATAGACAGTGGGTGAAAAAGAGAACTTTTGATATAAGCCTGCCTAAGATCATTTTCTTTCTTGAGCAGAGTTCAAGAAAATCATGTTGTTTTCACCTTGTTAACATGTCTATATGGTGTTTTATTGAGCAAAATAAGCAGTAAACAGGATTTCTACACTGAACTAATCCTAAAAACTTGCTTTGTGGAGCTTTTGTATGATTATTTTTCTTCAGAACATGTTTCCGGTTCTCATGTATATAGCTGAATTACCTCAACATCACAAGGGAACTTGCCACTAGCCAAATTTTCATATGGTATTTTTCTGTACTTTTTAAAGTATTACATGAGAAACAGTAATTGAAAAACACAATAACAATAAAAACAAACAAACAAACAAACAAACAAAAAACATTCACAGCTGTGAAAAAAAAGATTTTACATTTGGTTGTGGTGGTTTGTGAAGAGCTAATGCACATATATGTACCAGTTGACAAAAGAATAATTGTTTTTCTGTTCTGGGTAATTAACTTGTCTTTGACTCCGGACGGCATGAAAAATGGCTGATACCAGTTGACAAAAGTATAATTACAACTTCCCACATTGAACACTGCTCTCCATTTGTGTTTCACTCATGATGGTTAAAAGTTTGCTTTTTATTCTTCTTTGAGGTTTTGTAGTATTTGGCAAAAAATAGCACAAAAACACGACGCAGCCTAGTTTGTTCACTCCAAAGCAGTCGATGGAAGCAAGCCTAACTGGCGTTTTTTTTTTTTTTTTTTGGCGACAGTTAATCTAAATTTGATTAACATAGAGCAGTTTTACGGTTGTAGGTGTTGTAGGTGAGCTGGTGTGCTGGGGTGGCAGAGGAGCGGTTGGAGAGAGGGGTGAGGACTGTGTAGATCTGCATATTCCAAAGAAGGCACCAGTGTAGAGTTAAGTCTAAGCCATGTTAAGAAATGAATGTATTATTTCCATGGAAAAACAATTATGATAAATTATCTGAGAAGGACTTTAAATATCAAGATTGATACTACTGAAGCTACCATCGACATTGTACTTATCACAACTAAAAACAAGGGGAAAAAGCCCTCCTGGTTCACTAGTTATCCTTTTAGACCTTGTTCATTTGACAAATCAAGGGTTATAATAGTAAGCTGTATTGATACGTGAGATATAATATGTTAATCAGTAAGTTTGGAGATAATGGACAGAGACAGGCTCATTGTTTCTCCCTGTTTCTAGCTGTGTGCTCAACTAAACTAATCAGCTATTGTATGTAGCTTCATACTTGGCCTTTATTATCTAACTCTTACCAATAAAGCCAACAAGTGTACTTTCCATAATGTCAAATTACTAATTTGAAGAACCAGGCCAATTGTACAGTACACCAGCTCCACACTTCTAGGTTGTCCTTGTGATACGAGTGAGTCCTGCTTACTCAGCAGAAAGGTTCAACTCTTTGCCTGAAGCTGCACATACATACGTACAGAGGAAACATCCAAAGTTGTTTAAGCTATTTACTGTCTTATAAATAATTACAGCAACAAAACAGGAAAAACAGGAATCAGCAGTTGATACATTAAGGCTTAACTGAAGTAGTGGTAATTTTCTGGGCTGTTTTTTAAAACAGCAATTAGAAAAATGTAAAACTGGCATGAAATTTAAACTAAGACTGAGTTTCAGTTTTAGTCCTGGTTTACAAAATGTTACAACAGAAAATGCAATGTCAAGTACATTTTTCTCAAATCAGCATAACCACTCAGGAGATGGTGTCTGTAATCAACTCATGACACTGCAGTTTTCCATCAGCACCTGTTAATGTAAGCAGACTGTATCACTTTAATGTGAAGCTGCTGGAAATGAGCAAAAGACTGAATCAGTACCATCTGTTGTGGCATCAGGGAAAGCATAATGTTGTCCCTTTAAGGAAAGCTACTGCTTGTGGCACCTGAAAGACATACACATATTCTATGACTTTTCTCATCCAAAGTGTGAAGATGGATTGATCTCCACTTTTCTAGTATTGAGTGATTAATTTCAAATGCATTTTTATAGAAGGTATTTAGGGATTCATACAAAAAAAATCCCCCCACATGTTCAACCTGAAGCATTTTATTTCCTGTATTCCAACTGTTCCTACAAGACATCTAAGCGCTTAAAGTCTCACATAGTCTGGAGAGCCGAGTCATAATTCCCTCAGAACTGTACAGGAAAAGGCAAGAGGGGCTTTTGAAATGCAAAATGGCTAATTCTTCTTACAAATACACTGCAAGTCAAACACTGAGTTAGCTGAGCCACTGTTAATCCACGTCTTATTGGGGAACTACACTGACTTCAATCTTCAAACATCAATCCATTTGTGAATACCAAATTGAGGACCAACAGAGTATCGGTGTCTCTATGATGAAGAGAAAAAAAATCTCTATATCCTGCTTCTCTGTTAGTCCATTTTATAGTGCACTCTCCAGTGAGTTCATTTTCCTATTGTGCAGAACTGACAACAGAGGAAAAAAATCCCCCATACGAGTGTAGCTTACTGTCTGCAGCGGTGGAGGACGTCTTGTGTCTCACTATCCATATTCTGTTTGAGGGGTAACAAAGTTTTTCCTCCAGCCTAAGCTTTAACTCTTCTGCCCGGCTCTTTTTATAAGGAATTTCGCTGTAATACTCCTCGTCCCTTTACTGGATTTGGCAAAACACTGAGCACTCCAGGTAAAAAGCACCAGTCTGAGCTTGTATCTTTGTTGAAATTTGTATGTTGTACACATTTAACTATATTTCAAAAACCAAAGTACCACAGTAACAGGGGAAAGACATTTTAATATAATGATAAAATCAATTATCTGAATTATTTCTGAGATTAATTTTCTTTGTGAACCATGTTATGTTTAAAAGAAAAGATTAAAGGAGAAAGGAAGACAGGAAGGAAGAGGGGACAGGAGAGCAAATAGAACAAAAAAGGAGGAAAAAAGAGGAGTTAGGAAACAAGGACAGAATGAGAGATGGAAATTTAAGAGGTAGAGAAGAGGAAAGGAAAAGAAGGAAAGATGAAAGGAGAAGTGAATGGATGAAGAAAAGGTAAAAAGGAGGAGAATGGAAACAAGAAGAGGAAAGGTGAGATGGGACAAGTAATAGAAAACAAAATAAGGTAAAGGGAGAGGAAATGAAAAAAGAGGAGGAGTAGGGGAGGAATAAGAAGAGGAAACAAGTACACAACAGAGAGAAGGAGGAAAGAGCAAAGAGAGGGGAAGAAAAATGGGAAGATAAAGAGGAGAAGAAACAAGAGTACAGAAGAGGAAAGATGGAGAGGAAAGGAGAGCAGATATGATGAGCAGAGGAAATAATGAAAGAAGAAGGGACAACGATAGAGGACCAGAAGAGAAAAAAAGGACAGAGGGAGAGGAGCAGAATGGAGGAGAACAGAGGGAACATAGATAGTGGTTTGAAGAGGAAAAAATGCAATAAGTGGAAAAGTGAAGAAATGAGGATAATGGAGGACAGGAGAGGAGAAACAAAGAAAGAAGACAGATAAATGTAGAAGAAAAAAGGGAACAAGGATAGAGGTTAAAAGAGGAGCGGATACAATGTTAGAGGAAGAGCAGAGGAGACAAGGATAGAAGAGGAGAGTACAGTGTAAGAAGCCAGCAAGAGGAGAGAAATAATAAAAGAGAGTGGAGAAGAAGGAAAGGGGGAAAAAAAGACGTGGGAGGCATAAATCAGGGGAGAGGCTCAGGCTTCGTTATCAGCGTGACTAAAAACACCTACCTGTAATCTGGAAGGTGATGGAGAGGAGAGGGGGGACACTAGGCTTCTGCTGTCTTTGGGTCTGACCTGCTGCAATTACAGGGGAGATAGCGCTATTAGCTACACACACACTGGGGACAGGGAGGCACTATCACACAAACACAATGACTGAGCAGAAACAAGCAGAGACTAATGCAACAGCAGGAGAGGCCACAGAGCCGCACATCACAACCCAGACTTGTTTACAATTAAATGTAGATCAAATCTGTCTTCTTTGGTTTGAGCAGTCGTGGGAAATAATTGTTGTTTGTGCTTCATTTGTTTTGACATGGTCAAATTAGACCCATAGCTAATGAACAAAAGCCACATGGACTTTTGGTAACCATACCAGGTTTGTTATGTCTGTGCTGCAGGATAAGAAGAAAGAAAAAAAGAAATCTAATTACAGTCTTTTTTAACTTAAGAGCAGCAGACTTATCATGGCTGTTTGCCATAATTTAATTTCTTTGTATTCATGGCAGCTAGTTAATAAAGCTAAATATGAGCATTGGCCCTGTTTATGTATTGTAGTTGTAGGATTCCAAAGCATTTAAAAGACTGGTTCAATATTTAGTAAAATATCCTTTAATGATTTAAGTGTCATCTCTGTGTTAAGTACAAAAGTAAAGTCATGTTCAGTCATGTCATGCTCAAGCTACTGGCAGACACTCTGGGAAAAAAAATCTGATGTGGAACCTTGGTCTAAAGTGATGTTCAGCCCAGATTATTTTGTAATGTGAGGGATTTACAAATCAAGACTTCAAACTTTGGAATGAGTTGCAAAATCTTCAGGGCTGCCGTGATAATAGCAAACATGTTTGTAGGCTTTAAGATAGGGTGAGGAATTCAAACATGGGAGGGATCTCAGAGCAGAGTTGCTGGGAGCCAGCTGAGGTGATTCAGACATCTGATTACGATGCCTCCTGGCCAGAGGTTTTCCAGCCAGCTAGAAGGAGAACCTGAGGTAGACCCAGAACCCGCTGGAGGGGTTACATATCTCATATGGCCTGGGAACACCTCGAGATCCTCCAGGAGGAACTGGAGAATGTTGCTGGGGACAGGGACATTCGTAAGGACCTGCTTAGCCTGCTGGCACTGCTACCTGACCCCAGGTAAGCAGAAGAAAATGGATGGGCGTTTGACATTTAGGATTGAATCTCTGGACGGCTATGATTTTCACGCTAGCTCCTAGAGCAGTGGATGCTGCTGCCAAGCATCGCTAAACATTCTCACATTCTAGCCCTTGAGGCCAACGTTAGTTACGGATAATAAAACTGATAGTCAAAATGTCACCTTCGGTTCTCGCTGAAGAATAAACAACACATCTTGACTGCCCAACTATTTTTCATCCAGACTTGTTTCGCTTTCTGTTTTCTTCAGTGTTTTTAGTGTTTTTCTCACTACACAGTATCGTTCCAGCAAACTGTTGCACTACAGTCTTCATTTTGTTTACATTTGCTCCTTTATGAGATCATGTGTGGCTGCACTCTGCTACCTGATTGCTCCCTCTGGCACAACAGTCTTATCTTATGTGTGTGATGAAACCTGATTTAAATTTCTCTTCGGATTTTGAAATTCCTGCAATCTGAGGCTGGAATTAGCTTAAACACTGTAGGCAGGAAAAGCAATTAGCCCAATGTCCAAAATATGCCTCCCAACACCTCTAAAGCTGACATATAAAGATGTTTGTTTAAGCTGGGCAAAAAATTTAAATGACAAAACAACAATTTGTACTTTTGGGGGGTTATGAGCTACAACGATGTCTTGGTGAACCACAGTCGGATGGAGCTTCCCAGAGTCTTGTTGTCACTTGTCACAGCAGGGTTGCCAAGTTTTGATGCTACGCTGCCTGTATATAGACCAAAACCCAAACCTGCCTTTTGATATGATTGCTGCAAGTTGCTGACTGCAACCTGCGCTATACCTGGAGATGCAGCAGAGAGGTGCTGCTGTTCGTCAAGAAACAGTTCCAGCAGCTTTCTCCTTCCTATACTTGAAGCGACAAATTAGAATTTTCATGAGAAATTATTGCAGCAAAAAATGGGTGTTGTTCCTCCTTGGGATTCATTTTGATCACTTCTGACTCCTCACAAAAAGGAAAAATACATTGTTTTATTAAATAATTTCCTCCAAAAACAAAAAAAAAAATGTTTTGACAATTCTCTTTAAGTACAGATGTAAAAATATAAATAAATAAAATACACACACACACACACACACAGACACAGACACACACACACACACACACACACACAGACACCATGTAAATAAGACAGCTTAAAAGATGTTTGTTGGCTTTTTTCTTTAGCTTCAGAGAGAGCCAGGACAGCAGTTTCTCTTTGTTATTAGAGTTTATGCTTAGCTAGGCTAAATGTACAATGCAGGTCTTTAACTCATAGACATGGGATTGATATCAATTTTCTCTTCTCATTTTTCAGAGAAAGCAAATGAGCATATTTTTTAAAATGCAGAATTACTTCTATATCTTCTGTCACTGCAGTCAGTCACATTTTCAGGTCCCACCTGAGTTCGAAAGACATTGTTCTAACCTGCATATACAATATGAATAAAGCTCATCAGACAGAGGAGTTTTAAGTCAGTCTGCTTGTCGAAAATCAGAAAAGATGACCCAAATATCAATTCTCACAAGGCAGGAAAGAGTGCTTTAGGGATCCATATGCTCCTGCAAACCCAAAACCAAACTTAAACAGCCTCAGCGCAGGAAATACTGGATGTCATTACTTGCTCTGTGATACTGATCTGGGGTCAGATCGAAGCTACTCCTCCATAAAGATTAAGGTTAAGATTTAGGAGGTGGTAAGCTGGTTTTAGATCCTGGCCTAAGGGTGTCTTCCGCCCTTTTGCATAGTGATATTTATGCATGAGACAGGGGAGGAAGAGAGCGCTAGTTGCAGCAAACTTCACTGAGCCACTGTCTGCTTCTCTGTCTCAGTGGTATGCTGTGAGATTACCCCCCTATGGAGGGGGAAGAAATCCTGCGCCAAGAAGATAAGAACTTTGTGCGTGTGCTCGGGTAAACTCTCACACACACACACGACTCCTGCACATTTCTGTGCAGCCCTCCATGGCAACACCACTCTCAACAGAGAGTAAGATAATTTTAGCCCGATATCAGACTCACTCATGAAAAATTTGTGTAAATTTGTGAGTAAAATGCATCTCTAGTTTTAACAGGCTGCAAATAAACTAACCATGTTTTGCAAAGTAAAAACTAAAATGATATTTAAATTGGTTGCTTGGAAACATTTTTAGCATCTTCTATTCAGATTATCTAATGGGGCCATAAATTTATTAAACTTACCTTACAATGCTCAAAATGAATGTAGCTATTACTCTAAAAAAATGTCATAGCAATATTCATTCTGCTAACTAACCAATTAAGCTAACTTCACACCATTTCTGTAACAACTTACACTACATGCATACGTTAGCTTGTGTGGTACAACCTGCTTTAGTTTATTGCAGAGTAGGTCTGGTGTTGTGGGCAGTGACATCCTTTTATTTGGTTGGAAAAACAATCGAGCAAGACAGAGTCTGCTTTTCTCTATTATCCTTGTTAAGGCTTCCTGAGACCAGTCGAGGCAGACGCCTGTCCTTCCTGAGTCTGATTCTGAGTCTGATTCTGGTGGAAGTTTCTTCGTTTTACATGGGAGTTTTTATGACCTACTGTAACCAAAGTGCTTGCTCAAGGGAATTCATGGATTTGTTGGGTCTCTCTCTATAATATAACATTGGATGGTTTTGACCTTGCTATGCAAAGTGCCCTGAGATGATTTATGTAGTGCTATATGAATACAAATTAATTGAACTGAATTTGAGTTTTGAAAGTAGAATTAGAAATTAAGACATCTCCTTTTTGCGCTAAAATTGTGACATGAAAAACGTCCTAAAATCGCCAATAGCACAGATGCAGCTATATAGGCAGCAGTCATCAGAAAAAAGTCCTAAACTCCTGACATAGCATATTTATTTATGATAGTAGCTTTTGCAACTGCTATCTGAACGTCTGTGTTGAAAATCGTGTCAAACAGGGTTTTCTGGAAAAAGTACCATTCCTGACATGAACAGAATGTCAGACTAATTAACAAACTTAAAACCAAATGACATTTTAGATGGAAATGTTTATCATAATAGAGAGAAATCAGTATAAACACTTGGAAAATGCATGTCATTCTAATTTTAACACAAAGTTCTCTTTGAACATGTTTCCAGACTTGCTAACTTTCTCCCCCTGGTTGCGTGAGAGGAAGATCTATCCCCAAAGGACAGAAGTTGCACCGAGGTTTCTCACCTCCTCTCAGACTTTGTGAGTCTCTCACGCGATCAACATGTTCGGCCTCCATAAGCTTTGTCTCAACTAATGTCTTTAACACCATCTTTAAGAGGGCAGCACTGACTCTAAGCTGGCTTGACAAGTGCAAAGGCCTTTGCACTGTGACAACTGACAAGTAACAACAGGACACAGGAGCAGACAAATCCCTGCTCTAAGTGGTTTGTGATTTGGTTTCAATGGGGAAAAAAGGCGGCAGGTAAAAGTCTGTATATTTGTAGACACATTATTTAAAAAAAAAAAAGTGTTTATCATTGCAAAGGAAATATTGTTTGTCATTGTACATTTGGACATGAACTGAGTCAACATGCAGGCTTATGTCGATTACATACATCTATGCAATTATCTGCTACAATCCACCAAGGACCTGCAGTCCTACACTGTGTGGGGGATTGAGGGATGTAAAAGTGTCACGCCACGGTGCTTGATCAAATTTACTTGAGTTACACTTGAGAATTTAGCTGATTTGTTTCAGGCTGAGCTGTGCGATGCTGCAATATACACTTTGACTTTGGTTACAGTAGAGAAGAAACATGGCCTCTGAGATTAAAACAACTTATACGTGACTGCTTTAACAAATTACTCATACAATAATCACAGAGGAGGAGCAGTGCACAAAAACAAGACGCCGAAATAAAGACATCTGGAAAATCTGCCAAGCAGATGTAGGCGAATGTGCCATTTCTAACATGTTTAGTCTAAATGATTTTACGCCATGAAAATTTTGAGACATAGAGCCACTAGAGTAAAGGTTGTGATTCACAACTTGTGCAAATCTGTACAACGTATCACCTTGTAAAGCTGCATAACAGAAATGCTGATGCAATATGAACCAGCTCATAGCCTTATATCCTCAGATGAGTCCTGTCTGGCTGTTCTAAAGGCGAGCCTTAAATCTAACATTAACTGTGCTTTTACCATCAGGCCCTCTCAGCTTTGGAACCCATTTTTACAGACTTGTTTTTATGTGATGTAATCTTTTATTGCTTTTCAGTTTTTTGTTGCTTAATTTTTTTATTCTATTTATTAATTCTGACATATTGCTTTGTGCATTTGTTTTACCTTTATCTTAATTGTTGTTACATTGCCTTCTGAGTATCCTGCTTTTGTTTTGTCTGTCAAAGCACTTTATAAACCATTGTTTTTAAAAGTGCTACATAAATACAGTTATTCAAATTATTTTTGGCTTTTTTTCTTGCTTTGTGTAGCAGTGCAAAGTTTTGCAGGTTTAATTGTCACTGAAACATGTGGCTGCTTGAGGAATGTGTGCAGTGACGGCCACACAGTGCACAGACAGTGCACAGGTAGGCGGCACACATAGTCAAGAAAGGCAGGTAGGCCATTCTTGACTATTTATTGTGGACCAAAGCCAACAACTGGATCAGCTTTTTACAGTTTTGGGTTTTTTTTTAGTTTTTGTATTATCAGAGCACTTGATTTATTGATTGCTGTCAGGATGCGAAGCGACTTCCAGTAAACAGAACAAAAATTGCTCCTGGAGCACTGTGCATACTCTAGCTTTACAGCTAATCAGTCATGTCGTGGCTAGCACCTGATCTATATAATAATACGATCAGTGCTGGCGCTGATACCAATCCAGATATCCGATTGGTGAACTGAACAAGTTTGCAGTGGGTTTATGCTCAAAGGGACAGCCGTCATATCAGATCTGTTTTTGACAGTCCAAAGCCTGCAGCATGTGGGTAAAATTATGTCCAAAGTTTTAACAGCATAATGTTCCAATGTAAGATGTGACTAAATTCAGACAAAGAGAACAGTCGCATATATTGTTGACTTTACCTTTTTCTTTTTCTCGAAGATCATTGAGGTATTTTAGAAGCTCAGCATTGGCCTGGACACAATAAACTTCCCGTGTCTGCAGGCCTCCTCCACAAAGCCCCGTTAGGTTATAACGTCGACGGTCTTGTTGGCTTAGCAACAAGTCAACCCGGCAGTCGCTCCACTCTGTGGTTCTCCATGTGTAACTAAAAAGCAGACAGCAAAGAAGCATGGACAAGAGTTACAGAGGCATGTGTGGGAGTAACTTAACTTCAGCAAATAAAGTGTTTTTGTATAATTACAATAAACTTAGTCTACACTTTCTACCTTACTGATGCACAATATGCAATTACAGGATGGTGAACTACTGGCTAAACTATTTCTTTACCCAAAAGAAGAACAATTGTGTTTGAGCATATATTAGGTTTTCAGAGTCACCAGTGGCACACAATTTTTGCTTATAACTCTGTTTGAATCATTGTCACAGTCTGGAGGACACAGTTTACATATCCCATTATTTACCACAATTAATAGTGATGTAAAATAAAATTACTAGATATGGAGCTATTCAAACACATCTTATCAAGAGTGTGGTCTTTCAATTTTAGACTATAATTTCTTCATTTTACGTTCATATTTTGTCAGACAATTTCTACATGCAGAAATGATGAATCAATGTACCATGGGCAACATGTGACAAGTCTGACAGAAAGTCAAACATTACCAAGGATGATTTTAGGAGCAAGTGTTCTTATGCCCCAGTGACAGATGTGTAAAGATGTTATTGAAGTTGAAACTGAGCCATCCACAAATCTGCATTTCTATCTTTGTGTGTGCATTTCTGGGATTCAAAATATCCTTACAGTCTCCCTCTATTTGTCTTTACTTTGTGTCTGGCACTGCCCCAAGCACTTATACTAATCTATCTCCATATGGTAGATCTCTCACAAGTGCAAACACACACTTGCACGATCCATGGGCCAACCCAGAAGAGCAAATTAGTTTGGTGATATGTGGAAAGAGAAGTCAAAAGGAAGCATGTGTAGCCTCAGCCGGGCTGAACACCAAACACTTTGACTTCACTATATTTGTTCCTGAGCTTTATTGAAATACAGAATGACTCCCTGCAGAGTTTCATAGCAGGTTCTTTACAATGCAGTAATCAAGGACAAGGGTATTATCACCACACAACATGCAATTGTATCCTTGTGAAACACTGTGCTAAGCTATGAAACCCACATCTACACTTACAGTCAAATTCAAAAACCCCTGCTCACTCCCTGCTGTGCTCCCTGCCTCCCTCTCCACCACCAGAAGGAACTCACGTGGCGCAGGGCGGCACGCCATCACCCTGAGGTTCACAAGACTCCGACTCCTCCAGCGGTGGGCACTCCGCCCCCTCACCCACAGGGAACTGGAGAACCTGTCTGCTCCGAGTGCGATTTCCTCTGGGTGACTCAGGGTCCAAGCAGGTTTTGGAGCAGGGACTCCAATCGACCCAGTCGGTAATCTGGCAGTCTTTGGGAAGGACGCAGGACTGGACAGTGAGTGGTAGATCCCTCAGTGTGCACAGGCTGGGAAAGGATAAAAAGATAAAGTGTCAGAAGGAAATGAAAGAGTAATATAAAGGTTATCCATAATCGGATAAAAGATAATGTCATTCCATGTAAAATTTTTTAGAAAGAAAACATATATTTTTTAGGAAAATATCTAATTAGTATTCTGACTTTTATTATGACTGTTTACAGTCATAATAATGCAATACATGCAATACTATCAAAAGCAAGACTATCAAGAAGGAATTAGTAAAACCATTGACACACCAGTTTAAACCCTGGGTCAAACATACTGCATGCCATATATTTTACATTGAAGTCTTTATTGATTGTATTGTTTCAAAAATGCAATTTCAACTTGAAGTCTGTTGACTTTTCAGACCAACTTGGAACTCCATCAAGACTACTAGAGAGGAATATGCCTTATTTTGAGACCTAGATTCAGTCCAGCCCATAACCCCCAATAAAAAACACAACGTCCCACTTTCACATGTTATTTTTGCAGATGAAACAAACAAGATACAATATGTTGAATAGTGGGCATTGAAGGTGTCGGTAGGCAGAATATTATCTCTTTAAACAAAGCCAGGGACTAGCTGTCTCTTTATGCTTTGCTAAGCTAATTAGCTGCTGGCTGCAGTGCCATATTTAGCAAATACACCAATCAGCCACAGCAGTAAAACCACCTGCCAAATACTGTGTTAGTTCCCCCCTGCCGCTAAAATAGGGGCATGGACATGGAACCTCTGGTAGTGTGCTGTTGTGTCTGGCAGCAGGACATTGGCTACAGATCTGTCGGGTCCTCTGTGGATCGTGCTTGTTCTGGTGAATTCTGCAGATGCTTTATCATATTGGTATCGGGCTCTTTGTTGTGTTCCTCAGACTGTTTTGGAGCACTTTTTACAGTGTGGCAAGGTGCATTGTCCTGCTGGGATAGGCTGCAGGTGGCATGGAATTGGGTGTTTAGTCTGCAACAGTTTTTAGATGAGTGGTAGTAACACCCGCATGAATGCCAACACCGAAGGATTTACGAGCAAAACATTGCATTGTAATGAGATGATCGATGTTACTAACTTTACCTGTTGGTGGTTTTAATGTTGTGGCCGATAAATTTAAGATAATTTTAATAATTTCAATAAAATAAAACAAAACTAAAGCAACTGCTTTAGATAGACTGACTGATGCATAATCATTTCACTACTGCACTTCTTCAAGAGTGATGCACTTAGAAACTTGGTAATGCCTCACTACAGTGAAGTCAAAACCTTCAGTTCCCTCTGACTGCCATTTTACTGTCAATGTGCCAAGATGTCTTACGGTTTTAAGGTTTTTGCATCAACAGAGCAACAGATATGACACTATGTATGACGTGCAAAGCTTTGAACTGCCTGCCCTTCACTGATGTCACACTGTCATTAGTTGCTCTCATTTACATACAAACTGCATAATCAATTTCACATTAAGAGTAAAAGAGGAAGTGGCTTGGCATGGTGTGTGTGTGTGTGTGTGTGTGTGTGTCAATAAGTTTTAAGTGCTAAGACAATGAAAACAACCTCTGATCCGTCATTCACATGCATCTTTTGATCATCTAAACAGCATTTAGATGTAATGAATAACCCGTCCTCTATGGGTCCCTTCCAGATCATTAGAAATTTGTTCTAACTAAAGCCGACTGCTTTCTGCTACTCAGTCTGGATGTCTCTCCCCTTGAGGCAATGCAGCTGACGAGCTATTAGTGCTAATTACAGCTCTGCTTCATTTAGAAACCTCTCATTTAGACGTTGCCACCACACTTCACCTCCAGCAAGTCAGACTTTGGGTATAAATCAGGAAATGTATGAGCTGAGTATGAGCTGTGTTTTATTCTTCTTCTTCTAACTCCAGTGTCTTTGCAGATTAAAACACCTCTGCAGTCTTTGAAGTGGTACTGAAATGACACTGTCAAAAATCTTAGTTTTGCTTTTCTGCCAAACACACTTGGTATGCCGGCTCATTTTGCTCCGGAGGAAAACAATAAGGAATTTAAACAGCGAATGTGATGCACTGAGGGTGATGGCTCGATTTCCTGTCTCAGATGGAACTTCTTGTGTTTTAAAAAGCCCCTAATGCAGCCAATGACCCATTTTCTCTGCAAGCGGATCCTTTGAGTCTTCGCCGTTTGTTGTGTGCATGCCCGAGCATTTTTTGTGCAGATTTTAAAGTTGCAAAGAGAAGTCATTATTTCTTCATCTCAGTCATTCAGACAGAATGGGGACACAATCATTCTCTATTTAAATAAGTAAGATGATGTCTGAAAAAAGCTCATTTTTAAGCCTGTAGGTTTTACAGTTACTCGCAACAATGGACTCTGTGGCTTCCCGACAAGATACAGGCAGTCAGAAAGTCTCAATATTGCAGCACTTGTGTACTCATTACTTGAACTGCATTCATCAAAACAGTACGCCTCTGAAATGGTCTAAAAACATGATTCTATGTGGGTCAAGTGATTAATGAATCCTTTTTACAACTTTAGAGCCTTAGAGAGGAAATAGTGCCAAAAAAGATAAGACACAAAATGAGTTCACTATGTGTGAATCTAAGCATGAAATGCAATGATGTAATGTGATACATCCCAACACTGGCACAGGAAAAATTTTAGGATGCAAACCTGGTGAACAAAACAGATGCAGAAGTCTGAGTTATAAGAAAGTGGCCTGTTTGGGACGAGGTGAGGACTGCGGAGAAAGGAGCAGCCCACTGACAGATGTTCATCAAACAAAATTAGAAATGAAGTGAGCAAGATGTTCGGAGAGCGGCTGGCTAGGATATGACTGGCTTTCTGCTTCACTGGGAAGTTTGTTCCACTTTTCTGAAAGTGGCAAAAACAACTATGAATATTTTAGAACAAGAAATAAACAAGTCAAGGATTAATATTTATGCTCCTAAGGGCATGTGAGTTGTTTTCACGGTTCCTTTGAAATATTTGATCCCAGTCACTGCTGAGAGCTCGGCGCAAACAAAGCATTAATGAATAGATTTAGTACATAATTGATCAAATCTTAGAGTACAAGTGGCGTGTGACAGAAATGTGACATGAATGGAGGCATGCTCGACTGACACTGTCACTGATTCTTTCTAGGAGATCAGAGACCTTATGAAAGCCCCAAATTCAAGTTTCTAGGGAACAGCAATGGCATTTCAAGTTACAGTCAGTCGAGGAACAGAGAACAAGATGATAGATCCACAGACACAGCTCTTTAGAAGAATAGCTGATTAACTTACAGTTATGTAATAAAGTCATCAGAGGTTTATTAGGCAAAACATCAGTGCATGCGTAAAGAATTGTTGATAACTACTTGATGTTTCACCAGTTTCATCGCTGTGATCTACAGCTTTAATTAGTTAAACTGTCTAAAAAGCAGACATCTATGGACTTGTAACATTTTTGTGAACTCTGAATTTAAAATTTTACCAGAGGATATATTCTAATAGTCCAAAAGGTTCAGTATATTCCTGATCCATAATCGGAATCATCGCAACTATTTAGTGAGGAATCCACATCATGTCATGCACTTTTGTGATTTCACCATGGAAATGCACAAGCAGCAGCGTGTAAGAGTTTTCAAGGATCTCCGTCAACGTGACCCAACCTTCATGTCGAGAGCAGAGGTGGGGCCCAACAGTCTCCAAGACAGAAGAAGACACAAGTTGGGAGCAAACCAACAGTATGCTCATCGTTTTCTTCCACATCCACTAAATTTATCTCCCAGGATTAAACCATCAATGTCAAACACAAATTCTCTTGTAAACAGGGGAGAGCATTTGGCATAAATGACCTGAATTCTGCAATAACAATTGGGTCCTGCATCATGACGACACACCCACTCCCAGTGCACTGAAAATGAGCACGTTTTTGGTTGCACAAACACAATTGTCACTCGTCATCTGCCCTGCTCAATAATTTTGTTCCCGTGCAATTTTTTCCTCTCTTCCAAAATGAAATTCAAGCTTAGGGGTTGCTATTTTCACATGGTGGAGGAGATCCAGTGTGTGTAGCAGAAGATGTTTGAAGCACTATGTTACCAATAAGTGTTTAAAGTGTGGCTGGAGGGCTGGGAGCAGTGTATTCACTGCCCAAGGTGACTATATTGAAGGTGATAGAAACCAGATTTAAAGAGGCTGAATTTTTCACTAAAGTTATGCTTAAGAATTGTTGGAAATGATTGTTTTACATGTTAGCACCTAATTTTACATGTTTAAATGACCATAAAAGCAGAAATTCAGAATTACAAATGGGCTTTTTAACAAGCGCACTGTCAAACTCTTTATGTTTTGATGAGTCATCACATCACATTGCAGAAGGGAGTCATTTCAGCCTCATTTCACAGTTTCTCATCATGGTGCATTATTGTCTTTGTGCATTTTGTCCAAACTCCACATTGTCAAAACATCAAGTCCTCATTTTTTAAAAAATGAATTTATGTATTTCAGTGCCCAAATAATCCTCGTTCAATAGACATACTCAAGTGTAGAGATCCTAAATAGGATTGCACTGATCCACTTTTTTGAGTTACATGTAAATTAGAGTAAGTCCTACGGCAGTACTTAAGGTGGTGGCAATCTCCAATGTTTAGTTACCTGTTATCTGTTGTTGAGAAACTCTGTGGGAGGAACTTTTTTTTTTGTTGTTGCCTTTAATATGTATAGGACAATGGAGACAGAGACAGGAAATGTGTGTAGAAGAGTGGAGGAAAGACATGTAGTAAATGGGCCATGGGCTGGATTCGAACCCATGACCGCTACGTTGGGGACTAAAGCCCCTGCTTTTAGGTCACCTGCTCAGCCAATGGAGCTACGACACTTTTGACATCAGCACTGCATTGACATCTACTGAGTGAGTGAGTGAGTGAGTGAGTGAGTGAGTGAGTGAGTGAGTGAGTGAGTGAGTGAGTGAGTGAGTGAGTGAGTGAGTGAGTGAGTGAGTGAGTGAGTGAGTGAGTGAGTGGGAACTGAGAGCCATTTCATGTATCTTATTTTCAGTCAGACAGTGTGACTTTGTGGCTGACAGCAATAATAACGCCAGTGCAAAAGGTTAGATCCCACTTGGGTTTACCGCTATAAAAGGAAGCACTCATATACTTACAGCATGTATTCTGGTTAACAGTATCCCCTGAAGGTGTAATTCACTGACCTATTCAAGTAATGATTTGTTTGATGCAGGTTAAAATTTGGTATTTTGATAC
Organism: Amphiprion ocellaris; assembly: GCF_022539595.1. Taxonomy (NCBI): domain Eukaryota; kingdom Metazoa; phylum Chordata; class Actinopteri; family Pomacentridae; genus Amphiprion; species Amphiprion ocellaris. The sequence goes on from NC_072774.1 coordinate 14,970,390, forward strand.
AGCTCAAAATTACCAACCTGTTTTATCCTTTATGCAGAGATGGAATGGGACTCTATCTGGCCAATTTCTTTATTTACCGCTTAGCCTTATTAACTTGACTCTTGAATCACACATGATAATCCCACGTTTCACTTATTTTTAGTGTTGTGCAGCCATGCAGACATTCTTAATTTTTTTTGCAAACTGTACAGTTTACTTTAACCTTAAAATGCAGAAAACTAACCTTGTCCACATTATCCATGACTTCATAGCTTTGCAAGAAAAACATCTTTTGGGTAACGTTTTGAGTGACGTTTCATTTGCTCACTTTTTCACGCAGTATATGATTAGACATTCATTCATTCAAAACCACAGAGCAAAACATCGAATAGTGCCTTATTTTGAAGAGCACAACACAAAGCCATGGCTAAGACTGATCTCAAGCCATAAAAGGAGTTTTTCCTTTGCCACTTCCATCCTCGGAAGTTGACATCAAATACACTGTACTGACAGCAGTGCCTCATTGCTCTGACAGCACGGCAGTGACAAAGACGCAGCTGATAAACATCCTCCCCTGCGTGTCACCTCTTGACAGGAAGAGGAAAAAAAACTCAGGAGGACAAATTTGGCATCATGCTCAGTGGTTAGAAATCCACTGTCTTAAGGAGCAGTACACCTAAAGATCAAAGCTACACAGAAACACATGGAGCAGCTGATGTACTCACAACAAATGAATGCATATAAATATGCGATCATAGAGGGAAACATACAGAAAATAGACACAGATTACAATACTGCTACTAAAGACCTGTAAGAGAAGAGATAATGTCCTTAAGCACTGCCTAAGAATGGAAGCTGAAGTGGTATATAAGAGCACTAAGGCAAAACAAAAAAGAAAGAAGTGCATAATTTCTACTGTCATACTAATATAAAAATGTTGCAACTCACTTGCGTCCCATAGCGCTCCCATTCCTGTGCATGCAGATCACCTCCCTGGTCTGGTAGCCCATCTGGATGTCCCAGAAGGGACTCTCTTGCCGGTTGAGGCGGTTCCTGGTTCGTTTCTTCTGGATAAGCTCCCTGGTCTCTGGATCTTTGACTCCTGCTCGCTCCCTGAGCCCTGGACCTTTACCTTTCCTGCGTTTGACTTGCCGTGTTGTCCGAGCCTGTGGGAGGGCGCAGGGGCTCCACGGTCCAACCCTGAGGCTGTACACACCCTCCGGACCTGTGCAAGGCCCCGGCTTACAAGACTGGAACTCAGTTAGGTTGGGACAGATAGAACCTCCAAAAAGTGGCGGAACCAAGACACTGCGTACTCTGTTCCTGAGGCCTGTTCCACACGTTTTGGAGCAGGATGTCCATGGCGAATACTCGGAAACCACACAATCCTGAGGGCAAGGGATCAAACATGCCTGCTCCAGGCGAGGCTTGGGCTCAAAGTACTCACAGATGGCATCCTCTGCTGGGGACCCATCTGACTTGAGTATGCAGCCTACCTCCCGCGTCTGAATGCCCTCTTCGCCTCCACTGCATGTGAACAGCCGTGGAGCCCCAAAGGTCCTTGCAGATACTGGCACACACTCATTCCAGGCACCCAGTTTCCAGTCATAAAGGTCCTTGTGCCAGTCACACACACGGAAACAGTTTCTCTGGTTAGAGGGACGCTGGACCTGGTCACAGTTGGTGTGAAGCGTCGTCCAGCCGTCTACATGGGCACACCAGACTGCCCGGCTTTGGCTGCCCCCCGGGCCACAGTCGCTGCCCATGCATCTTCCCCATGGACCTGGGAAACAAATGAACAGGCTCAAATTACAATGAGGAAACATGTAAAACAATAAATCTCAATAGAGACAGTGCGGCCCACTAAAATAGACCTGAGAGGAAATCCAAAACGCAATCAAGATGCTGCACAGAAAGAGGTGAAACATCCTCTCATCCTAATGTTTCCTAATTGTTGTTGTTGGAATTGTTGGAAACTGGAAGAATGATGCTTCTCAGATCTGAAAAGTCCAAATATTGAGCAAGGTTGTATTGCACTGAGTTAAAACAAGACAAACACCTGTGGTTATGGTGGTCAATAATGCCACATGAAATGTACTTTTTAAACAAAAATTCATAAGGAACCATCAAATATTTCAAATCTTACAATACTAAAGCAAGACTGACCTCTTTCTGACCTGCTGTCAATAGAGGAAAAAGCACGTAATGCATCTTCAAGGGTGACACAGAAAATTCACATACTCCTCTAATATGGTCCTTGATGTAAAATGTGTTGAAAAGCTGTTGGCAAGCCACAGCAGATGATGTGTGAGTGCAGGAAATTTGCCATATCGAATAAAAATAATATGTCACCTTGCTTTTGTGTTACACTTGGGTCAGACACAGCGATTCTTAGTGCATGGTAAAAACTGTGTGAGTGCTATGGGGGTGGGGAGGAATGATTAGGTAATATAAATACAATGTGCAACAGTGGAGATTATGGGTGATCAAAGGGAAGTGTCTGAAAGCCAATTTACAGGGACTGTGAGTTATCTGTGGCATTTATCAAGCTCTATTGGCAACTGGCAGAAACTGCCACAAACATCAATAAATGTATTTCACCGTACACAAGTCTCTGGCACAGCTTTCTCTTATCCCCACTTACTAACTGCATTTGAGATTCAACAAACAGTGTGAGAGGAGGACCGGAGAAGTGAAGAGGTTGCCATACAATTGTTTTAAAATGAAAACACACTATCAATACTTGACTCAAGCATACCTGGCTTTCTAACCTTTAAGGATAAGGCTGAAGATATTCTCTCTGTTTCTTTTTGTCAACAAATCCTATTAAAAGACCAAAATAATGGCTCGATTCTGCTATCAAATACATCTGTTGCTGTGTAGCTAAAGCCTGGTTGTGCTTATTCCTCTGCAGCATAAAGCTCTATTGTTGTCAAAAAGACGTCAAAACACATCAGTGAGCTACACTGTTGCTTTGCAACAATGCAACAATGAACTTAAATACCCACTAGCAATCCTAATGTGTTTATTAATCCACTGCTGACAATAGTCGCCAGTAAATTCACTATTTATTTGTGCTTGAGAGATGTTTAATAAACAATATGGCATCCAGCATGGAATGAGATATCTGTGACCCATTTTTTTAAGAATTACATGTTCATTAGGAACCAGCAGGCTGTGGACTGAGTTCCACAGATAAAGAAAGAAAATCTCAAAGTACTGAGAAATTCACACATTCTTTGTTTTTCATTAGATAGGTGGACAATAAGAGAAGCATAGACTACTAGCAGAAACTGTAAAAACTAAAATGTCTGTTTTCCTGATCATCCTCAAATCTTGTGTTACTATTTTGATGGAAAACCCTATCAACCCCATGTGCAGATAGGTGCCTGTTTTGTTTTATTTAGTTTTGTTTAGATCTGAGCTTAATTTACCTCTATGGTTGTCGACTGAAACCCCAAAAACTCATCTGTGCCAAAATGACATATTAGGGAGTGTTGTCCATGAATTAATCCCTGGCCTGAACCCCTTTAGAACTGAAATATGTAATACTTCTGGCTTCCTTAATCTGTTTAAGTTATTGCATTTTTATGTCAATGTTCCTCACAGCTTCATTCTGACATACTCACCAGTGAGTCATGCACATGATGATGATGATGATGCATCTTGTAGCATAATAGGAAACATCCTATGGACATGTTAAAAAACTTAAAAATTTGATTTTCACTGGTATTGAACTATAAAGCTGAAAATCTAATACCGCTATGGCTTACTTGAATGAAACATTTTGCTAAATGCTATGAAAACAGAGAAATAATGAACACGTACTTTACTACAAATTCGATTTTAGCCACCAATTTTGCGGTTTAGCCTTTGTAACATTTCAGTCTACAGCTGAACATCCGTCAAAAGGAGTAAAATAAAGACCATGGGAAGTAATTTTGGGTTTCTTCCGAACAAAAATGTGAGCTGACTCCCTGAAAACTGTCTTAACCCAGTCAGCCCAACTCAGCCTATACTCAAAGCCATTTGAAAAACACTAATTAACACAGGGTGCCTGTACTCTGGCTGTATTATCCAAAGGCTATTGATACTACAAGGGAGAAGAAATCAAACTAATTGGGAAGCTTCACATTTCAACTCACATTAACCTCTTAGCTAATTGATTGTATTAGCATGTGCCCCGGAGCTGACTGGACCCTTAGTGGAAAATGGGCAGTATGAATAAGGGCAGCTCTTCTTGACCCATGGCCAAGTAAAAATCATGCCTGGCAGACAATCAGGAGCATGTTTCCCGCAATGACTGCCTCTGTTGAGGCAGCTTCTAGTCTTGTCAATGATCTCATCTGCTGGTAGATCTAAAAGGATCTATCTTCAGCTAATGTGATGCTGCATTCACAGGCTTACCCCTCAATGTTTCGACACACTAGATCAATGTTTGATGATTGAGTGATCTCTGTGCCTGCCGGGCATCTATAGCTCCAGATCACATCATGCCATGATACAGTCACTCATCTGTAGAAACTGTGAATTAAGAACCATATTCAGTGGGTGAAATGCATTTAGTATTCCCCACAAAATTCCTTAAGGTATTAGTCTATGTCCATAAAAAAATTGTGTGATGTTTATTTTTAATCCAATAATAGAAAAATGTGACTTGGAAGTTTTGCCTCTACAATACAAACTGATAAAGACAGAGGGTGTTATCTCGAGAGCTGATATCGAGTTTTCAGGCAGGGAAAGAAAATGCAGTTGAGAAAATGCTCATCCAAAACCTAAAATGCAGCAGAGTCTGACAGGCTCTCAGATACCGAAATAAAACACCTCCCACCCAAATCTAATCCATCCCAGACAGAAGTTATCTCCTCCAAGACTATTGTCTGGCACAGTCCCTCAATACTCCTCCAGCTCAGGAATGTGGACTTAAACAGGTTCTCAGTATATACAGGTCAAAAGGCTTGGCGATTTGCAACCTGCCTGATCTAAGAAAGTACAAAAGGAGACTTGTCTGATGCTGCATCATGTCTTCTTATGTGTCTTTTTTAGTTTCTCACATAGCAAAAAAGGCATTGATATTACCATGTGGCATATTACAGATATTTTGCTATGTGAGTTCAGTTTTCATGTTTGGCCACAAGACTGAAGCTTCGCCTTTTTTTCTCCCAAATGTAAATCAACGCGAAGCCCTGGCTGCCTACAGCTAACTTTTTAATATTGCATGAAGTCTGACAGCACCATTTGACATTCCAGAAACAAACTGTGTTACACCTCCATTAATCAGATATCTAGCAGAAAGCATTCAAAGAATTACCAGTTACTGCCACTCTACTGTCCATCATGTGTCCTAAAAAAAAGTAAGATAATGAGTAATCCTCTGACTTGGAAATCGGAAGTACGGTGTTTTCAAACCAGTGGTCATGAAAAGCTGAGTTGGTTTTGATGATGATCCAGTTCTTTCGCATTCACTAGGCCAATCATTTTATTGTTTCCACGTATATGTTATTTGGCTGCAAAATCTAATCAAGAAGACAAAGAAAAAGCAGAAACCTAGATTTGCCACATTTCCATCTTGGTAAAACTCATGGAGTTCCTTGCATTGATTGCATATATAGAGCTCAGAGCTGTGCAATCTAAATGTAAATTTAGTTTGATCATAAAAATGCCTTTTCTTTGTCTGATCATTATTATATCTGAGTGAATTTTGCAGGAGTTACATTCATGTCAGATTTCATGTAAAACAGGCAGCACATTAGGTCAAAAGTGTGCATAACTCAATCAAAATGAGCTAACACTACTATTCAGCCAAATAAAGAATTTACATTGAGAGAGAAAGCGCTGAAGTGTATTGTGTGTGTAAATTAGAGGCCCACCAGTACAGTTTAATGAGGACCAACACTGATTCCAATGATTAGTAATCACAGACATCAATACCCGGTCTTGGTGCAGTAAAAATCTGGGCGTCAAAATTTATGTAAAATAATGCAAACTCTAACAATATTGGTGAATGTTTAATATTGGATCAGATATTCAGCCAGGCTGGTAATGGGTCAACACCCAAGGGTAAAATGAAATTTTAAGAGTATATGATTTGCTTTTGGCGACCTGTCTATGGCACATCCTGATGTTGAACAATAGCATGCTGGGATTGGCTCCAGCCCCCTGCGACCCTGGATGAGCACAAGATAAGCAGATACAGAGATTAAAGTCCCTCTTGTTGATTAAACCCCTAAAAATTCCTCTGTGTGTATCAAATTTATTTATTTAGAAATTCTTTCTCCATGAAAATAATCCCCTTCAGCCTGAACATGACATAGATGCAACTTTAAACAGATCTACTTAGTTCATGCCCCTCTCTCCACTCAAACCTCTACTACTCGCTGCAGCTTGAGCACACCTGCTGACCTTCAACTCTGCTTTAACACTGTAAAACTACTCTAATGGCAAGTTATAGCACTGCCGTAATTCAGCTACACATGTACAAACTTCAAGATGAATAAAGACAGATTGATTTGTTCCTTATGTTTGCTATGCATGACACGCTGGAAGCCTGATTCTGTGCTTTGAAGACTGTCATCAGTATACTGTTTTAATTTGGAAATGCTCAGCCATGGCGTTCACTGATTGTTTTATTCATAATTCCAGCGTACAAATAACACCATATGGAGATATAAACAAGGTTTTAAAAAAACAAATTTTTAACAGAGTTTTTTCAATCGATGCAACATTTTCATTGGCTACTTCAAATTAAAACTATATTCAAAAACAGCAACTCCCTCAAGTACAACTGGAGTATTGACAGAATAATAATGATAAAACAACACTAATAAAATCTCAACATTTGCATAAGTAAACACATAAAAATGAGACAATCTGCTCAAAACTGACTATGTGGTACTACTGGCTTTACAAGACAGAAACTTGTTGTGACTTGTTGGACGTTAGTGCTCTACCAAATACCTACTGTTTATATTATTTGCTTCGGAAGGAAAATTAATCAATTCATGCACGTCTGGAGCAGTGACCTCTGTCAAAGAGCTCATGTTTGTGCTGTACTAGCTGTCACAACACCACAGTAAGACGTGAGCAGCGCTCAAGAAATAGGAAGGAATGGTGGCCAGTATATAGGAGGAACAGGGGTTAAACAAATGACCTGTTTACCTCTTTTGACAACAAATCTATGAAGAAAACTGTGATAAGAGCAGAATACAATATTACACCAAGTTATTAATTTCGAAACAACAACTAAGCTGGATAAATTGACTGATAATTACAGTGCAAACTAATTAACTGCTAATCAATCACGACTAAACCTTCAAGGACTATACTAATAACTACAGAGTTTAAAAATGTGAAATTTTGGACTCTTGATATGAAAACCAACTGGCAAGTCACGCTGACTTCTTTCCTCTCATAATGTGTTCACACAACATGTAGTCATCATATGCAGTAGTCATGGAAATAGAATTCTTTCTTTAGAAGTACATATGTAATGTCTGCTACGAAGGGTGTGTTACTCAAAAAAATAAAAGATTACAATGATGAAAATCTATCGAATTGAGGCAGAAATCCTGTATAGTGATGAGGTAACATCAAAGTATCATTTATGTTGCGTCATGTATATTTACGTTATGCCAAGTCATTCTAATAAAATAGCTACAAGTAATAAATCAGTTGACTGCCCATATTGTTACTGTAGCATACAATATTTCACAAATGTAATCATGGGGAAGCCCAACGGTGTATCTGTGATCAAACAGTCACATTAAAGTTTTTGTGCTCTATCCACAGACTACACACAACCAGTCAAAAGTTTGGACACCCCTTCTCATTAATGTTTTTTCTGTATTTTCATGACTATTTACATTGTAGATTCTCACTGAAGGCATCAAACCTATGAATGAACACATGTGGAATTATGCAGTAAACAAAAAAAGTGTGAAATAAGTCAAAACATGTTTTATATTTTAGATTCTTCAAAATTGCCACCTTTTGCTTTGATTACTGCTTTGCACACTCTTGGCATTTTCTCCATGAGCTTCATGAGGTAGTCACCTGAAATGGTTTTCTATACAGCGGGTAAAGAGATATGATGATGATGATGATGATGATGATGGTGATGATGACGATAAAACACAGCGTTATCATTCAACAAAACCATGAGTTTCTTTTGGTTTGAACATTGTTGTAAATATTCGGGATAATGTAAGTGCAAAAGTCATTTTTAGACAATTTAATTAAAATATCACATATTGTACCTTAAAGAGTAATGCAGAAGCAAAGTGCTCAGTTCCTTCCACATGCATTAAAGTCAGAAAGCTGTTAATGAAGACAGAAAAACTGAAAAGTTCTCAAAAAGAAAAGGAAATTTCTGCAGGCACTTTTATCAAACTTACTTCAATCATAATACAATTAGCTATTCTTTGTTTAACTCAGGGCCCCAATGGAGCCCTGAACAGGCCCTATGGGAGTCCTTGGGCCTCTAACTGTGGATCTTTCCTTTTGACACTATACAGTAAGTGGAGTGTAATATCCTCTCTGTCGAGGTGAGAGTCTGATCTCTGACTGGGCCTCAAGTGTCTGTTTAATGAACAGCTTTGCTGTCCCTGCAGGGTCAGCTTCACTAATGAATGGGCCACAGTCTCTCTCTCTCTCTCTCTCTCTCTCTCTCTCTGCTTGTGTTTGTTTATTATTTCTGTAGCACTCAAAATCAGGACCTTTGTCTTGACTGGGTCAGGGTTCATCTCTGCTGTCTGGCTGCCGCTTTTTTGTAATGTTATAGCCAGCAGATGTGTCTTGACTTCAAATTGGTCTATCTCGCTGTCATTTATAGCTATATTACAAAAGACCTGATGAGATACGGGCTGATTTTCTGCAATTAGTAAAATATACTTTATGTAAAACACTGCAGGGTCAGTGCAGTGTAAGAAAAACTATTCCACCCTTTATGGAAATTTCCCTGCACATGAATAATGTCAAAACTCCTACAGTATGTTGTCAGAGTCCATCTATATGCTGTAGAGTAATAGGAAGCAGCAGTCTGAAGGGTAAACGTGAGTTAATATATATACTGTGTAAGCCTCTGATCTCTATGGATTGGCTCTCCCACACAGTTCTGTCAGTTGTCAGACTACATCAAAGCTTGGAAAGACGATTTTACAGATATATATTTTATGGACGTGGCTACTTACAAACAAGCCCTCTTTTAGCATTTTGATAGTATTTTAGGGTATGTAAAAGCATGACAGAATCACCCAGAAGCTCTAGGGAGGCTCTTTCCTTGATTAGGAGAACATGAATGGTGCTTTAAGTGTGATGCAAACATTCCTGAAAAGTGATGCATCAGTTCCACAGCAGTACAGCAAGATGTCCGTTTGATTATGTACCCTTTCTTAGTTTCAAAGCTCACACATTGTGTTTCAAACTGCTCTATTCGTGCTGTTTGAGTTGTTTAAAAAAAGCACATTTCTAAAAGTTCAACTCTCTGTAGCTTCACAGTTTAGACAGAATTAACCATGTGAACTACAATGCAGTAATTGCATGTTTGCATAGCCTTTGGGAGAACTAAGCATTAACACATTGAACTTGCCATGTTGAGTCACATTAGGCTCAGCGGTGCATTTGTTTGCCAAAAGCTACAAAACAAATCTGGTGCGCATGAGGCAGGGGCCAACTGTGCATTGTTATTGTGTTTAGAAAACAGAGCTGGCTATAAATACTTTTCCCACACAGAAAATATTGCCACTCACATGATGATATCCCTTGTGAGTACGGTCAAAAAGCCACTATTAAGCACTGGATGGAAATTAAGCCTTTGGTCATAATGGGCGACAGCAAACATCAGAGGTTAGCGTGGAAATGCGCAAAAGTTACAGCAGAAAGAAAGAGGACCAGAGGCTAATACTTAACATCTGAAGGAATACTTTGAGCAGCTTAGCATTCATGGATGATTGTTAACCCTGGCCTGCATTCAGTGTGATTGGTGCCCTGGGCTGTGCGACACTAAGCCACATTGACTAAAGCTCTCCGCTCGTACTTGATCTAAATTTCATTAGCTGTAATACCATGGTTGTGCCTGCATGGTGTGAAGGAGCTCCTTTGATGACTCTTTATTCATCACGTCCGGCACATAACTGCAAAGCCGACATTTCAACAAGTCACACAATGTCAAATAGTCCTCTTCATTTTTATCTGTGCTTCTCTCTGCATTCAGTAGCTGTATATTCTGTATCACAATTTAATAACAGCAACTGGGTGCTCCAGTTATTTAACATGCCTATTAACCCTATGAGCCCGAGGGTACTTTCGGGCTAATTTCACTACCTTTGCTATTTAAGCTCTTGTCTTAAAGGAAATACATGCTGTATCTTGTTTTCCTCAGAATAGTCTGAGTATCATGCCATTGTTGCGTTTTTAAATGTATCTCACATTAAATGTTTGCAGCAGACATTTCTTTTTAGAATTATTTAGGGGACATTGTTTGGAACCTGTCAATACTAGGATTATGACAGTAGGATACTGGATACCATAGAAATCTCCAACTAGCTGCTGTTATTCATATTTATTCAAGTCTTAGCACACAGTACCCTACTGCAGAGGTGGCAAACTAGGCAAATGTTGCCCTCCCAAGCCCAAACTAGGTGCCCCAAATGGCAACTTTGCCTTTAGTCACTCAGAGTCTAGAACTGCCAAGAGCAAATCCATTAAGTTAAATGTATTTTTATCCAACAGATGTACGTAATGTCAGTCTTATGTTGGAGACAATGCAGATATCTGCTGTCATTTCAAAACTGCACAGAATATCATGGAATAGGTTAAGTTCTGCTGTTTATTTTCAAATATGGTAGGCGTAAGTTATGAAATGAAAGGGACTTTGTGACGTATTCAATGGAGAAGCAAGACTGTGAAAATGGGTGAGGACACTGGTACTTTGCAGAAATTTGATCGGTCTTCATGACATGATTACCTCAGTATGTGCAAATATGCAACAAGCGTAAATATAAAAAGTTCTGACCTTTCTGTGATATAATATCGATATATCTAGATATTAACATATCTATGCTGCGACAAGTTCATGAGTATTTCAAATAAGAGTATTGGGTGTGGAGATGGAGGCAGAGCTGGATGTAGGTTCTAACTTGACCTTTTTTTTTGTTTGTTTCTCGCCAACACACAGACAAGCAACAAACATTGCTGTAAAGACCATGTCATGCCGTATTATTTTATGTGGGCTACTTCTTTCGGCTAAAAAAATAAAATGAAAAAAACTTTGAGAGAAATTCAACCGAGAAGCAGGGATCTCTCTATATCAATGTGCCACTGACTATTTTTGATTATTCTTGATATTGTCTGCTCATATGACAGGCCTAGGGATCTACAGCTTTAATACACCTACTGCTAAAAGATGATGCTGTAGAAAACTAATGCAGTGAGAATTTGCTCAGAGCACGTTCACACTATTTCATGTGTCTTAAAATAATTTTTCACAAGCTCATATGTGCAATGGCAAATTATTGGTTTTATAGGGCTGAAACTAACAATTTTACTCAATGTTGAATAATGTGTAGATTATTTTTTGAATAAGGCATTAGTTGTTTGGTTTATAAAATGTTAGAAAATGGTAAAAATAATGTTTATATGTGTTTTCCATAGCCGAAAATGTCCTCAGATGTCTTACTTTGTGCACAACCCAAAAAATATTTTGCTTACTACCATAGAGAAGGAGAGGAACCAGAAAACATGCATAGTTAAGAATCCGGAATAAGAAGATGTAGACTTTTTTCTTAAAAAATTACTAATATTGATTAATAGACTATCAAAATAGTTGGTGATTCATTCAATAGTTGACAACTGATCAATGATTCTATTAGTCATTGCAGCTGTGACTTGCAGTAATCACTCTCCTTTTTCACAGTGATTTGGAAGACATCCTCTCCAGGTTTAACCATCCACATCCTAAAATAAGAATTCAGCAGTCAAATCAAGTCGGTATCTTCAGCAGTTCTTTTTTAGTATAAAATTGACATTCATGAGGGTGAGCAGCATAATCATGTTTGCAAGCATCTGGAGTTTAGCTGAAGCAAAAAGACATGACAAGCAGCAGAAGAAGCCAAAAGTGAGGAGCAGAACTGGAAGACTAGGTTGTTGTTCTGTTGTTTACAGATAGGCTGTGTTTTTCTGTTAGCTCATAAACACCCCCAGAGGATGGAGGAGTGACAAGATAAATTAAAGAGAACACGCTCCAGTCCTAAAAACACCCACATGCTCGGTAGTGATGATACCGCTATTGGCAACATCAATGAAATTCTCCAAATTCTTCAAGTCGAGGGGTCAGGAGCAGACAGAGGGCCAGAGAGAAACACCTGCAGCTTGTAATGGTGCACTGTTTGTTACCACAACAGCAACAACACAAAAGGATCTGACTTTAAAAGAGCCATTCTGGCTTCACCATTTAAATTGTCTGTGTCAGTGTGCAACTAAAACACATTGTTACAGCCCTAAAGCAGGTGGTCTGTCAGGAAAAGTGTCAAGAATGTCAGTGGCTAAAGCATAAATAAACACCACAATATTCCTGTACACACTTTCATATTCCTCTTCTGCCCTGGAAATGACACGCATGACTGACAAATCTACACTCATACAACTCTTGAGTGTAACAGTGAAAAGAGAATGACAGCAATGACAACGTAACACATCGCTGCACACAAACACAGCAAAACGGCAGGTTTCCTTCCCACACAAACTCTGACAATCATGAAAACTTCACAAGAAATATAACAAGAATTATCTTGTAAATTTTTATCTTACAAAGATGTATGTGTACTCTCTTATCAGAGATTAGTGAAAAATTTAGTCTCTCGCACTTCGTTGGTCATACTGTGCCAGTATTACTAAAATGAATAACTTCCTGGCTCCCCTTTGCACCAGCTTGCTAGTCTTCAGAGGGAAGGCTTTATGAAGTGTAGCTGAGATTTTCCTCCTTTCAAATACACAAGCCAAACACATACTGTACATCAGTAGCTCCCAGACTGCAGGGTGCTGTCAAGTGTTTTGATGCTACACTGCTTGCAAAGTGTGAACAAGTCTGGGTAGAACTGTAAGGTAGATGTTATTGAGACGATGAGCCAACAGCTTTGCCCTGAACTAAGTGGAAAATATAACGTATCTCGCTACAGACTGCTGTCTGCTGATAATCAAACCTTCAGCCTGGTGTTTGACCTGTGGTGCTGTCTGAGCTCATCTCCGCAGTCAGTATTTCCACTCACATCTCCACCTGACTGTAGACGCTTTCCCGAATAGAGGAATATTTTACGCTCCCCTCGAAGAGGTTTTAACCAGCAGCAAAGGAAAATCATCAGAGTTAAAACGATAACAATTGAGACATTTTTGTGCATTGAAAAAAGAATAAATTAATGGATTTCTGTCTAATAAGGTAACACAGATTCATTGCCATTACTCTCACCAGCAGATGCATTCTGAGCCAGGAAAAAACCCTGGATTGTGACTGATTGAGCTCTCTGCCTCTATATTTTCCTAATAAAAAAAGCTTTGTGTTTTCCCCAAAACTGAGCTTAATTACTGCAAAAAGGTAAAAGGTAATAAATCAGTTAATCAAACAGCTGTCATCACCCACTGAGCTGAATTGTGTTCATGACAGATTTTAATTGATGTTGTTTAGTAACTTCAGTGTACAAAACGTGGAACACAACTCTGAAACTTTTTACGGAACATAAGACATTTTTTGGCACCATCTTAGTGACATTACTCACAGGGATGACATTGCTTTTTATTTTTATGCAGATGATACACAGACATACATACTGGGTGAAGTCAGAGAACCCTAAAAGCACTGCCGCCTTAAAAATCTTGGAACAGACAACCCAACAAATCTATCTTGTTCCACTGTGCAATCACACCACCATCTGCTAGAAACTTAATGCAATGTTTAACTGTCGATCCATATAAGCAATGTCATCCAGTCTTGCTTCTAAAAACTCCTGAAATTTGATTTTTACCGATACAAAATCCATCATACGTTCATTTCCTCTTGACTGGATTACTGCAATAACCTCGTCGCTTGCATAAATCAGGAAATCAATTAATGAGCTTGAAATTGTACAAAATGCAGGCAGAGAGACATTTAACACTGACTAAGAAAAGAGACCACATCATGCCCCTTTTAAAGTCCTTCACTGGCTGCCAACTGGTTTAAAAATTGATTTTTTACACTCAACAAATTACATAACATTTCTGAGTTCCTCTACCCTGATCAAACTTCACACGGTCTGAGGTCATAAGCATTACAGCAGCATTCATATTCAAACAGATCAGGTACTTGCTTGTTTTCTTTTTTTTTTTTATATGAGTAGTGCTAGTATTTGTAGCAATGACATTCATGCAAATATTGTGGCTCTTAGTCTTTTGCTGTTTCAATTGAATTTTTTTCTTTTTCCTCTCTAAAGCACTCTCTAATGGCTGACTTTCATAAATGCTACACAAAGAAATGATTTGATGTAATCGTATTATCAGAAAAATAATAAAGTGAAATAATCCACCACATCGACTTCCACACTCTTATTTTCTTGCTATACAAAGAATACACTATCTTCTGCACTGAGCATTGACATTAAATGATGAGGCATGGAGTCATTCAATATGGTCATAATTATAGGATAATAAGATGCATGATACAATACTATTTGAAGGCCTCCATGTCCATTGTGTTGCGTTTGCGTCGCACACAAGTTACATTAAGGGACTTTCGGGTCGCCGTGCTATGACGACTCCACCCACGATGAGGTTATATGGAAAAACAACTAAACCGAGACGAGCCGAATGAAGTACAGTAGTGGCGAGTCGTACCGCGCCGAGTAGGTGCTTATCGAAATGCGGCTAAACAGCAGAGCATCCTGGCCTAGTGCTATGTCACTGACTGTATATAAAGATGTACGAGCTCTTTGTGACGTCACCCACAGTTTCAGTGGTTTAGAAGTACAGTGTGGTGCCCAACTCCACCTAACTCCAAGGTAGCCCAAACATGAGCAAATAGTGAGCAACGAGATGAGGAGAGGAGGTGAAGCGGGCCATGGACTATACGGTGATGGCATCCACCTGTTACTCAAAGTGGTTACACCCAAAATTGTGTGTAAATTGAAGCCTTAATACAATTTAACCCTCTGAACCCCAAGTAGTATTTTTTTTTTTTTTTTTGCAAACCAAGTAAACACTGGGTTGTAGTAAATATTCAAGGATGAGCATCTCATGCTGTGCTGCAGTACTCAACATGCAAAGCTTTTGTGAGGAAAATGATCTAATGGTGACAGCATGGTGACAGCACTGGTGTTTGTCCACAATGTATAGTGGCCAGTTTCACTAATGAGGGAGTAGTTCCTTCTTTAGAAAGCATGGTAGTACACAAGAATCTGCTGATGATTTTATGACAGGGAGTGTGACTGGCAGGAGTTTTGTTGTTCTCATTTGCTGAACATGCCTGTTTGCTGAACTGAAAACAAATTGCTTCCATCACAATTAAGTTTGATGCTTAGGCATGCATATAATCCAGAGCCAATCTTAATCACAGACATAAGAAACACGATGTTTTCTTCACTTCAACTTTCTAAGCAGAAACTGAGTGGAAAGGTAAAAAGAAAGAAAACTCAAGACACAGGACTGATAGTAATAAAGTCCCCAGAATAAACTTAAAGGCTGTGGCAGGGAAAATATACACCCTGCATTTTAAGTAGACACTGAAGAGAAAATAGAAAAATAACAGTGGCCACAGTTGTCACTGTCAAGGTAAAAATAAATGCGGGTGTGCACTGTAGCAAACTGTTTCATCTTTATTTACCAAGAAATGAATGCTCTTGTTCTGCTGCGAGGTGATACAAGCATTCTAAACACAAATACACCCCAGAGTTGTCCAGTACAACCTGAATCTCTACCACTGGCCACTGAGCAGCTCCGCATGCCTGGTTTTGTTTACTTGTTGACACAAATACAAGCTGACAGGCCCATGGATGTCTTCCCTAAAGGGGTGTGATAGTTTGGCAAAGGCTATGGGGGTAGGGAGATGAGGGTGAAGGAAGTTTCAGTGCCACACAGGGAGTGTCAGAGGCTCGGTGAATGTGGTCTGTGGATTAAAGCCTCTGGTCTGTGAGACACTGCACTGCCAGCTTTTACAAGAGCAGCAGTGACACACACTGTTCAAGGCATTTTACTGTGAGCAAGAAAACCACAAAAAGAATGATAAGTATACCCAGTGGGGATGCTTGCTTTCCCAGTGGATGGTATTCTCCTAGTCGGGGTGTGGTATTTCATCTCCATCTCTCGGCCTAAGAAACATGCAATATGTATGTGACTGGTTGCAGCTATTTGAGGACAGACACAACAACAAAGACATGATGACATGCTGCAATGCCGAGACCAAACTATTTGTCAGCCAGGCATCCTCCCTAAACCACGCTCCCAATCTGACATCCATTTCCCTGCAGTTTATGATATCTTGTCCACCCCCGTTGTGCAAGGGGGTGGACACAATATCATGAACACCTGTGCAATGCAATGGAATCCAAAACAACATGCCTGGAAAAACACACCTCTGTGAAGCAAGTGATGTTTGATTTTTGTTGAAGCTGGCTGAGTGGGAGAGGCAAATATATGGTCATTTTTGAATCCGTCCGTTTCTTCAGACTGAAACCGTAACTTGAGCTGAACTGATGGATCAACACGTCTCGGCTGTCATGACGATGAAAGAGAATGTGCTCTTTTAAAAAGTATGTGGGCCAGATTTACTGACAAATAGTATCATGAAAATGTGTGCTGTAATTTTTCTGGAGTGTATTTGATTGTATTCTGTTTATACTATATAGTACCTGCATAAATGAAGCAACAGCTCAGGACAACGGCTCCTTGAATAACTTCACCAACATAGGGATCTTGATTACAAAATACTTCCTCTAGCAACCTCCACCTGTGAAATACTGCTACCATTATACAAAATACTCATCAAAAAAGCCTGATATTATAATCTTTTGCATTCACCTAGTTGTGAATGCAATAGAAGGCAATTTACACATCCATGGTGAGGAAGACAAATCAAAGAGACACTATTAATGGATTTATTTCTGTTATACTCAGCACATAACCATCAGTTTCCGGGTTATGACATAAAAACTCCTAAAAATGTCAATAATCACCAATCAAAATCTCTAAAAAAGTTTGTTGCACCAAAATAAGGTTTAAAATAGGGACATTCTGACCCTATTCTCAAGACCAGGTTTTGGAGTTGATCACCTGAATTTTAAAATGTTCAGTTTTGTCACATCCCAATACCTGGCTTACATCTGTTTTCACACTGGTAATAAATAAAGCCACAAGAACAGCCATCAGATATTCTTTTGGGAGAATCACTGTCCTACTTGCACACAACTTAGTCATCATTTCTTTGCTTGGCTGAAGTCAATGAGCCTCAGTGGTCTCTGTCACAGTGCTCCTTTACAAGCTAAACTCCCATAATGCACCCTGCTTGTCTTCCTACAGCATTAAATAATAAGAGCTGCTCCACCTGGTGGCACAACCAGGCGCTGCAGCTAATCTCCAATACTTTAAGTTTGTATTATTTAGAAAAATGGTATCAAGTATCAATAGATACTAAATATCAAATGACTCAAATTGGATGGGGAGTCATAAACACTTGATTGAGACATTCATAGTTCATTTCCAAAAATTATATTTCCTGGTTATTACAAAACAGATGATTGTCATTTGTGGGGAGGAGCATGACAGGTATATTTTGGTGTTAGGAAATTCTGTCACATATTTAGAGAATTTTACTCAAAAAAACTGACAGTATTTGTCATGAAGTTTGCAGAACATGTAAAATGGTACAATTCACATGGTACAATTCAAAAACACTTTTTTATCTTAAGGATCCCACTAAGATATGGGCTAACTAGCACGACTGGGCAGTGATTAGTGTGGATTTTCGTTGTTATTGGTATTTGTATGAAGAAACAGTACCAGAAACAACCCCAGTAAGTTTGTTGCATCACGTGCAGCTGAAAACAGGTTGTTCCTGGGATTTGTGGAAATCAGCCCTGTTACACCATGTCACCAGCAAAGACAAGTTCATTTACCTTGCCATGGAGAAGCAAAGTTGACTTGAATTATCAATTCTGGAAATAATCACATCAAATGCATCTACTACATCTCTGTGGCAAAGTAATTTATGTCTAATGACAGTGTGGTAACTAAAGTGGTGCTTAGCTCCTCTTAATAAGACATGAGTTCCACATGATTTTATAAATTTTGGGGATTCTTTAAGATATTGACGATACGCTATTTTTGCAATACATTTCTATTTTTCTGTATCTTCATAGATCATGCATAAATTTGGGCTTTTATTGATGAATGATTCATGCATAAGAGTAATTCATCAATAATTCACTTTAATAAAGATACCAGCATGCATGCTGTTCTTACTATCACCATGTAAGCAAGGCGGCGCAAGATCAGAAACTTCACTCACTTTATAACTCAAAGACCAGGAAAAAAAATCTTTCTTGGGTTGAATACCATGAAACAAAACAGAAGGACAAATATAACCCCCCATGGTGCTAAAAGCAAGCGGCAGTGGCTACTTTTATTCAGATTCCTTGTGCATATTCATATTTTTAATAATAGGAATAAATAAAAGCTAAATCAAGTGCTTTATAAATGTAGTTTCTGACCACAAAAAAGTAACAAACTGAAACAAATTGAGCTACACCAAAAGAAGTATTGCAGTTTGCACGCTGCCTAGTGAAATCTATTCAGTCAAATAATTTTGGTACGTCGACCTCTGAGATATCTGCAATCATCCCAATCCAATGGAAGCAGAAGGAGCTTCTCATAGCTTTGAAAAATTACATTTCAGAAATGTAACACTCTTTCTTCTCTTTCTAGACACAATGCTCCTCTTACTCTGGATAATTCTCAGACCTCACTGTTGACAGGTTTCAGTAGAACTACTTTCAGAGTCTCTGTGAAAACTGCTGACAGAGTAACCATAGCACTCCTTCTGGAAAGACATAGTGTTGAACTTTTTAAATTGAATTTTTCAGTATTGTGAAAAAAACTAATATCTACCTTTATTGTATTATCAGAGTCAAATCTAATAAGACTCTTAAATACAGACTAAATGTATCTATAGATACTACTAGAGGAAAATGAGAAATCTTGTTTTTTAGTAATTTAGGCCAAAATGACCCTTTAACACTAACATTTCAATGAAGACAGAGATGCCACAGTATTCCTCAGGATTACCGAATTATTCTCTGCAGGAGCTGATGTTATCCTGTCAATCGGGTGTGTTTAAGACTCCCTATAATGTGTATCATTTTCTCATCTGCTGTCCAAATCCCCCTTTGGCAAAAATATCCAGCAATGAACATGTAGTAGTTGGATAATCTTTTGTATTCCTGTGGATTAAGCTCACACTGCGTGGATTTTCTTGATGGGGGATATAAAAGAAGTGACAATCTGTGAATTAATTTACATAAGTGGAAAGTGCAAGCAGCATGGAGCAAGTCTGTGTGCTTGAAAATAAATGGTGTGGGATGCACTTGCTAGAAATTGTCGGTTACAGGTGCGTCTTTTCAGTTTATCTTTGCATGCATGCCACTGTTTATCTGCATGTGTTGTTCTGTGCAGGTGCCACGGTTGCTCGGGGGGGCGGTGGCTTGATGATTTTGCTGTCACTTTATTAAGATAAATTGTCCAATCACATGGCGAGATCTCCCACCCTCAGGAGTGCCAGCATCGGGGATTAGATTACCACCTCCCACAATGCATCACGCTTTACATCACAATCCAATAGGAAAGTAACACTACAGTGGGGATATGCTGCAGCCCTGCCTGTTAAAGCGAGAGGTTTAAAATTAGCTCTGGCGATGCGCACTAAATCTCAGCAATGAGAATCTCTGTGATAACACTGTCAGGTATCAGCTAATTTCAAAATGTTCACCAATATATCAATGTGAAATTAGTGGGTGAATGTAACTAAACACTAGTTAACAAACAACTGTGCAAATAAAGGCATTGCAGACTCTAGTTACATGCTTCATGCTTTGATTTGGGTTGATTTAGATTTTATCAGAGTGAGATTCCTGTTAATAACAGATAAAAACTGTTGTGGCACACTGTGAAGGTAGCGTATAAAGCACGAGATGAGAATATAATGAAATATGACAAAAAGAATAAACTCACACGGGATATGCAGAGGAACACGACACCACTGGTAATTATTACTGCTCACTCAAGACTGATATTGTTAGTTCTCACAGCTCACACAAGCTGCTTTTAAAACAGTCTAGCAGCAATTTCATTATATCAGTGTTACGCTCAACTACAGTGAGATCCAAGTATTCCCAGACAAGCACTTCATATCAAGCTATGCATTAGGACTGGAACGCTTTCATTTTCCTGCTTCAACAAAGCTTGGAATTACAGAACAATACAATTACCATCATCTCATAATCCCATAACAATCACGTATACACTAGTACGACGAAAGACAGCTTGAGTCAGAAATTTACATCAACAAATGGGAAATAAAAGAGAGACTTCACTAAATAATAAACATCACACAGAATAAGAGAATAAAAAAATACTATGGTATTAAAAAGCAGTGTGCAAAAGTTTTAGGCATTATAGATGTTTAATTAATTACATAACTCACAAAAACCACTGGGGATTTGTCTAAGCAGACAAAAAGTTAGACTCCCAAAGAACTATCTAGATTGCCTTTAACCCTCTGAAACCCATGACAGACAGGGAGTTTAAAAAAGCATGTTGTCTGTACAAATCACTCATGTGTGATGCGTTGCTTGGTCAGGAAACCGAAAAAACACTAAGCTTGAAATCGTGATATTTCATCAAAATCACAATATTTTACGTGCCTCATTTAAAATATCAATATAATCTGAAAAAATAGAGTCCATGTTAATTGTAGGCTTTTCAATTCTTGTAAAATGAGTAATATAAGGATATCAGCATTTTATGATTTATGGCATTATAAATTGGTCATACTGCACAAAATACATTTCTGAGTTTTGTCTCCCCATAGTCATGGTTGTGCTGTTTCTATGGAGGTGTAAGATTTTGTATTGCAGGGAAGAATGAGTCCACAGTGTGGAAAATTGTGACAGGAGCAACAAATGCCCATAAACTGCTTGACAGTTCAGAAGGTTTAAGTGTCTCCCTCTTGCAGCTCCAAGCATCTTGGAAAACAGTCTGTCTGTGGATTCATGCTGTCTCGGTATATTCTGTCTAGGGCGGCATTATTATGACCAAAATGATAATCATGATTATTTTGATTATATTGAGATTATGATTATTCATAGATTTTAGGTCCAGAATGTTTTTATTGCACTTTCACATATTAATAAACAGAGCACTGCTTTCACTTCCATGTTGTGCTACATTCCTGCTAATGTACAAATCTTAGCCTCACAGTGCATCAGTTTAATCCAAACTGTTTACCCAAACTAAAATCAACAGAGCATTTCTTTCACTTTCACATTGTACGAAGCAATGCAGTAACATAGCAACGTTGCTCTTCTGGTCCTTCATGTATTCATTTTACTGTAATTTGAAGTGTTTTTTCAGATGGTTGAAGAATTCTCATGCACTCTCAACATATCTTGCTTAACATAAAAACAACACTTCCAAACAACAGATAACAATCCATTTCGAGGGATGAGCTTTTCCCCTTTTGCTCCAAACATTTGATTTGCATTTTCTCTCTGGACCTCAACCACAACATCCAGGAACCTCTTGCACAGACTGCCGCTGCAGGAGTGCACTCACAGCGGCGTGGCGGCTCATCATAAGTGAAGCCAAAACGTGGCTTCACTTATGATGGCTCCCTGGTGGCTGACGGTTAGTTTAGGAAGTGCTTGATTTGATATGCAGCAGAGTGTTTGAAGAGCAGAGCACGC
Source organism: Amphiprion ocellaris (assembly GCF_022539595.1). NCBI lineage: Eukaryota > Metazoa > Chordata > Actinopteri > Pomacentridae > Amphiprion > Amphiprion ocellaris. The sequence continues at coordinate 14,992,343 of NC_072774.1, forward strand.
ATTTTAAATGTCAATATTGCAGTCAGTCATGTTCATTTTTATCTACGGGAACCCAAAATAGTGATTGGGATTAATATTGGATTAACTGTGCCGCCCTGCTTCCATCTCTACATGTAATCTGAGACTGACTATGATGTTGAGATCAGGGCTCTGTGAGGGCCATGCCATCTGTTGCAAGACTTCTTGTTCTTCTTGTCGCTGAAGATGGGTCTTAATGAGTTTTGCTGCATGTCTAGGATGTCTGGGATGTCGTACTGAACAATGAATTTGGGACCCATAAGATGTCTCCCTATGATGGATAAGAATCTAAACATCTAATCTCAATAAAATTTTGCCTAGAGGTCAGTGATGCTGACTTGAGAGAGTGGTGCCAGTGTGATCTGAGGTCTGCTGCCAAACAAGCATCACCAGGTCAGCTTGGATCCTTACATGAGTGCATGACACAATCTGGAAGTAACCAGTTGTCTCACTGATCAGTCAGGCTCTTGGTTTCCAAATGCACTTGTTTGGAAAAATTACAAAATGTATATTACCAAGTGCAAATTAGATGTTTACATAACAGAATAAAATTTATGAGTAACCACAAGTACAGTTTTGGCTTCCCACAATCAAATGAGCACAGCTAACAGAAAAGCCCATCAAGATTAAAAATTTCCTGGCCTAAACTTGGGTAAATCTGACATTAGAACACATTATTTCACTCTTTTCAAAGTAAAAGTCGATTCATAGTTGCATGTGCTGCAGTAACAAAATGGGGAGACTAGAAGCTAGAGGCTCTGTGTACAGCTACCTAACTAGTATCTACTGTAAGCTGCATGTGTGGCTTTACAGGAAATCAGCAAGTTCTAGTATTTATCAAAAAGTAAGAAAGTGATGTGTCTAAAGAAGTATGTGACTAATATTTTGTCCCAAGGAAATGAATCCAGGCAAAAAGAACCTTATTTTAAGTCTTATTTTGATACACAGATGTGTGCAATAGCAGGAACTAGCACTGCATGAAAGTAAAAGCAGTGTTTATCAAAATGTCAAAGTGCAATAAAAAATATTTTGTTCCTAAAATCCATGAATAGCCACATTAAAGAACACTGAGAAAAATGACCATGGGTATGACTTTGGCCAAGATTTGTGAAGCTGTAGAACAGTACAAGAAGCAATGAGGAGCATGCAGGGGAGACAACATGGTCCATCAATGAACATAAGTGCATCTTTACAAATAAGACAATGATAACTAGGCTGGTTCACAGGGATGCAGTTTAAATCAACTACAGATGACTGAGTTGAACTTGGATCATCCTCCTCCCTGTTATACTGAAAAATACTAGTCCAGATGTGTTCATTAGCAGCAGTAACACGCTGGTTTATTTCAGTGCATCAGTGGTGATGCGATTCAAGTAGACTGTGACTGATCAATTTGTGTATCAAAGATCCTCGCACGGTGTGTGGAGGACCAACATGAAGCAGGACCGAATGCTGCATACTGAGCATTTTGGAGATGGTTTAACATGAAATACTGAGGGGAAGATAAAGCTTTCCTTCAGCTGTTGAAGGGATTCGATAATGAGTCGGGGCAAATATTTAAATTATACTTTAATGTATTATCAGTTGTGATTATTTTCCTGTAAAGCATCGCAGTCTGGCTAAACGAATGATATTTACGTGACTACCCTAAACAAGATTTTTTGTGCAGTCTGTTGTTTTTTCTAAATCATGTGGGCGCAGGAGTGGGAAGGTGGCAGGAACATGTATAAGACTTTGTGGATTTGTAGAGAATTTACTAAAATTCACAGCATTGTCCGTGACAGAAAGGCTTTGAAATATTGCAATGTATTAAAATTCAAGAAATGAACTCAGCTACATCCTTTTGTTTCAGTTAATTAAAGCCCTGGTGATGCAACATTGAATGAAAATTACCACCTGTCAGCCTCTTAATTCAAAATAACGGTGGGGTTCCATGTTTTACCAATCAGCTAAACATACTGGATTGAAGAAAGCAACACTTCCAGGACAGTTGCTGCTAAACTTATTGAGGTGCAGGCCTACTTTCCAGGGCCTACGGGGGATCTTTCTTGGACTCGGATTCAGCAGCAGTAGGGCAGTGGGAGGTGTTGGACGGAGAATATGGATATCAGAGCCAAGCTTGACTCAAAACATGCACACATATGAACACATGCGCACACTCTGACATTCAAACAGACATGCATGCATGCACGCACACGTGCCGACAGCAGGCCAAAGCAGACAGACTGTGATTGTACCACCACATCGACCCACCGCCTTCTGTTAGCTCTTTTCATGCTTGCCTTTATTTCATGTCACACTGAAGTGTATGATGAAAATAGAGAATAAGAAGGTGAAATCAGGGTGAAACCTTTGAGTTTCATAATCATGCCTCCAAATTGCAATCAGAAACATTACACTTTGTTTCATGTCTGTTGCTTTTGGCTTTGTTTTTTATTTGCTTTGCAGCAACCTTCCTGCCAAACTAAGAAGGAATGAATTTAACTGCACTTGGTTTGAATTCCTCATGAGTAAAATAGGTCATACGTAACAAACAGATGTTTCATTTGAACTTGTGCATAACCAGATTTGAAAAGATAGGTTTTTTGATATAGACCATTCAGATCTGTACATTTTTTTTAAAACTGGTAGTGGACAGAAGCATTTGCGTGCAGGAAGGATGTGCAGCGACAGGACTGAACCTCAACCAACTCTTCTCACCTGTTCTTTTATGCAAAAACACACAGTGTAATTTATTCATTCTGGAGACTAAGGTCAGGTAGAGGTAGCTGCTGATCCCTCGGGTTATTCCTTTATAATGACTTTTTGTGGGCAGGACGGTTCACACAGAGTTAACTCTGCTCTGTTGAGAAGAGTTTCTGCTGCTTGTGCTCACCAGAGTAATGAGACATTTCCAGCCATCTCAGCTACCAAATTGACAGCGTCACTGACTGGTGGTCCACTGGGAGGTCTTGTTAGGATGTTGAGCTATAATTGCACGATATGTTGGTAGTGGGGGGGGGGGGGGGGGGGGGGGGGGGGGGGGGGCATAAAGGGAAAGGGCAGAAGGGATATTTTAGCATCTTGAGACTGAGCTGCCAATTTGCTGTGAATGATTCATCATGTGACTATTTGTTTTTTGTCATGTTATAGGCATGTACTATTTTGAATTCTTCAGAGGCAAACACAACTCTTTTGATACCAATGAATAAGCTCCTTTCATTTCTCTTTGTCGTCTATTGAATCAAATCGTCAAACAGCCATAGGACAAATGATTGATTACTATAAAATCTGTCAGGCTCCCTCACTCCCCCAGTTGTGTGAAGACTCTCAGAGCCAGGAATAGATCTAAAGACTGACAGCTGCCTCTCCCATAGGACACCAGCCTCTTGCTTGTGCTAATTTGTGCCACTGCCTACGCATGTGGAGGTGTGAGCATATAATACCAGAGAGGTTTGGGTACACTTGTCAGAATCAGTCAATCTATCATGATTGAGTGAATAGAATAGGGTTCTGCTGCAGCTGATTCACAAGTGTCATGTTTACTACGCATGTGTATCGTGTTTGGTAGAGCACTCAGTATAGATACCCTCACTCTAATGGTTATATTTGCCACCAGAAGTTCAGTAAAAGGTACTGTCCCCTCTATATTATAGAACACAGAAGTGCCTTCTCTGTGGGGGATCCAATAGATACAGAAAAGATACATAACCAGCTCAATGTCAACTCTGCAACTATGAGAACAAATCTTTGAATAATTCATAGGAGTGGCTGCATGCATTCAGTGTGCTAAGGAATAAGAGCGATACTCCCATCATGGCAACCCTGCAAGATAAAAGAAGCGCAGGGTATAGAGCATTGACGTTATTGTCTGCCATCCACAGAAGTGGTGAATAGCTGTCAAACCACAGAGGCAGATGAAGGCCTTTACCAAGAAGGGGTGAATCTGATGCAGCGCATACCTGAATGATTCTGCCTGACAAAGGCGCATTTAACAAGTCTACTGTGCACATTAGCGACTAGCATTAAGTCCTTTCTCAGTCAGTTCAATTTAGTTCATTTAAGAAAACCAAGCCATGCCCTAGCTTACTACATTGCATGTGTATGTCATGGCTACTTTGGTTTTTTGCACTGTATAGCTCTTAAGACTGAAACAGCTTAACTGCAGGCAGGTGGCCAGAGCTCAGCGGCTATCTGTTCCACACGACACTGGACTGACAAGTGATTTTACACCTAATCAAATTAAAAAGCAGAAATGAAGTCGCAGTGAAAGATGCTACTTGGGCACCCCTGAAACATCTGCGGTGTCGAGTAGAAATGATGAGGCTGTGATCTCTAGCCTTTCCATCCGGATTGTGGCACCCAGATCACAGCCTCTGCTCCTCTGACCCCCCTCTCACATGCTCCCTACTTGTTAATTGGCTAGATGGGGGAGATTATAGAGTCCCTGAGAGACGGTTGCTAGGATATTGATGGCAGCCACAGGGCAGACATGGTTCTAGATGTTTCTTGCCTCTTTGGTGTAAAGGTCTTCCTATTCAATTCTGAGAGAGCTGAATGCTTTGTTTGTTTGTTTTTTTTCATTTTCTGTCAGCAGCTTTGAATTTGTCAGGTTGTCAACACATCATTAATATAAAGTAGAAAAAATGTATGTTTATCAGCATGTAACCGCATTTTGCTGAACATCATTTTTGAAGTAGAAAAAAAATCAATGTCCATAATTATTACTAAACTGTACACAGCCTTTTAGAAGTCATTCTGCGACTTGTAGTGCTCCGTGAATTACCATATTCCTTTAAAGAGGAAATCTTCTAAAAAGCTCCCCGAAGACATAATTTACTTGAGGTAACGGATTGACCAGAGGGCAAATCAATAACAGCAAGCGACTGTTTGTACACTTCAGCAGAAGCATAAATCTCTGTCCGACAACATGAAGTGCCAATACGCAGTTACACTGTAGCAGGTTCAGTGTGCCTTCAGAGCTGCTCAGCTGCATGAGTGATGGGGAAGTTGCCATCATTTCCATATGGCAACTGTGCTTGGACACATACGCTTACTGTAAGCCAGGGCAGAATGAATTGGCTGCCAATATGTTCTAATCACTAATGTTTACTGTAAGCATGAAAAAAAGAGAAACAATTCCGATGTGAAAAAGGTCAAACCAACAATGATATGAAGCACTTGGATCTGTGAGGAAACAAGTAGTGAAGGTTTGCAATTTTAATGTATGCAAATGAGCAACATATTAGATTTAGATTAAAACTTGTCCTCAGGCATTGTTTTGGTCCCGATTTAATTTATGCATTTAATTTGTGTGAATAAAATTTTAACTTTCAATTACTCAATTTAAGATAACTTTTTTATATATATATATATATATATATATATATATATATATATACATACATACATACATACATACATACATACATACATACATACATACATACATACATACATACATACATATATATATATATATATATATATATATACACACTATATTGCCAGACGTATTCGCTCACCCATCCAAATAATCAGAATCAGGTGTTCCAATCACTTCCATAGCCACAGGTGTATAAAATCAAGCACCTAGGCATGCAGACTGCTTTTACAAACATTTGTGAAAGAATGGGTCACTCTCAGGAGCTCAGTGAATTCCAGCGTGGAACTGTGATAGGATGCCACCTGTGCAACAAATCCAGTCGTGACATTTCCTCGCTCCTAAATATTCCACAGTCAACTGTCAGCTGTATTATAACAAAGTGGAAGTGTGTGGGAACGACAGCAACTCAGCCACCAAGTGGTAGACCACGTAAACTGACGGAGCGGGGTCAGCGGATGCTGAGGCGTATAGTGCCAAGAGGTGGCCAACTTTCTGCAGAGTCAATCGCTACAGACCTTCAAACTTCATGTGGCCTTCAGATTAGCTCAAGAACAGTGCTTCAGCAGAGAGCTTCATGGAATGGGTTTCCATGGCCGAGCAGCTGCATCCAAGCCATACATCACCAAGTGCAATGCAAAGCGTGGGATGCAGTGGTGTAAAAGCATGCCGCCACTGGACTCTAGAGCAGTGGAGACGCGTTCTCTGGAGTGACGAATCACGCTTCTCCATCTGGCAATCTGATGGACGAGTCTAGGTTTGGCGGTTGCCAGGAGAACGATACTTGTTGGACTGCATTGTGCCAAGTGTAAAGTTTGGTGGAGGGGGGATTATGGTGTGGGGTTGTTTTTCAGGAGTTGGGCTTGGACCCTTAGTTCCAGTGAAAGGAACTATGAATGCTTCAGCATACCAAGACATTTTGGACAATTCCATGCTCCCAACTTTGTGGGAACAGTTTGGAGCTGGCCCCTTCCTCTTCCAACATGACTGTGTACCAGTGCACAAAGCAAGGTCCATAAAGACATGGATGACAGAGTCTGGTGTGGATGAACTTGACTGGCCTGCATAGAGTCCTGACCTCAACCTGATAGAACACCTTTGGGATGAATTAGAGTGGAGACTGAGAGCCAGGCCTTCTGGTCCAACATCAGTGTGTGACCTCACAAATGCGCTTCTGGAAGAATGGTCAAAAATTCCCATAAACACACTCCTAAACCTTGTGGACAGCCTTCCCAGAAGAGTTGAAGCTGTTATAGCTGTAAAGGGTGGACCGATGTCATATTGAACCCTATGGATTAGGAATGGGATGTCACTTAGGTTCATATGCGAGTTAAGACAGGTGAACGAATACTTTTGGCAATATAGTGTATATAGGGGTTGATGCCTGACACCTACCTCACCAGTTGCTGAGATTTCTGGCTTTCCAAACTTACTTTCCAGCAAGAAGAAGTTTTCATAAAAAGTTGACTTTCAAGTCACTTCCAAACCCCTTTTCTGCTCACACTGTCAACAATTCAGTGCTGGAGGACGGTGCCATGAACGAGCTTCTGGCATTACAAGCATGCAAATCAATAGAGAGAGAAGTAGAGTATTTTTATTCCTGTATTTTACATTGTAATATTTTGAGAATTTCTTTTCCCCTTACTGTTTTGGTTTATGTATAATTGCACCAATTACATGCGACAATTAAAAGGTCAGGGGTGCTTCTGAATTTATTAATTTTAAACACAATCTGGTCTCACAGACCTGCATATATGGTACAGTCGCTAAACTCCAAAGAAGCCCCAAAAACTATAATTATGTTTTCTATCTTTCAAATAACGTTCACACTGTCATCTGCTCCCTTTGAAATGTCATCTTTTATCTCATTAAAAAGGGACAATATTTGAAGCTCAAACTGACTGTCTTGTCAGGCTCACTTCAATAGAAATAGTCTTGGTAAAGGCAAAGATACAACCTACGAGCGAAGTGCACAACTAAAATAATGTCAACAGTACATCAGAAACTAACTATGACTTTGATGTAGTAGGAACCATGTTGGAACTCATCGAGTTTTTCAAAAAACAATATTGACAAAAATATTGACGATCCTTGTTTTTCACGATATGTGCAAATAGCCAACTACAGTACCATCAGGGTTAGGGAACAAGCTACTGTGGTTACAGCAAATTAACCACAATTCAGACTGCTGAATTTGCCTTTAAGTGTACTGAAATAGTTTAAATTGTGGCTAAAAAGTTTTGTACGCAAGATTAAGACCATTGGTTGTTGCTAGAACACCAGCATCTCAGCTCAAAAGAAATAGGCACATCATCCAGACCACTCCCTCCATTAATTTTCATTTACAGCCAGAAAGGTTGTCTACATGACAGTCAACAGCAAAATAATCCAGCCACATCCATTAGCCTATGCTAGCATTGTAAAATACATCAAGTGTTGTCCGCTCCCTCAGGTCTTGTTGATTCCGCTTCATGTATATCTGTTTTCACGAGCTGTCACTCATGTGTGGAAACATAGACAAAAAGAACAGAGCAGAGAATCAAAACAGTTTTAGAGACCGTCACATTGAGCTGAAATTAAAAGTGTGCACATAAATTACACATATGACATAAATAAAATACTTTGTTTTAGATTCAATAGTTTCAAATGGAGGGACTCACATGCACTAGCATACACACATACAAAGTCCAACCAGCTACCAAAAAAACAGAAAACAGAAGGTCTGATTAGAATGTAGACAGAGAGGATTTCTTTATTCCACTATGTCTTTTCATAGATACATAGCAGATAGTTATGAGCTGTTATATTACTGCCAGATCTATTTTTAAAATTGTGCTATATTGCAGTTATAAGTAAGGATTGTACATATGGTTAATAAAGTAAAAAGTAAAGTGCAAACCTTCAGCATATAAAGCAGATATGCTACACACTCATCAACCACTCTGACCTCTAAATCTTCATTTTCTGTTTCACTGCTTCCTGTACTGGCACTGAATGCTGGTGAGGGATCCAAAATGCCCTGAAATACCCTTGGATACTAGGCTGAAAAACACAGTCCATACTCTATGTTACAATACCATTAAGAAAGGACAATTTCATTTGAAAAAGGAACCAACTCTACAAACAAAACAAACTAAAGAACTGGAAACAAGACAAGCGAATCAGTATAGACATCAGTACATCGTACATTTTGAAAGTTGATGCTGTGTGAATAACTGTTCAAAATGTAGGTATATATGAGAATTTAATTTAAAAAAATTACAATAGCATACTTAGGTAAATTGAGACTTTATTTTTAAATTTACTGTAGAAAATGGGACTGTAAAGACTGAAATAAGAGAAATCCAGGTGAGAAGACATAAGGCTGAACGGGAGATGCATTTCAGTTCAATGAGATCACTCTAAATGCACCCACTGTATAGATTACAAGATTGCTCTGGGAATTGCTATACCTGTACAGCTCATGCATTTCATCATGTAGCTCTCGTCTGATTTTCCTTGCTTATATCCTGTCGTCTCAGTCACTGTGATAACAAGAAGTGACATCACAAGGAATATCATTATGTATAAATGAGCCACCCACTGCCTCAGTTTCCTCCATAAATTAGCTGGCAGAAAGAACAAAGCTTTCAAGGAACGGCAAGATGATATTAAAATCCTTCCGTCGTACTGCAGCGAGAGAGGAGCTAATGGGTTGCTCACAGTGTGCTGCAGAAAGAATATCACTGCCGGATAGATCAGGTAGAGCAGGAGGTCCAAGGTGAGGGAGAACGCGCACACATATACCACACACATACTGAGTGCTATGATCGCATCAGGGGGTGTGAGCTGTAAAAACTGCCACCCTCCATCTGAAGGCGCTGAGATAAATGAGCACACAACTCTCTGTTTCTGCCCTTTGATTTCACTGCTGCACCGCTCCAGGTAAACATAAGAGGAGAGTGAAAGGAGATGGGGCCACTGAGCATGTGATCGCACACAAAAACACATACGCCAAAATGTGCACGCACCCACAAACAAGAACAGAGAGGGGGATGGGAGCATATGCATTTTCTTGCACAATGTCATGCTTTTCTTTTATGCACACATGCACACACACCCTTCCAACATCAATCCAAAGAATTTTTTTCTTTTTTATTGAGCCTCTGATATTTTGTTTCCTTGGATGGATCCAAACGGAGCAAAAACAATCAAAGAGAACACTTGAACCTGTTCTGTATTTGCAGCTTGACACATCATCATCATCATCATCAATAAACACAGAAAATCTTTTTTCCTACTCCCTGTTTGTCCCCAGTTGGCGACAGCGTGGCGATCAAACTGTTTTCTTCAGTGTCTGTGTAAGTGGAGACAACACAATCGGATTAAACACATACAAAGATAATAGCTTCTCTGTAGCTGTGATTGAACAAGCTGCCGGGGATCCAATCGATTCTCTCAACTCAAACCGGAAAAGTCTAAGCATCAACTCATCTAACGTAGCCACCTTTTGCTCTTCCTCAATCCAGTTGTAACATCTGGATCGTAGCACAGTGGAGGTTTAATCAGGGGCAAGCATCGAGACAGGAGGAGCGAGTGTGCTGAATCCATTAAATATGGATTACAGTGGTAATCGCCGGAGAGTGGGACAGGAGGGCAGAGGGGTGGCGGAGTACTGCCAGGTGGGTGAGCTGGTGTGACATGAACAACAACAGCTGAAGAAGAGAGACAGCTAGAGTCAGCAGGAGTCAGGCTGCAGCACCCTTAACATGCAGTATTAGCAATTAGTTATCTACATGCTAACTTATGGCTCCATCTGTTCCACAGTAAACAAGGGAGCAAAGGAGCGGGCAAATGTGAATGAATGCAGCATCTGATCGCTGATAGCAGCAGGAATGAGTGGGTGTTTGGACTTGATTTGTTTGCGTCTGGGTGCCTTCGCATGTAGCCCACAGAGGGCATTCGCTGCGACAACACTCTACAATCTGGGAATAAATGTGGGTTAATGATGCTGCGGACCAGATGTGTCTCGCTCACATGTTGGACACTCCACAGATGCCACTGAAAATTGAATGGCTGCATATTTTTGCACTGACAGCTTTTTGTGTAATTTCTATCTCTGATAACGAAGGACTACTGAATGGTCCAGCGACTACAAAATGGTTCAGTACAGAGACACTTACTTGAAGATTGTGCACCAATTTTGTATCTTACAGGCAGCAATTGATACTTTCAAACCACAGTGCAAAACTGCAAAGCAAGTCTTTGAGGTAGATTCACATCAATATCTCAGAGACTCATAGTTTGCAGAAGATAAGAAAACCTATGAATAGATTTGCATTAAGTTTCTGAGAAATCAATTCAGATTTCAGAATTCTGTGCAGTAATAATGGATAGTAATAATACGGGATTTTCATCAATAAGGAGCATGCAATCTCTGTTGGAAAAAAAACAACAACAAAAAAAACAAGGCTGCACTGACGTATGTAATTACAGGCGAGAACATGGAAAAATGATTTAGGAAGGCCAGTTTGAATTACAGCTGAAACATTTATGTGAGTAACAGAAAATTAACGGGAATCTGTTTGGAGAATTATTTGTTTTAGTCATTCATTTTGCAAAAAATGTGAAGTTAATGTAATGAAAGGTTTTAGGGTTTTATGTAATATGCAATATAGTAAAAGAACTGTTACTAGACCAACAATTAATAAATAATTTAAGAAATTGGAACACTGCGTACATGTCAACCTCTGTGGATGTCCACCTATGCTACCCAATGGATAAATCTGTAAAGTCTAAAGGAAACCCATAGGATCTATGAATGGCAGCAAAATTGAGAAAGCAAAGTTCAACTGGATCATCCTACTGGCACAAATAATAATAATACCTACTCTGCACAGTCAGTGAGTATGATGCTAGGAACGTTTTAAATGCAAACACATTGCATCACAGGGAGAATTTGTCCCAAATCCAGGCTGAAGTTCTTAACACAGTCTGACGATAACTGTAGCGTATAAACTTTGACCACACGTACACTACCAGTCAAAAGTTTGGACACACCGTCTCATTCAGTGCTTTTTATTTATTTGCATTATTTTCTATATTGTAGATTAATACTGAAGATGAACATTTTTTTGTTTACAACATAATTACATATGTATTCTTTATAGTTGTGATGTCTTCAGTATTAATCTAGAATGTATAAAATAATTAAATAAAACCACTAAATGAGAAGGTGTGTCCAAACTTTTGACTGGTAGTGTATGTTGATGTTTTTATAATCTATAGATTTGGAGAATTCGTTCATAAGCAATTTCAGTGAAGGAACATTTTATAATTTACAGATATTTTGTATAGGTTGACATGTATGACCTTGTTGTTTTATGGTTGAAAAATAGAAAACATTTCATTAAGTTTTAAGTTTCATAAGTTTTAAAAAAAAAAATAGACATTTTATAATTTTTGAACATAATTTATTGGTGCCCAACAACACTGTATTCTACTGAGCAAAAGTTAAACCAGCTTCATTGGTTTTGCCAGCCAAAGAAGTGGAATCAATACTTGCAAACAAACAAAAAATGTATATATTCTTCTTCAAGAAGAGGCTAAACATTGTCTTTCAGCTATTGCTTAAAATCTAACGTTGAATTTTTACAGTAGGCAAGTAATAAAAAAAAAAGAAAACATTTCATCTGAAATGTGGCTTTGGGTGTAAAAGCCTTCTCATTTGAAAACCTTCATATCTGAGAAGGTAAAAATTCCTTATTGGTTTCTGTGAGATTTGGTAAAGAGCATCCTGCTTTGGCCACCGGTGTGTTATGCTTCAAGCAGAGCCCTCAGCAGAGTTGTATTTTGTAGATGAGACCCTTGACAGAGCGTTCTTCACTCCAAAGAGTCACTTTCAAAGGCACCCAGTGGGTGGAGGATCAAAGCAGCTCAATAGCTGCCCTGGACCATCATCTTAAACATCATGTTTTTTTGAGAATCAAACACTTCTCTGCAATACTTCCTCCAGTACTTGGCAATGAGACTGAGCACAGGAATTTGAAGGAACGATTGGAGAATGTGAGGTTCTGCTTTGATACTGGATTTGAAGAAAACATAAAAAAAAAGGCTATATTCTTGTCAAGATAAGAGGAAAATGGAACACTGAACTAATATTGCTCATATTCTGCAGATGATTTTGCTGTATTTACTCTGCTTGATATCTACATTGGAAGCAATATTCTACATTTTCAACCTAGACTGAATTGGCAGGGAAACGATCAGACTTGACTTGATATGAAATAGCGTTGACTCAAAGGCCAACATGGTGTCTTTGTTGGATGTTTGATGGTGGCAACTTAAAAGTCAGGTGCTTCTCTTGACAAGCAGACTTTGACAGACATATCAGAGTATATCGGCAATATGGCGAATAAACTGAACGCGATGGACGGAAATAAATTTGAGATGAAATTGAAGAGTGCTCCTCCCTCTCATCCCTAAAGCCATGTAGGAAAGCCCTTTTGCTGGCAATATATGATCAATGGTAATAAAGAGAGGAGCTCTGACTTGATCAATCATTGCATGTGACAGCAGAGTACACCAAGGGAAAGCTTATTATTTCTCTCCCTTGAGTATTCTGCTCCATCCTGTGAGGCTGCATTCATTTTCACAGTGGCTCTCTTTTGTCTCTGCTGCTCTCCTCCTCTTTCACACCCATTCCATCATCACTATTCACGTTTCCTCTCTGTCTCTCCTTATCATATTCCTCCACTTTCCTTTTTTAAACAACATTATCCCAGGGGGGCTCAACCTATATATGAGAGGCAATAGGGATCTGACAAAACTGCATTATATTGTCAACTATCACTGCAGGTTAATACTGTCAATTTCCACGCTACAGTCTAAAGCCTTTGATGATTGTCAATTCTATTTATAAGAGATGATTGTGCAGTTTATAGAAACAGATGGCACCACGAGTGGCTTGTCTAGCCCGAGTCTTCTTCTCTGTTGCCACCCCTGTCATCCTCATGCATTTTCAGCTTTTCTTTTTTTAGTTTCTTATTATTTCATGTCAAGCCAATTTCATTTATACATAGCCTCACACATAACAAATTTGCCCCAAGGAGCTTTACAGTCACCACCCTCTGTCCTTTTGATCCTAAATCCAGAGAAAAAATACTACAAAGACTCCTTCAACAGGAAAAAACTAGAGTAACAAATTTCCACAAGAGCAGCAGGGGAAGATCTCTCTTCCATGACAGACAGACATGCAACAGATGTTATGTACAGAAAAGCAACACATTGATTTGAAAGTAAATGTTCATGAAAAGAACTTTGAGCATATAAAGAATACGAGAAGACATAGAGGAACTTTCTGAGTGTCACCAGATAGACAAGACCAAATGAACACCACCAACACTCTGATTAAAGGGCTTAAATTATGCAAAAAATGGAAGACATATGAGTCACTTTTCACTTTCTTGTTGCCTCACAGGTTTTACTTATATTTCTTCTCTGTTTCATTTTTTTTCTAGTTTTTGTAGTTTGATCTTAACTTCAAGTTACTCATGTCAAACGCAGTCATGTGGCAACTGAATATGTTTCTCAGGATGTTGACAGAAACAATCCGGATAATGAGGCCAAGATGCAGTTACTGAGATTAGGAAAGTTAGAAACTCTTGGCATTTTGTTCAAAGAAATTACACAGGAAGCAGTAGTGAACAGACATTCTCCATGTTATAACCTGTTTTAACCAAGCATTACCATGTATGAACATGCATAAGTAAGCAAACTGTTAATAAGTTAGTCTCTCACAATAGCTTCCTTCATTTTGGATTCTGTAAATTTCATTTTACTCAGAGCTCAGGGCAGTCAAACAGGCTTGCTATTGTTGAACCAGCCTGCAGGTTTGCTAAAATCTGAATGTCAGAGTTCACCATAGTTGAACCCCATATGACAAATACATTCAGATTGATTTCCTCTCCACATGCAGATTCACTGACCGCAACAAATCTATTGGAATGAATGAATTTTGCTGCAAAACTTAGCTAGGTGAGAAACCTGTGTGACTGGCCTTAAAAAGAAGAACTTTCATTTATTTCAGCCTGGCATATTTCCCAGTAATGTGGTCACCGTGACTCTATGGGTCATGGTAAGTTTGTACTCTTCAGTGTACATATTCAGTGTAACAAGCAGTTGTACATAACAGCATACATAAGGGGGCCTAGCATGTAAAATGATTCAACTGAATATATTTTTTGAAAGTTTGCTCAGAAGTGCATTCAGGTCACAAGACACAATGTCAAAATTATGCATGCTGAAGCTAATAAATTTTAACTGTACATCCTTTTGTGTTTCTAAATGTGTTTTGTTTTCATAAACTGCACATTGTATGTTGCCATCCACGGTATTTTGTACAACTGTGTACAGTGCACTCGCCAGCATCAGCTTTAGATCATTATAATTTACCATGAGCATGATGTCTTCCTAACCACAAAAGACAGGTTCAGATCTTTTCAAAATGTGACTTTAGTGATTTGAGATGGAGATAGTCTCAGTGTTTGTGATGTGTAAAAATGCAACCTTGCATTCAGCCTAAGCCTAGATGAGCCAATAGATTTTTGTACTTCCGAAGCCTCATGAAAGATTTGTAAGCCAAAAATCTTCAGTTTATTGTCAAAGAGGAGTAAAGAAACCAGAAAATATCAAAATTTTAGTATCTAGAACTAGAGAATTTGACAGTTTTTCTTATGTACCCTTTCTTTTGTAGTGTAGTTACTTTTGGATGTGATGAATTCATGGTCAGTATGGGCAGGTGGAATTACAGTGACCAACTCATTCAACATATTAATGGGCATGCGGGTGTGCTGATAATCAAAATTCTTATTATTTTTCACAAATCTTAACAAAAGATCTAAACTAACAATGAATCGATCCCACTGGACTAAGAGCATTTTCTTTTCACCCAAAGGCTGATACAGCTAGTTCCTCTTTGTAACATCACTCAATTGTTGTCTAAAAAACTACTGAAAACACAATGAGACACTGTTGCATCATGCCCATGATGCTTAATATCGTATATATGCTGTCAATGCTGTCATAACTCAAGCGGAAATATTCCCCAACAAATGTGCTATTTATTTGGAAGCTATTTGCTGAAACCTCAAGCGGCCAACCGCCTTAAGAAATTATTTAGTCATTTAAAGCAAAAAGGTACATAATGCCAACCTGTTAAAAAGAGTTAGACCTTCAGCAGGAATCAAAAGGGCTTGGGGCTGAGTGCCACGGACAGAACAGAGAAGTCATGAAAGTACTGAAAGACTGGAATGTGTTGACAATAACAAAAACACAGAAAATGATAATGCCTGGTGTCATTATGTTTCTCTTGAATTTCTACTGAAGCCACTTTGTATTCTATAGCATACTGTAAGACATAGTTTGCAGACAATAAGGCTGCCCTTGCCAGGAACTAGTAGCAGGGGAAAAGAGCAGACGTTGGAGAATTCTTCTTGAGTCAAAGTGCAGCAGCAGCAGATTACTGAGTCTGGAGAAGAAGAAGATGGGCATCTACTATGCTACACAAAGACGGGTGACAGATTAAAGGGAAAAACCAAAATAAAATGTCTTAGTGTTGGGTAGAGTTGCAACTACTGATTATGTCCATTGTTGGTTAGTCTTTTTGATCTTTTTGTTTGTTCTAAAAAAATGTCAGAAAATGTTCTGCCAGAGGAAGCAAACAGATGAGAAGTAGATATAAACGAAAAGGAGACTATGATGCAACAAACGACTTGCTGTAACACCAATAACACTTTGCAGTGAGAAAAAGAACAAAGTCAGAAAGCTAGTCTGAGGTCCAAGTCTGGATGAAAAAATAGTTGGAGAGAGTCAGTCAACATAGGCTGTCTGATCTTCAGGGAGATTTAACTACGAGTTTTATTTTTGGTCGCCAATGTTAGCCTCGAGGGCTAGAATATTTACCGTTGCTTGGCAACAGCTTCCCCTGCTCGGGGCAGTACAGTAATAATTGGAATCACTGAGCTTTTACCTTGTAAATATCATCGTGTTCGATATAATCAGGGCAGCCCTGATGAGTCTGCAAGCATTTGGGGAAGCTTAAGACTGTATCTGTAAACCCCTCGCATCACCAAATAATCTGGGCAGAACATCGGTTCAGACAAAGGTCTTGGACCAGATTTCTCCTTCAATTGTCAGGACGGGTGAAATGAGGGTAAATCGACCCAAAACCCCTGCAGTCTGAGCCTGGCTTAACGAGACAAGTGGACCGAAACCACGCCAGCAACATTTCCCTCACAGCATAGCAGAGCCACCTGATACCCTCACTGTAGGAGTCGAGGCTTTCCTTTAATTTGTCATCTGTCTGTGTTTGATAAGTGTGTAGAATCTGTAAAAAACTGAAGAGAGAAAGTAATATCCCCCTTTCTCCCACAGCCTCACTCAATTTAATTCATCTGCGAATCACACCAACACAACCTCTCTCTCCCTCGCTGTCTCTCTCCGTTCATGCCCTCCTCCTTCATTTTTTCCTCATTTGCAGTCTCCAATCACGTAAACAGCAAAGCGCTGCAGGGTCTTCCTGCTACAGTTTTACTCACTAAGGACCAGACAGTCAACGAGAAAGGCCGTGAGCACAGACAGTCAGGCTTTAATGATATTAATCCTCTGTAAATTAACAGAGGACTAAGGGAAGATTTCATCAGAAATGAGCCTCTCTTAAATAGTGTTCAAGAGGCGTGGAGAGCTGACCCATTGCTGCCGGTGCTACTTACACCGCTCCCATGCTGGCTCTTCCTACTGTGATTTAGACGTCTCAGTGGTGTGCTACAGTATGTATTTATGGTCTTAGTTACAGTGAAAATTTTAAAAAAGGAGATATAGGATATCAATGGAAGGGCGGGTCCACCCAAAACCACGTGCCCATTTACAAGAAAACACATGCCAGTTCAGACTGTCCACCGTCTGACTGGAGGGTTCACCAGCAGGCTACAACAGCAGGACTGACCTACATTTCACTCACTCACTCACAGACGGACTCAAAGGCACACACGCAAAAACCAATGTATCCGCTACAGTTTTAGTCTTGTTGGGGCGGAAAAGCCTTTTGAAATAACATCTGGAGCAACACGGGACTTAAAGTTGCCAGCTGAAAGCCTGAGTTAGAAAAATTGTTCGGGGATGTCAATTCTTCCAGGCAGAGTGACCATCTTCACCTAGTTAATGGGGAACTCTGGGACACACACTTTGTGGCACACTGAACACAAGCTCAGGCACACAATTTAAAGGAAATATACCACACTGTAGTATATACCAGACATGGTAAGCTGACTTAAGTACTGCAATTAAATACCATTTCAAAGTACGTATTTGTTTTGTTTTTAATTTATTTTCATTACATTTTGGGAGGACAATTGTACTCTTATTCTGCAGAACTTATTTGCTAGCTTCAAATAAGTTATAAGGAAGGAAGAACAACCAAACATTTTCATTCTGTGCTTTCATGGCAGTTTGCATCTAGTGCATTTAAGCAAAACTAATGTGCATTCTATGTTATTTCTATTGATGAGGGGTCTATCAATGATACATATTGCTATTGTGTTAATATCCCAATAATGAAGAAATGTGCAAATGTGTGAATAAAATGATATGTTGGCATTAGTACAGCAAAAATATATCATTTCATATTTTGACAAAAAGGCTACATTTTCTCCTAAAACAACCAGGGAATGCAGTATGTAACAGACATTACTCATACTGGAGTAAATAGTGCATTTGTTGGGACTTTTTTCAGCCACGGGTCGATAAATGTTATAGAGTTTTACTTGTTTTACAAATGTTGTTGGGGCAGCAGGATGGTAAATCTGGGACCGACTCAAAATGTACTTCTGTGTGTGTGTGTGTGTGTGTGTGTGTGTGTGTGTGTGTGTGTGTGTGTGTGTGTGTGTGTGTGTGTGTGTGTGTGTTAAAGACAACAATAGCTCTGTATGACACAGAGGAATAAACTATACGGGCTATACTCATTAATAAGAGAAATTAATTAAAATGAAAATACAGAACTGTTCCAACAACTGATGCAAAATATCAAATAATGAAGAAATTAGAATATTATTTCACTGAAAATAACTGATTATTCTCAGACACACAACTGCATGTCAGCCTTTCAATAAAAACAAGCTGAAAAAAGCCACATAATTACCTGCATGACAGTTTAACATATCCCCACTAAACAGACGTTAAATGTGCAAGACAGGTATGGTCACAGGTAGCGGGGCAAAGGCTCTGACATATACACAGTCATCATATTATCTCTGTTGCTATGACTACAGTTGTCAGCAGCACACAAATGTGGTGAAGCAGGTGGGGGGATGGCGGTAGATGCCTGGAGGTGGAGGGGGCAGCTCAAGCCTTGACTGACAGCTGTGACAGCTATATAATCCTGTTGGTCGTGCTTTCAGGGAAGCACACACACACATACACACACACACACACACACACACACACACACACACACACACACACACACACACACGATATTCAGTGAGGCAGGTGTGGCCGGCTGAAGTAGGGCTGCACAGCTCCACGGCCGCTGACAGCTGACGACAACTTCTAATGACGCACTGTACCAGAGAACTGAGGCTCCTAGTACAGAGGGATGTGGGTTGTGTTATTTCTTTATTCTTATTTCACTGTGCCGAGGAGCAAGACAGAAGCCCGATAAATGCATGATGTATGGTCCAATCAACAGTGAGGGGGCCGCTAATTTCTAACCGGCTAAGGGACAAGGAATGCATTTGATACACCAGGGAGATAAGATATAAGCTCTAACAGTCCCACAGGGAATGTTTAGCCCTGCAACTCTTTATTGTTCAATCACTGCTAGCTTTAGCTTCCTCTTTTCTGCAGGTTGAGGAAAAGAAAGTCCATCCAGTAAGGTAATAGCAATGTGTTTGTCTCATCACTTTGAATAACAGCTCCAAACTACAAGAAAAAAGGATTTCTGGAAAATTGACTTAAATTTTTGCACACAGACAGGTCTGCTAATAAATTAGCAATGCCATTCAAAGAAAAGCCCATTTCCACAGCAGCCACCATCCAGGTGCTGGAGTCATACAGTGAGAAAACATCCAAAGAGGCAATGACACTAATTTATCAACTGCTAGCAGCCACTGAAATCACTCAAAAATGCAGCTGCATGGCATCTTGGGTTTTCAGTCAAGGCTGGCACTCCTGCCTTTTCTAAACTATAAAAACTTACACTGTTATCATTTTTTTTCCCCCTCTCTTCACTGACACCTATACAGCAGAAAGATCTTTGTTGTTTAGGGGTTGTTGAAAATCATTCTGGGAACCTGAACTAAAGTAGAAGAAAACAAGGCATACTGAAGAAAAGCTGGTAACCCAGAAAAGCAAATTACAATACTTAGTAACAAAAAAAAGACTGCACAGATTGATGAAACCGAACAGCTTGAAATCATCAGAGGCTGAGTTTTTCATTTAAAAGAGAGGAAGTCTGGAGCACACAGTGGCGCACCCTGAAAACTTCTGGCATGGCTGTCATTCTGAAACCTAGTTTCCATACTGAGAATGTGAGCGTGCCAGAAAATGGGTGAAAGGTTTGCCTGCAGCAAACTGGCAATTTTTCACTGCTTCCAGGAAAGGTCAAAATGAACATACAAGACAGTGACATGTAAACACTGCAGGATGCATTATGAGATATAAACGTGCTATATTTGATCACAGACGTCATTATTGCAATGACTGGTTTGCTTCAAGCCATGACCACAGAAAGAGCAGCAGCCGAAGCAATACTCACTACTGCATTGTTTATAAGATGGGATTTCATTTAGTCAAGTGTAAAACAGAGAAATTGATTAAAAAAAAAAAAAAAAAAAAAAGCCAAGATAGAAGTGGTGAGATAAAGGAAATGTAAAAAGGTGGAGGATATATTGGTTATCTGGTACATCTAGTGTGTTTATGGGGGATGAAGAAGGGCACAGTGAGAACAGCCAGTGGCATTGAGGAGAGAGGTCACACGTGCCATGATGAATTACTGTAGCTGAGGTTGTCTTGGCTGCTTGTTCATTAACGAGCCATCTTAAGGGAGTACGCTGCAGCAACACAAAAGGACATATCAATGCTACATCAATTCTCATCTGCGCTTACGATGTGCCTGTAGTGTGCTGCTTGTTTTGAATCTAATTGTGTGCTCCCATAATTGAGTACAGTTTGCCTAATCTTAAAATGACAAATGTTAATTTGCATATTTTATGGGCGTACTCTAACTTGATCACAGCACTTATAGAAAACCAGAGGCACAGATTACAGGCATGATCAAAGACTGTATTATTTTAGCCTGAAAATGAGACTTGATTATTAGAATTCATACTCGAGTACTCTACAAACAACATGTGAAATATTACATTGCCACTGATTTGTTACTTTGTTGGTTATAGTGGTTAGATTACATAGTGATGGCTGACAATGACTCATACAGACACTACCAGATGCTGCAAAACATACAGCACAACGGAATATTGGACTGAACATCTTCTCAGAGTCACTGCAAGGGTTCTGCCAAATTATTGTTTGAGGGTTGTTTTTTTTTTATAAAAATGCTTAAAACACACATTATCATAAATACAGCACATTATTGCTAAAGATAAATTCATACAAAAACATTTAATTTGGCCAACACTGATGATAGAATAACCATGTTCAATCATGTGAGCATGGTAACCTACACTGAATTACTGAGCAACACCTGTACATGAGAGGGACTATAGTAGCTAAGTCAGTGTTAGGGCTGCACGAAAACTGACATTACGACATTTTGCTTATCTATAAATTTTGATGTTACTGAATGTAATTAATGAATTTTCACCAGATGATTTGAATACCTTAAGGGTAGGATGATTTTGTAGGGGAGTGCATCTACATAGAGAACAAAAATAGGAAAATTTAAACAATTTTTTTTTTATACAGTGCAAACCAATTTGAGCCTTTCTCATATGCTTTAACACTGGCAAAGGCATATGATAGCAGTAATAGCCATGTTGCTTCATGGTAACAATTACAGGATTCTGTACTTCAGTCAGTACTTGTTTTTTTTCCCCCAACATCATCCTTTATGTAGCTGATATATTTTCATACAACAGAATAGTCATGGAAAATGAGAATCGTGTGAGTTTCCTTTTGTATTAAGTTGCAACAAAAAGTTGTAGCATGACGTGAAATTCAGTTGCATGTGAAAGAATCACATTGCACTTCTTGCACTGTGATCATTGAGCAGCAAGTAGTATTGAAACATATTGACCAGTTAGCTGTATTATTATCTCAAGTATACAGACATTCTTATAAGCCCAATGGACCATTTTGAAATTTATCAAGCAAGAGAAGCTGATATAAGCTCCATCTTTGAAACTACCGAAAAGGGTGAAAAAGGTGAGGCTAGCACACCTAACAGCAGCCATTCCACAACTGTTGGTGCAACAAGTGATTTTTCACTCTTTCTGACCGGAAAACAAAATACAGTTCAAAACTGCAGCCTGAGGCAGATATGGCCCTCTGTCTGACAACCTCCAGCTGCCCTGGGATAGACGAGCTGTGTGCTGCTCACCAGGGTCAGAAATGTCTCTAAGGTAGGCGTATGTCATCCACAGAAGCTTAAGGATGTGCTGTTATGCTTAAAATTAAAACATGAATATATGAATCTGTCAATAATAATTATTCAGTAACTTAGTACTGTATGCCCAATAGAAAGGTACATGGCATTAAAAGCTTATCTGCACAGTGTTGAAGGCCAAGCTGAATATGCAACACAATTTTCTATTATATATGTATATGGGTCCCCGCTCAGTCTGAGCTAAAGGGTCCTTCGCCTAAAAAACACTCAAGACCCCAACCCTATATGTTTGCATTCATAAAGCAATATATAGTCGTAGAGTGAGGTTGTCACACTTAAATATTTAATGCATTAATGCAAAATAATTCAGCACAGCACACATATCATCCACTGCCCACCCACTGGTGTGACCATGACGAATATACTGTGGAGAATTAGACAGGTTGGCTTGTGGTCCTAGAAACAGCTGCTTTACTGCACACTATGTGGCCAATATGATCAAAAACAAAAATACCAGTTTTCTGTGTATATTTAGAGCAAATTAGCTACACCTCATCTGACTCTGCAACTGTTAATTTGTTATTATTTGGGGTCCAATTAATAGACTCAGACGTAAATAAATAGCGTTTGATTTATTTGTCCCTCTTGCATGTGGTTTAATGTTCATTTTGCTTTAACTATCTTTGAAATTACAGTAGTGGTGGAACTCCAGAGTGTCACAACATACAGATCATTCCAGCCTGTATGGAAGTTTTGGTCACGGTAACTATAGACAGTGGAGATGTCTGTGAATGAATGAAGTTATTTGTTAGTCTTTGTTTGACTGGTCTAAAAGTCAATCTTTAATAAAATAAACAAAATAATGTTATGCAAATACCAGATTTAGACAGGTAAAAACATTTACTAGACAGAATATGAGTAGCAGGAAGTTCAGGATCTAAGAATGATGTTTTTAACTAGTTTAAAAGGCAGTCTAAGTAGGAGCAAGTCTGAAATATACTGTGAAGCATAATAGTAAAAGTACACATGCCTCTCACATTCATGATGGCTTGAGATGCCAAGCAGGTAGGATAGTAAAAGATAGTCTGGTATGTATTTTAGTCCTAAACTGCTGAGAGATTTAACAAGTAGCAGTTAACTATTGTAAAGTCCATTCTGTAACACAGTGAAAGGAGGTGAAGGGTCTTTAAATCTGACAGAAGGATTTTCAATGGTCTGACTTTGTCTGGGAGACCGGTGAATTTTGGAAGTTGTTTTTTTTTTTTTCTTTGCATTAACTTGTCATTCTGACGTAAATGCTGCTACACAATGCAATGCCTGCAGCGTAATGACACCATATGCGTTTAGATTGGTTTCCTTTATGCCTCTGTTGTGCAATTCTCTCTTCCTCTGGGTAAGAACTCGTCAGAGGAAAGGAAGGCTCAAGTTATGGCACAAAGAACAACTGGAATAACTGTGGAAATGCTACCAGGCAAAAGAATAAGAACTCTGTTATCAGTAGAGGCAAAGACTGAAACAGGAACAGAGGAAAAACAAGAGTGAACCTCGGATGGCATTCACTCGAAGGAGACAGCTCCAGGACTAGAGGGGGTTCAAAACCGATATTCAGCTGGCACTATTTCTACTAGATCAGTAAGTTACAAAATTTACTTACTGATAAAGCCAGATGTTTACTCCACCTTTATCATGGCATTGAGAGTATTGAGGGTTTGTATTTCAAACTGGGCTTCTTACGGTTGTCTCTTGCTTTGGATGGTAGCCAGGCTACTACAGCAACCAGGAAAGGAATCAGGAGGTTCTTTCTTCTATATTATTTCCTAAGTGGTGTTGATTGTTTCATGTCCTGTCTTGCTGTGAGGCTCTGAGGAAAGTAAGCCAGTCTCTGCAACAGTGGTGCCAACGGTAATACCACTTGGGGAGGAAAAGTTGTTCATTGCCATGTTAAAATAGTCCAACATTTCAGAAATAAAAGCATTGGCAAACCATGCCTGGACATGACTCTCCTGCTTTTCATGATAGGTGGTAATAAACAGACTTTGTTCTTGATTTGCTATTTTTCCATGTTCGCAAGC
This sequence comes from Amphiprion ocellaris, assembly GCF_022539595.1. Classification (NCBI taxonomy): domain Eukaryota; kingdom Metazoa; phylum Chordata; class Actinopteri; family Pomacentridae; genus Amphiprion; species Amphiprion ocellaris. Next base: position 15,016,395 of record NC_072774.1, read on the forward strand.
AGATTTCTTATTTGCTGTAGATGCGGAACAGAGGCAAGTTAATCTCAAAGTTGTCTACATATTGTGATTGATGATTTAATTGATAATTGTTTAATAAAGTAGTAGGATCTAAAAAGGCTAAAACTAGAGCCTTAATGAGAGTAGTTTTAGTACTGATGTTAGCTAAAAATCCAGACTAGAAGCTTTGAAAGTAACACTTTGTGCTTTGTTACATAGTGAGTGCAATATGTTTAGATTATTCATTAATCACTATGATTCATTTTTAAATATGAGTCTGACAGTCTCATTCATCTTGTTCATTGTGTGATTTTGTTTTTACTTTCAGCAAAATTATTAAAAACAATAAAATAATTGGTATAGAATAATTCATTGTATTGAAGTATTCAAAAAAAGATACAATTCTTTTTTTTGATCCATTGTGACTGATTGCTCAGATAATAAACGGACGTAGCGTTGAAGATTTCATTAAATACCAAACAAGAACATTATGTAGGTACATATCACCTACATAAATATCAGAGTTGCTTTGTCTAAAGGTTATTGTATCAAAGAGACACTATAAAGAAAAGGAAAAAAATACTAAACAAAACTTTATCATTAACATTTCAATTCCTGATGCTTAACACCGGGACACTTTAGCATCATTTGGGCTGATCTTCAGAGAGTTGGGCATTGAAAACTGGCTCCAACTTATAAGTTCAATAGTCTGATTTTAAAAGAATCATTAAGAAAGTTTAATTTTTCTACTTACAGGTCCATAAAAACATTTTTGTCACATTAGTTTATAAACAGTGTGCTGTAAACAGCTATCCTATATCCAGCACAATTTGTTGATGCCATTATGCAAACTGAATGCATGTGTGTCTTCCCATCTTCTAACACTTCTGTCTCAATGAATTGTGTATCTAGCCTTTTTTTTTGCTCAGTTGTTGCTGTGTTTGTTTAGCAGGTGAACAGTGCCAACTGCATGACTGCCTCACAACAATCACCCTAATTTAGCAAATGCTGCTACAAAACACATAATAAGGACAGGACTGCATTCTGCTGTCATACAGTAAAATGGGCAAGGTTTATCTAGTTCTGTGTTTCTCCTGGTAACAAGCATCCTTGGGAGCCAGCATTTCACACAAGTCTGAGGATGCAGGAGGGCAGACTGTTAACATGACATGAACAGGGACTCACACTTTCAGCAACTATTAAGCTTCTGTGGGCATGCTATGGAAAGCTAGGTTATGCATATGTAGCTATATCAATTCATATAATTAACAAAAATGAGAAGCAGCTTAAGTAAAAATTCTAAAGTCACCTAATAAAAGTCCTGCAATGAAAATGTTACTTTGAGTAATAGTGTGTAAATATAATGAAGAAAATTTACTATATTGTCAGTAAGTAAATTCTCAATGCAGAAAAAATTTCTCCTGCAACTGATTTATATTATATCATTAGATTGTAATTACTCGTGCATTAATTTTAAAACAGAATTTTGCTGTTGTAGTATCTCTGACCAACTGCTCCCCAACAAATAAGAATCAAAAATTGCTATAATACAAACGATATCCTAATCAAGATCCACAGCATCTGAAACAGTAACAGGAACTACTGGCTGTTCCAACCTTTTGAGACATTCTTACCTGTCTACACTTAAAATCCCACCCAGTGAAGCTTCAAATTATTGCAATTTGATATAGGGAATCCTGTCCAAATCCAACATTCAGAAATCATTAACATCTGATGTGTTCTCATTCACAGGTAAAGCAACCAAACCAACTTGACTTGAACACAGAAATGGCACGTGATTAGAATGGATGGGAAACAGCCTCCTCCACAATCTGTCACAAGGCTGCTCTGAGCAACATATACCTGGAGGTGTGATCACTCAAGTTTTCTCTTCACTGACTGTAACTGCTAAAACCTGCAAAAAGCTGCCTGGCTGGACATAGTGTTAAAGAGAAATGCCAACTTTGTCTCTATGGATTACAAGTCTGGTTATGGGTAGTCACTGTAAATGTGTGTGTGTGTCTGTGTGTGCATGTGTGAGTGTGGAATGGGTTAAGAGTCTGCCAGAGTCCTAGTGTGTGAAGTGACACCCATGAGTGCTTGCCCACGCCAAACACCCACCGCACAATGGGTAATGAGAGTAAAAAGCTAATGGATGAGCAGATGAATAGGCATTTTAATCAATGCAAGGATGAAGAGCTGGGTGGTGTTCAAGAGTTTAGTTATGCAACCAGTGAAAAGCAGCAGATACAACCTAATTGTCTGAGTAGAACACATATACAAGCAAATTTAGAGCAGAGAAAAAGCAGCAGTCTTCCAACGTAATGTGCGTATTGTTAACAAAATGACAATCAATGACAATATCTACAAGAAATACATAGCATTTCTCTTTAAATGTATAAATAGTCACAATACAGTGGTTCATGTTTACGCCTATAGTATACACAATAAACATATATCATTTGCTGCTCTTCTGGTACATTTCTGACAAGAGCAGCTTAAGGTGTTTCTGCTGCCCTCTGCGGTTGCCACATTTGTGATTTTATTGGCCACAATACAACAAAGCCGACAGTTGGGTTGGTGATTTGAGTATTTAATGCTAGTAGCAGCTGGTAGCCTCAAGAACAAATGAGAAGCAGGCAACAGAAGCCTCGTAAACTCACTTCTTTTTCATTTTCAAACTTGTAGTCTTCAGCAGTAAGTGGAGACAACTCAAGTGGCATCACTTAAGGCAATTTATCAGAGCTTGCACAGCTCCCTTACAACTTTTTCCTCATGTGAAATAGTACTCCCCAAGTGCTGGAAAGAGACTTTGATGTGTAAAATTGATGGAGTTCCCCTTTAGGTCTAATATTTGTGTGTCGAGCTGAAACAATTAGTCTATTTAAGTTCTTCTCCAGTCATTGACTAAACGCCTAAAAACTCATCTCTGTGCATCAAAGTTACACACATTTAGAGGTGTTTCCCTTGAATATATATCTCCTTCTGTCTTCAAATGGCTTAGATGTAACTTTACAACTTTGCTTTCTTTAGAATGTACAGATCTATGATGTCCCCACCTCTTTTGCTGCAGCTTGAGCACACCAGCTCTCCTACAAATCTGCTCAAACACAGTAAAACCACTATACGCAATCCAATGGAAACTTAATGACACGAAAAGTCGCAACCTACAAGTAGACATGACTGGTTCCTTCTGGTTTCACAGAATGTCTTGTTTATCATAGAAACTTGTTAGAGCAAACAGTTTTCACCAAATTTTATATTAAAACATGTAGAATAAACAGATTTTGATGAAATATCACAATTTTATGCTTAGATTTGGTCAAGCTTCTTGATCTGGTTTCATGGTTTCTGGCTGTGACAAACTGTGTCAATTTTGCCTTTAAATCCCCCTGGCAGTATTTGGGGTTCAGACTGTTAATAACAGGTCATCAAGAAAAGATGCCAAACATTTTCTGTTTCCAGCGAGATTTCTTTAGGATTGCCTGCTTTTCTATTTGCTACATGTTTTTAAAGTAATTATATTTGGGTGTTTGACTGTTGCTTTGTTAAAACAAAGACTATAAACTCTAGATTCAGGTGGCTTTCTGATGTCTGAGCTTAATCACCAAGAGGGATAATCATTAGCTGGAGCCCTAAATGTTAAAAAAAAACATAGGCATGTAGGTTGCAGCCCAGCATGGCAAAGTATTATAGTCACAAAATGTTTGTTTCTCTGCGACTATATAACAGGTCCTCCCTGTGGGTACATAAATGTGTGGGTGGGGAGTGACCACCGAAACACTGACAAATATTCTACACACACTCTGTTTGTCTGCTGGGCATGAGGAGGCAGTGAGCCTGATCAACCTACTGGGATATTCATATACGCTCAGCCCTGCCCTGCCTGGGGCCATCTGCTGCCCTCCCTCTAATCCAGGGGCTTGTCACTGGTGATTAGCCAGCCACTCTATCACTCTCTCTTCCCTGCTACCATTCTATATTTCAGGCTTATTGTGTTGATACTACTGTTAAAGCATGGTATGGTGTGCTCTCTCCAACTTAACTCCATTGTGTGGATATTTGATGCCTATAAATCCTCTACACTTCCTCTCTCAGCCTCTGTCTCTCTCCCTCCATCCTTCATTATAAACCTCAGGCCTATAATGCTGATGTTAGGGCTTAAATGTGCTTAAGTGTGCTCTCTCATACTATTTTCGTTTCTATGCATTTATAACCAACTTTTCCACTTTCTCTTGGCGTGTGCACTTTTATTAGGGTTAAGTATTCCTTGGCACTAAAAGACTCACAGATGCATTTCAGCAGCAGTTTCAACAAAAAAAAACACACACTGAATGACAACCTAAATGCAGATGAGGTTAACATCAGAAATTCTATGTATTAAAAAATTTACAACCATTTTGACTTTTAATATTTGATGTCATTATCTTCTTTACGTACTCCTGTGTGAGTAATATGCCCAGCCTATTGAAGGTTAGCTCTTCACTCTGGATAACAAATAGTGTATAGCAACAGGAATACTAAGTGAAAACGGCAACTGTAACAAACACCATCCATTGTGTAGGGATAAATCTTGCTTGGTCATTGTCTTCTTGCATTTATGTGGCAAAAGTAGCATTTTAATTTCTCTATATGCTCTTAAGTCAAAAAGGAAACATGGCTTTATGGGTGGTAATGTCAGTCTTTTGTAAAGACATTTTGTTTTCCATTCTGTTTTGCAAGTCCAGTACAATATAGATTATGTTGTCGATATTTTGTGTTTGTTGTCAGTGACTACATGTCTGTCTTGTTTGTTTCACATGTTTAACAAAAAATCGTACAGAATTTTGTAGGTTTAATAATTACAGTTTTTCTTTTAAATTGAAAATAGGGGTTTTTTGAAAAGTCTTCATAACTAGCTGTGAAATTTCATACAAACACAAGGAGTGCTCTAATCATGATTAGCTGACTTTACTGATCAAAAATTTAACCCATCAAGTAAAATATCTCCACTCAAAGGATGGGCACAAAATTTCATGGTTTCCAGGCAATGTCTCCTAATGATTTTTGCGCTTCCCTGAGCGTGACATTTGTGTTTTTGACAGAGATGTTTTGGGAACTATTGGGTGGACTGCATTGCAATTTCTTATTGATATAGAATAGAATAGAATAGAATAGAATAGAATAGAATAGAATAGAATAGAATAGAATAGAATAGAATAGAATAGAATAGAATAGAATAGAATAGAATAGAATAGAATAGGTCTTTATTGTCACTGTTACAGAAAACAATGAAAATCAGTTTAGGACTCTCCGTATAGCACCATTAAAAATAAACTATATAAGGTAATATGAACACACACTAAAATATACACAACCTAAATATAAGAGCAAAATATACAGTGTGGAAATGGTTTATGGTTAGAGACCTGCTCTACGCCTAATTATTGCACATGGTATGAATTGCATTAAAACATGAATATTGCACTTGTAGGCATGTGATATTGTCATTCAGGTGGGAGGGAGCAGACATTTGACAGCTTGGGGATAAAAGCTGTTTTTGAGTCTATTGGTTGTGGCTCTAAGTGTCCTGTAACGTCTACCTGAGGAGAGGAGGGAGAAAAGAGACTGTCCAGGGTGTGAGGGGTCTCTGGTGATTCCCCTGGCTTTCGTGCACCCCTGTGACTGCATTGTAGTAATTTTGTTGATGCCTTGTCATTAAGCAAAAGCTTTTGTTTCATTTATGACCAAAAAACTGTAAAGGTCATGACATTTCCATCACCCTCAGAATGAGCACTGGGTGTTCAAGCTGAATACGCACAAGTGAGAAGACACGGAGATCTGAATTATTTCACAGCATCAAATCAGGGATTGCCAACCACTGCCACAACCAATTACCTAAAGCTACACTACTGTCACTGTAATTTAGTGCACTCTGAGGAATTACTGCACTATTTTTACTCAGTGAAACAAGAAATCACGGTCTAAATGCAAGTAGAATACCATTCATAAATTGTCAAAGCTGTGAGAGTGCACAGTCACTTTCAGTTAAAAAAAATAACAAAAAAACAAAAAGAGGCTGTGGTTAAATAAGATTCAAAGCAACAGCAGCTCAGTATTCTACTGTAAGGTTCTCATGATATTCAGATTTAGTGGCTTTGATATATGACTCCTTAACCACACTGCAGATTATAGTGGTCTGTGTTTACAGTTCATCACATGATCTAATGTTGAATTAATCTCCTTGCTGCACAACAATGAATGCTTCCCAGAGCATCTAGTTCTCCATCAGATTACCCGCTAGACAGCAAAACAAACAACGACAAAAAAACTATATATAAAAAAAGCTTTTATGTTCAAAATATACAACATGAAATAGGACCATGACTATATCACAGCAGAGCAAAAACAATTGATGGCCAGTGGGAGAGGTGAAGGATTAACAACAAGGCTGCTGGATGGACAGGAGGATATTTACTTCCAGGCCTCCTCCATCTCTTCAGCTTTATTAGAATAGCATAGGAGGAGGCAGTGCAGGCTCTTTAAAGGTAAATGTCACTGCTTTCTTCGATTATGCTGCTATTCCTCGCAGCCCACTGGCACTGCCTCGTTGCCTCGTGGGGAGTCAAGGGCCTGTTTTGAATGCCACTCCCTGACCACAAAAGTGCTTGGTTTCCTCAATATAGGCATCAGATTTGTTTGTGTTTCAACTTGCGGCTGAGTGCAGATTTAAGTTCTTGTTTGTAAAGAGATACCAAAGGGATATGACCTCTGTGTAACAGAAAAATACAAGCCCTGTTTGTATTTTAGCCAAGACTCTGGAGAAAAATAATAAATAAAATGGCAAAAAAGAAAAAAGAAAAAAGGAGCGGATGTTTTCAGAATGAGTTTGTGGCTTTACTTAGAAACTCCATGAGAGCACAACAAGCCCAAAAACCATTTGAGGAAGGCAACTTATTGTTTAGTCAAGTATAGTAGGATTTACTTAGTGTCTCGCATAACTATGAATTATGCTGGTAAAATGGATTGATTGCACAACTGTCACATGTCGTTTCAATACTAGAAAGGTATCACAAAATCCACTGTCGTTATAAACAATACGATATTCCATTTCAGTACTTTCACGACTTTAAGAAGGACAGAATTTTAATAAAAGCTGTATTCTATGGCACAGCGTCAATGTGCTACAACATGGCAGTGTGTGTGCAGCGCATTGCTTCTACTTCCTGCAAGAATAACAGGCATGTCAACTGTCTTTCATCATACTACAGCTTTCATGGTGACAAAACGAGTGGCATGACTGCCAAACCAAGCACTCTTGCTGACTGTCCACAAATAGTCCACAAAGCAGATGCACAAAGCAAAATATAGCGTAATGTCTCTTACAGTTAGGGCAAGACCCTGGACACCACAAAGCCCATATTTAAAAGAAGTTTTACCCACACAGACTGAAGAAGCCCACATGTCCAACTTTGCGAGGCATGTTATCGACAGACATGCCGACTTCTTCAAAGGTTTCAAATAGTAACAGTTTAGCGAATGATAGATAACATATTCACATCATGCATACGCTTTCAAAAATAAGTCAAACAAGTGGAATTTATTTTATGACAAATTTTTTTATCAGATCAAAAAGTAGGATGAGGTAATTAATGGTAATGATATGTTTTTAAGTAGTTTTTTTTCCCCCTTTTAGCTAAACTACCAATGTGGCAAACATCTTGATATGCAAATGTAGCATTCACACTAGTGACAATAACTGCACAGATCAACAACAGTTATAAATAGTTCACTGAATTCCTGCATTAAGATGTGTACTAAAGTACTGTTATTTATCTCTGCAAGGATTTGTACTTTAATAAGCAGCAGTGTGACATGTGGAGGCAGAGAGACATGTAAAAAGCTGATATTACTGATATTAAACATTTCCTCCAGTGAAAATGTATGAAAACACAGTGACATGTTTTATGACTTATTTTCACTTTCTCCACTGCCTTGCATTGGCATTGTCAAAATAGTCTTTTTAATATTTAAGTTGCACATTCTGTCATATATAATTAGATTACTTTTTCTGATGTTTCAAGTACATGCTGTTATATCGCTTCAGTGCAGAGCCCGGCATCTTAACAAAGATTTTGACAAAACTAGAACGTTTAATGAAAGTAAAAATAAAGAGATCAGTCTTTTTACTCATGCAATAATCTTTTTATCGATGCATGTGTCACTCAGATATACAAGGTCAAGCTTGATAATCAGAGAAAAAACATCTCTGCATAACATAAATCTATCCCTGATCTGCTTGCTTATCACATGACCATCTACAAGTACATGGGTAGTATAGCTGAATGATGAAGCACTAACATATGAAATATGTTATGAGCCATTTGAATATTGGTGGAATAAGGCAAAGGGAATCCTCTTATGTCACTCTAAATAAAGTTTTTTTTGGATGAAGTGTAATCTCTAATCCTGCCATCCCTCCTATATCAGTAATAGCCAGGTCTTAGGGTAAGCTCTACCATTTAGATTAAACAAACTGGCATTTCTTTGGCATCTTTCTCCACTGTATGGATTGGCAATTTCAAAAATGCAACAGTCTGGACTGGAAAGTAGTAGAGCCATATCTCTAAAGCCACGAAACAGATCAATATGGGTCAAACATGACATATTTTGCTGGAAATGCTTTTCAAATCAAGTGTAATGTCATGGTACAGTGTTGGCGAACTCTGTTAGATTTCTGCTGCGGTGACACTGAACCGCAGACCACTGGTTCCTGAGCTGCACTCATTCCTTCTCCACTGAGACTAAAAGTAACTTTGAAAAATAGCTTCCTTCCTCTTTCAGGCAGAAAGATGCTGAGACCAAATGGCTATTGCTGTTGTTGCCTTTTTCGAGGTAGATTCCACAGGCTGCTGAGTGCTCACTTTCGACTGGTTGTGGGGGCCAGGCACACAACAGACACAATTAGCTTCTATTCCCATTTCAACCCAACTAAAAAGGAAAACAATAACACAAGCAGACTGAATTAAAATAAAAGCCATTGGCATAGTCTCCAATGAAAAATTAAATTCGCAAGGAAAATGTCTTAATTTATATGCATGGCCTAAATTTGTTGCCTGTTGCTAAGGAATTTTAACAGTGGTTGGCCAATTACCAACCAGACTCTTGTTTGCCCTCAGGTGCTATGCTAATTAGGGTCACAGAGGGTCACATTGTAATGCACTCGCTAAAATGAGGCAGGAATCTCCAAGGGATATTCTCATTTGAGATGATGCCAGTCACATTCCCGCTCCTAATAAAGCAGCAGCTATTTAGTAAGACTCGTGTTTGTTTGTGGCTCAATAAAAAGAAAACCATGTGACATGATAGAGGTGTGTAGGCATTAGCACTCAGCTATTTTAGTGTTTAAGATAATCAGGCCACACAGAGAAGACAGGTTCTCATTTAAACCTGGGACAGTGAGAGATGCCAGCGCTCAGGTCAGTTGAGGACGAGAATCCATCAAGTATGCAGTACAAACAACAAACTTTTATAGAATGCAAAGTTGTAAATGAGACATCTGGCCAGTCATTCCACATAAATATAGTCAAAATTAATCCATCAAAAATTTCTCATGTGGTTATTCAAATATTGTGCCTCCAGGGTTTTTTTTTTCTTTAGTGTGTTACATAGCTTTTTGGTGTATGGAAAACATCTGCCATGTTTCATCCATCCATTTATTTTCCTCAATTTTTCCCAAGTCTGGTACCAGGCTAAGCAGGGCATTTCAGATGTCATCTCCCAAGCAACACTTTCCAGTTCTTTCTGGGAGATTCCAAAATGTTCTCAGCCAGATAAGATATCTACAGGGGCGTTTTTAGATACAAGGGATTGCACCACTTCCCAACATTGAACCCTTGATGGGCTTAAGACTCGGCAGAGTCACAACAAATGAATGACGGGTGGTCTTCAGCAGGAATCCAGCACACTGATTGGTCAACCACTTCAATCAGAGACCACCTGCACCTGGATTTCAAACACTACGGTTCATTTGGTAACTTTCTCTTTTATTACAGAAACAGTACAAATCGTTGAATCGAATTTTCGATTGTGTTTTTTGGAAGTCTCCAGAGGGGGCAGATGCTCTTCATTTCAATAAAATTGCCTAGACCTCAAGTTTATGCACATAAGGGGCAGGAAACGCAATGCCCCATCACTCAAAATACACCATAGCACAACCAGAATACACTGAACAGTGGTTCACTTCCACAATAAATGAGAAGCATTAAAGTGACGGATCCTGTGGACATCTACCATAAAGCTGAGCCCAACAACCATACATGAAAAAAAAAAATTTGGTCACTTGTATCCATGATCTCATTCTTTCAATCACTATCCAGAGCTCAAGCCTATAGGTGAGGGTTGGAACTGGATTGTTATAGCTGCCTGAAGCACCTTGTTTGAAGTCGAGGCTTTTCCTCAATTACATATCTACTTCCCCGAGGACCATCTGCATAACTACTGGCTATGGTAAGCAACCAACATTACCTAGCTTGTTTCAGGCCAGCAGACCAATCAGAGCAGGCTGGGCTTTGCAGGAAGGGGACTTAAAGAGACTTGAGCTAAAATGGAGCATGTCAGACAGATGGTGAGAAGAGGTGCTGCAGCAATGTACAGTATGAAAAATTGTATATATCTTTCTGATCAATAAAGTATGTGAACATATTCTAGTATAGCCCAAAAATAAAATTATGAACCTGTAAATATGCATAATACGGGTTCTTTAACAGAAATTAAGGCTAGAGAAAGTACACTGTGCTTAATTAGTCAACATCATCCACAAAAGATCAACACTAAACTGATCTTTTCATCTAACTCGAGGGTTTGCCTATTGAACTCAGCTGGTTTCATGTTTGGTTACTACAATCACTTTGGCTGTAGGCATTCTGCCATATAATGACCTTGACTTGCTGTACTGAACTTGTGAACCCGTCACACCAGCTCTCCTTCAATTTCCTGGATGGCCTCCTCAGTGGGTCCGCCATAATAGTGGGTGATTGCAGGAAAGTCACTAACAGCCCTCTATGAGTGTGACATCCTTCACTGCTAGTGCCACTATAAAGGGAGGAATGTATTCGGCTAACAATGGCCTGTCACCAATAGTCACCCCGGCCTTGTCCATTGAATGGTGACATCAGCAGCATGTGGTGACACAGCAGCGCGTTCATGGGGCAGAAAGCTGCAGTGGTCCCCATTGTATGATACTATGAAGGACCAAACTCCATTGTTTCTGGACGGAGACAGGTCATTAGAGATGTAGGGCTGACATATGTACAGACCTGCACACAAACACTCTGACATATTTTTATATACTTATCTCATAAAATGTCTCTGCCAAGCCTATTTTTTAGATTTAAAGTCACAAAAAAAACTCATCTCTTTGTATCTAAAATACATATTTAGATATTTTTCCACATTAAAATAATTCCATCCTGTCCTAAAATGGGTCACATATAACTTTACACTGTTGCATCCTCGACAATGTGCGCGTCTGTCTCTGACCTTTCGCCAATTTCTACATGGAAATACTTAAACATTTCACTCATGATCAATCTTCCAGCAAAACAAAAACATTATTTGTACATGTTAACAAAGTACAAAAGTTAAATGTAACTGAGTATTTTTAAATATTGTACTCCCTTATGAAGTCAATCAATAATAACTGGATGGTTCAAGCCTGTGATTCATAATTTGGCTAGTTAACCACTAAGAAAGCAATAAAGCAAACATGGTAAATGCTGAGTGGCTTAACAGGCCTACGGCCAAGAGGCACGTGCTACAAAGTGTGACCTGACCTCATGAGGTGAGAGGGTAGGTGAATCTGGATTGACTCGATCAGAGGTCAGAGGGCACTCCTGCGTAATCTGAATGTTAGATAATCTGGATCCCAGGAAAGATTACGAGCCCACATTCACAGAGGGTTGGAATTGATGAAGAGTGATCAGATCAGGATGTCAAATCAGACTGAAATTAATTCACACCTGGTGACACACATCCCAGCATGTTAAAAGGTAAGGTTTCCTCCTTATTCAGTTTATTTTATTTTTTGCTACATTTTAAGACCCACTGACACATTAACCTGATGTGTTTAAGGAGCATTTACAGTCAGGTATACATTGGAAGTCAAGATATCGAGGCATTACAGTATGCATTTGCTTGAAGGCTTCTCACCTACTCCACCACCCGTAATTGCCTTGTCCTCAGGCAGACATGTGAGGTCTTGACAGCTCCAACCTGGCAACCTTGTCACTCCAACAACAGAGTCTAATGAAGCACGCACATTGTACCAGAACAGGAAAGATGCACCTGCTGTGTCAGTGTGAGTGTGAGTGTGAGTGTGTGTGTGTGTGTGTGTGTGTGTGCGTGCGTGCGTGTGTGTCAGTTCTCTATTGCAGTATTTGATAGATCCATTGACATTCTGGTTCTGCCTCTAGAGTATTGGCAACAGAAAAGGTTTCTGTGGAATTTCATCATATTTTAACATTTCACTAACTGGAAAAAGTCTGTGGTTCTTAAAACAGCAATGCAAAAATATAGTATGAGTGCCAGACAGGGAAACAGAGTGATAAAGATGCAGGGGAAGAAGTGCTGAGAGAGGGCACGGTTGTGAGGAAGCGACAAAAAGAAAAATGGTGTGAAAATAGCATCTAAGAGGAAGACAAACTCCCAGCAATCTCTCAGAAGCCCCAGAAAAGACTGGCATGCCATTATCACCATCATCATCACCACCACCGCCCTCATGGTGGCTGTAATCATTCTCGTTTTTTTCTCCAGTTATCCTACCGCCACCTTCAGAAATATCACTGGCACTGTCTGCTGGAGCCTGTTGTCTCTATCTGCCTCATTTGAATAGTATTCTCAGAGCAAAAAAAAAAAAAGAACACTGAACCGTCTCACCTTCCAAAACAGATACATCATATTTTCACAGAAGGCAATAAAAGCAATGCAGGCCCAATTCCCCACAGTTTCGAAGACAGGGGCTGTATTTCAGCTAGACTCATCAATATGCAAAACATCAGAGCATTGCTTGCTACAAGAATATTTCCTCCACTGCACACGCTGCAAATGTGCACAAACATCATCATATTTGGTGTTTTGTTTTTTTTTAAGTTTCCATTGGCAAGAAAAAGTATGCAAATCTTGCACAACCATAATCACATTTTGATGAAAAGCACTAGGATTCAAAGCAGTAAACTGCCCTATGTGATTTTAATACTCTTCGGGCAATTGTCAAACCAAAGAGGCGCAGAAAAAAAGAAGACTCCAGGGCTGAAATCAATGAGTTACCTTTTATTTGGGAAGAAGTGAACAAACTTCCAACAGTGGATTACATTTCAAAGCACAGAGCCTAGAGCTTTCCAGTTGAGGAGCATGTATAGTGTGGGAGAAAGGTGGTGTAGCGTGGGAGAGAGGCATAATCATTATGACCTGCAGTAGGGTAGATGTAGGTTAAGTTAGTCCCTCTCTCTGCCTGCAGTGCTCACTCTGCCTTTCGTTCTCAAGTCTGTTCCCTGGGCTGTCTTTCCTGGGCTGTTAAATCCCTGCTCCTTTAATCTCCTTACTCAGCTACATCCTCTTTAAAGATGCAGAACCACAGGAGAGACGTGGGATACGTCAACTGGGGACTGGTTCTGAGCAAGGCGGGGCAGGACATGTGGAGTGGGGATGTTTGACTTAGGGTTAGAGAGAGACGAGAAGTTGTACTGGAATTGAAAAAATACAGTCTCGGGTAAATGTTTGAGAAAAGAACACGCCTTAACTTCCTGAGCTTTTCCATCTAATTGAGAATTAAATCAAGTCAAGAGAGATGTGCCGTTTAATTTATGCCTTAAAGGACTAACTAAATATGCTAAAAAGACTACTTAGGTTAATTTTCTAAGTCTCCATTAGCAGTCATCATTGTGGTAATCTGCGCCCTCTGCAAGAACTGTACTCTAGAATCTTAATGTGCTGCCCAGCATACATGATTAGTGGTGTACTTCCTTGCATGTCAAGTGCTATAATATAATTCACTGTGACATCTGACTTTTTATGAGTCTCTGATAGTTTAATATAGCAGCATTTAGTGCATAAAGCAAGCATGTGCAGGGATCAGAAATACTGTAACTAACCATCAATCTACACGTTTAAGACACACACACACACACACACACAACCTCCACATTCAGTTCCAATATGGTATCAATACCATCAAATCACTGCGCTTCCCTCAACAAGCACTATTGTCAGACAGTGCCCATCAATCATCTGCATGCTGGAACACACGGCAGCAATGTTTCAATAATGGTGCATCACCTGAGACTCAGGGAGATGAAAGTAATCCATTCAAACATGGATCACGGTCGTCCTGCGTGCCACATGCTATTCAGTATGAGGAGATGGTTCGACTGTAGATTTCTGGGTCATCTTTCAAGTGTATGTATCCTTGAAGTTTGGCAGAGTCCTATACCTCAAATAACACATTAATGAGACAACCAAAGTGTGTCATCTGGAAGCATCGTAGATCTGTTTCTGTATCAGATCCAAAAAGCTTTTATTCTCACTACTGGATGCACAGATTTATAATGCTCCTTTAAATAGATAAATTAACCCATCATTCTACCAACATTTCCCAAAAATTATAAATTGAACACAGATAAGATTATATCTGACTGATTGTTGCTTGTGAATGCGGGAGGTCACATACCATAGCTGCAATAACAGCACACACTAGTTCACTACCAGGCATCATAAACACTCCACATGCAAAGCAGGGACTCAAATTTAATCTCTAATTAGTGGTTTAGTTGTACCTGTTTCCCAGAAGTAGACAGACTTCCCATCATCTGTCTGTGTGAGAGCCTTCCGGAAACCACACAACAGCATCAATGTCACCAAAAGGTACCAGCTCTCTTCTGTCCTTATTCGGCGGGTCCCTCCTGCACCCCTCCACCCCAGCCCCATGGTCCGCCACAGGATAAAAGTAAATCCACTCAGCTTGGAAGGTCGGCACAGGCAGTGATGACAAAAAAGAATAAAATAGTCCAAAAGGCAACGAGAAGGGAAGTGTGCTTCAGTTTGAGAGAGGGTGTGAGTTAAGTGTAGGGGAGTGTAAGAAAGGGAAAAATAATCAGGTTTGTGTATGATGGTCCTGCAGGAGTTGAGGTCCAGTACTTGGTCTTGTGAAGGACAGAGAGAGTAGTTTTCCTCGTTTTTTTTTTTTTAGGTGTTCCCAACTTGGCAGGATGGTCCCAGAGGGAGGCTGTCAGTGACGGGCACTGAGCTGCAGATGGATGGTACAGTCTTTCTGCTCCATCATATCCGCTCCCACTGTTGCCGTTGCTGCCTCTGTCCTCTGGCTGTGGAGCAGTGACAGTGGGCGAGTGTCTGCAGTGTTGTTCGCCTCCCTCCCTCTCATTTGCTCTCGCTCACTCTCTCTCTTCCTTTCCAATTCGCTCACTCATTTGCTGTTCTCCCTGTGCCACCCTGCTCTTGCTCTCTCTTTCTGTACTCCTGGCTTTTTTTCAGCTTTTCTCTCCTGCACTCATATTCTCTTGTCTCTCTCTCTCTCTCATTTCCCCTTTATTAAGACTCTCTGCATCTCTAGCATGTTCACTTCTTACTTTCCTCTCCCTTGTTCCTCTCTCCCGCCTGGGGCGCAAGGACGGATACTCCCCCTCCTCCTCCTCTTCCACTTGCAGTGCTGTGAAGGCGACTGGAGACCAGCAGGGCTCACACTGGTCTGAGAAGCTCCCATAAGCACTGCTCCCGGGATCAGAGAGGCAGAGAGACAAGCAGGGCTTAACGCAGAGTGAGAGAAAGTGGAGGAGGGGTTGATGGGGGAAGCAAGGAGGAGCAGAACGCTAAAGCAGAGAGCGAGAGAGCGTGAAAAAGACGAGGGAGAGGCAGTGATTATGTTTGTGTGAAAAGGGTGTGAAAGTGAAATGACAGAACAGAAAAAGTGAAAACGAGGACGAACAGTAACAATTCTATTGTCGACTCCAATAACAAAATTCTAAGCCAAGCTTAAAGCTGGCATAACATCTGTTACCGTCAAGTCCTTGCCAAACGAGCTTGCACAATGCTGATTAAGCCTATCAATTAAATGTAAATCTTTCTTATTTCACAGTATAATCAAGTTTAAATCTGCCGTCTGTGACAACATTCCCACATTGGTGCACCAGGAAAGATGAGTTTTACCAAAAAGCAATGATTGGTTTGCTAGTCCTGAAGAGGCGAGTAACCATAAAGACAGAGTAGGTTACAACAACTGGAAGTATGGCCGAGCCTATAGTGGAAAAACCTGCAAAGCATCCAAGATGCTCAAGATAAAAACTATCCTCAGCATTCAGAGCATGGATTACAAGGATTACAAAAAGAATGACAAATGCCATAAGCATATGTTACCGGTGTTTGTGTAATTACTCTCACTGCCAAAAGTGGGAGCTGCTCTTCCCTTGTAAATATCCATTGTGTCCATACTGCACTTTGGTTAATATACAAAACAAACGTTTTCATTCTGTAAAGGGGTTTAAAAAACTCAAATTTCTTTTGGAGTTAGAGTTACAGAAAAAATTACTTCCTTATTTTATTGATTTTTGTCACGTTGGAGTTGCCAATTTAACCCTACAGTTTTTCATTTTAATATGATAAACATTTGTTCAATTTTTGTTCAGTGCAGCATTATACTATTGCATACAGTTTGTCAAAATAAACTTAGCTTGAATGAAATGGTCACTTTGTGCTTTTGAAGGATTTTTTTTTGAGATTAATCAACTAATTGGTAAAATAGCCTATAGATAATTTGACAGAAATAATAGTTATTGGTAGCCTTACTGCCATTATACTTTTCCACACCTTCCTGTAAAAATGCATCTCTTTGGGTCAGATGAGAATACATATCTTTCACAAATATAAAAATTATTGTTTAAAAAGTTGCATCCCTAAACAACTCAGCATTGAAGATTTTAGCAACATAACTGGATCAGAAATATTTAGTGCTCGGTTGGGGGCCATTTTTAGCTGTGGATTAATATGTATTCAGTGCAGTGGTGAGCTTTTATGGTTGCAGGTGGGAATATGTGAAACTTACTCAAAAGAAACTACAGCTCCCATGTTTAGATTAATGAAGGAAAATACATACAAAGTGCATCAGTGTACCTAAATGATGTCCTTTTAATAGTTTTTGGAGAACAAGAGGTATATGGGCTAAAGAACTAGAAAAGTAAATGTAAGTGTACCTTTCAATATGATGCATTAAAGAAGACAAGGAATTACACAAGGAGAAACAGCCATAAGAAAGGGGGGAATGAAGGGGTGAAATTACATTTCCTGAGGTAATGTTCCATTTCTGTCTCAACTCCTGACAGTCTGACCAGACAAAGGGAGCGTCAGTACACCTGACTGGCAAGGTCTGACTTTGCACAAGCAGCTAACCCAAAAGACGTCTGTAAAATTCCTTATTAAAAGTCTGTATATACACATGTAAAATTACTTACACCGTCCCTATTGCTTGCTCCATTAATACGTAAGTAAGTCATAGCAAGTCATTTTCAGGGAAGTCCTCACAGCATCATAGAGTTGACCATGCCAGACGGATTTTGACGCATGTAATAGACTATATTCTTCACTATGAAGTATTTGTCAGTCATATTCTTACTGACAGAAGCCTTTCTAGGAAAGCTTATGCTTGGAGGCAGTGACCGACTTTTGAACCTCACATTTAGGAGGAGTAGTGCAGACTTCTTTGTGGTTGTGAACAGCGAAACAGCTCTTGCATGTATAGCAGAGAGGTCAAGGGAATTTGTCCATTCAGTCCAAGCAGAAATACGGCCTTGCAGAGCTTCTCCTCAAAGACTTTCTCAGTGCTGTGCACTTAAATTTAACGTATGTGTTCTTATGGTTTTTCAAGGTTGTGAACTATTCAGTTTGTGATTTTTACAGACTAAATCCGTCAAGGAGTGTACATTTTTGCTGTTAAATCCATTGAGCGATAAACTCAAAAGCACCCTGAGATGGTGCAACCATGGCAGTCCTACTATTATCATGAGGAAGAGTGATCTGAATGGGAAGGTGACATTGTAATATTGCAATTTGATCTCCCATCTTACTCTCCACGGTGGTGACAAAAACACAGACACAAGGGATTCCCATGCAGGGTGTCTGTGCTTAAAGAACAAAGTGAGGTCCCTGAATGTCTAGAAGAGCTCAGAACATAATGATCACATTGCAGATAATCTGCTGAGATGGTGAGCAAGATGACCAGTTCATCCATCTTTAGCCTGATGTCTCTCTCCTTTTACATATATAGTGATGGAAAAAAGTTTTCAGACACCCTTAAAATTTCACACAATCTCAAATATTATCATGAAATATTTGTGGAAAAATCTTTTTGTGTTTCAAAAGGTGTGGCTGCATTAGACAGACACAAACAAATGCAAATTATATTTTTTTTGTTCATTGTTTAAATTCTTCACAGTTTCAATATGTCAGTTCTCAATAATGTCGGTCTCAAAGTCAACAAAGAACAGAGAATCTGTTCAAAACTGAACAAAAAATAAACAATCACATTAGTGCTGGGCAATATGGAAAAAATCATATATCACGATATGGATTATTTTATATCACGATAACGATATATATCACGATATACCACAATAAAGTATGTTTTCAGTTATTCTCTGAAAAGTCTGACAAAAATTTCATTGCTTACTTTTCTCCATGAAACTTCAACCTGTTGCTAGGGCTGGACCTGAATATCCGAATATTCGGTCCGATGGTGGTATGCGAATATTAATTTTGAGATCTGAATACTGGACAACAGTTTGGTTTCACCACTGACGCTGAAGCTCCTGTGATGTCATTCAACAGTTTTCCCTGCACATTCGGATCAAGGTGCAGTCAATTTTTGCTGAAGAAACCCTTGGACGCCAGATCTTGGTTTGTCTTCGAAGCTGTGGGTTCGTCTGTATTTCTGCAGAGTGTATCCAACTGCTGAAGGACTGCATCTGCACTTCCTGGCTATCTGGCAGCAGCTGTACCCTTCCTGGCTGAGAATCTGTATCTTCACGCTTGTTTCCTACGTTGGGTTCCTTGCTTTAGCCATTTTTGTCTCTGTAGAACCTTCGAATGTGCTGGCTTTACACAGACACATGACAACAAAAACTGTGTCTTTTAATGAAAAGCACGACCTTCATTAGTGGATCACTGGTACCAATATGGCCCAATACTAAAAATTTCTGTTGTATTTTAATGGAACCAATCAATTTGAAGTTTATAATGGCTTTTTAAGAATTTGTTTAGTATTTTAGCTGTGACTGTACAAAAAGAAATTGCACTTTAAGACCTAAGAGTGATCATTAATGCAATATTTCACAAATGCATGGGGTGTTCGAAAACTTTTTTCCACTACTATATGTCAGGACACCATCAAACTGAAACATGCAGGTTACATTTCTAGCCTGGCTTAAAAGGAGCTCTTTGGAATTACTTAAGAAGATCAAAGCATGATTGGTTAAAAAATTATTTAGACCAACCTGAATATTGTGAATGTGACCTGATTATCTTTGCAATTCACTTCAAACTGCAATGAGGTTTCAGTGGGAAAGCTGTGCAGATATATGAAATAACACACCAGTCAAATTCAGGTATTCCTTGCAGCAATAAGATGAAAAGGAAAATTATACAAGGAGATACATGGGCTGGGCTCACAAAACTACAGCAACAAGTACCAGCAATGTTTCACCTCAATGCATTAGATGCTGTAACAGTGCAACAAAAATGTAAAGTTCGGTTCGCTTGAACAAACACAAGCACGCTCCCTTTCCTTGCTCATAAGCAGCTTCTCATACCTTGATAATAGAGCTCATACAAATCTTTGCCCTCCATTCTGTAAAACATGGTCTCTGTGCAGGTCTCCCGAGGTGCACTAGTCTGCCTGGGCATCTCATCGTCCTTCCCTGGTGGAGGCTGTGACCGGAACAAACTTTTGAATGTCCTTGCAAGATGAGGTTCACGTTCTAAAAACACTTAAGACCATAATTCCCACGCCACCTCCACCTAAGCGATGCACGTCATTAAAAACGATTGCTAACTATTGATATCAAATGAAATAAAACACTGTATCGTGCTATATTCTTCGGTTATGTTGCCCAGCTGTAGAGATACCACAACTTAAGTTATCCTTATTCTGACTTAAGATTTAGACAGATAAGTCATTGCTACACTGGTTTGACAACAGCATTACATACATACATACACAGAACAGATCAGTACAACAATCTCAAGTTACAAACATCCAAACTTTGATCCTGCATGCTGTGTGAAGTACAATGACTTTCCTTGTACTCATCTTATTTTAAACACCTAAAACCCCTTCATGCACCTGTCCCTTTATATGACTTGACAGCGTGACAATAGCCTTAAGTTTCAGCTAATGACATAGTGTCTGGATGTCACTGTCTTTGCTATTAAATGTCAACTGCGAGCAGCGCACGGGAGTTAGTCTGACAGATGGAGAAAAACAGATAAGACAGGGAAAACTGGCAGGTCGAAAAATTCACCACTAGCCGTCACATAAATACTAAAAGGCTAATCTTCAGCTGTAAGTGACAAATGAGTATACTCTACAAATCCGATTTGTCATTTATCTAATCACCAACAGAACATCCATCAATCAAGAAATCAAATTTTTAAAGTAGTGAAAAGAGCAGCTTCTATCTCCGGTGGACAAAAAAATCTGCCTTTAGCAAGTAATCGGATGAAGACAGCAGGCCAGCAGTCTGACAACACCTGGACCTCATCTGTACCAAAACACAATCAACTTAGCATCGGTAAGTTGGCAAGGACAGATGTTGACTGAAATTTGAACAGGATGTCAGACTATTATCTGGCTGCCTACTTTAAATGAGGCCTGTCTTGAAACAACAAAAAAGCTTTACATTCATGAATCGGTTTCAAGAAAGGTTTTTGTAAGGACTTGACTATTTTATGCTATGCAATCACAAATAAATAGAGTTAGACATCTGTTCATGTTTGTCAATACAAATTGTCTTTGTGCTGTTGGGTAATTTTCTGTGACGTGACATTAGAGCAGAGCTAAAAATGGGCAGACTGGGGCCAGCTTGTTTTATTTAGTTTTAATTTCACATGGGTAATTACCCTAAAGATAATTAATGTCTCTTCATATACATTCTGGTGAATGTGACACAAGAAAAACCTATTCTTCTGTGTTTTGGGCAGTGAGAACTTTCTCTGTGCTCACTTTCAATCTGAATTAAGGCAATGTACTGCATTTACATAGCATTTTTCTAGTAGGGGCAGACCGATATGTTTTTGTTTTTTTCCCAGGGGCAATAATTCTAATAACTAATTATAAGTAATCAAAGAGACCGATCGTCCATATTTGGAGTCAATTTACATTTGCAGTAAAATGTAAAGCTTGGTGTTAAAATTTAGAAGACCTCTAACACAACACTTTTCTGAAACGGCTCAGTTTACACATGTTTAATGAAAAGAGAACCTTTCACCATTTAATTTTCAGTGTGAATCGCTGGTTCTTACGTGATAACCAATCAGACAAAGCTGTGGATGGGGCGAATGGTGCCTCCACATGTACGCATCAGCTGCATCAGAGCCAAAGTAGCGCATATCTGAATGTATTTTATGGGGAACTGGTTAACAAACAATACAGATAATCAAACAAAGCTGCATATCTGAGCCAATAATCAGGCAGGCTGATAATTGATTGATCACAGAACATACATAAGCATGATGCAGATGTTTATTTGAATTGTGTTTTCCCTACCTACTTAAACTACAAAAAAAATATTTAGACACAAACCATTATTTTGAACAAACTATTATTTTATTGCATTTTATTGGCTTAAACCCAGTTTGGAGGGGAATTTTTTATTTAATATGATTTCTGTCTGGAAGAGTTATTATTATTAGGAACATTATGTCTATGCACTTTTAAATAATTACTTTACTCTGAGCTGTCTGTCCTACATTACACTTCATCACTAGACTTTATTCAGCTTTGTTTGGTTGAGTAATGAGTTTTTTTGAATATAGTGAACAAACAGTGAAGAACACTATGCTGCAGAAGTCAACTTTATGACATTTTGAAATTGCTAGATACCAAATTGGCTAAAAAGCAAACCCTTAATGGGGTTTTTTGATACTCAAAATATATACTTTGAGAGAATGTCAATTTAAGCAAGATGAACCTGACTGCAGGCTGCACCGAAATGTTCACAATGATACTGAACAGTGTGAAAAGCAATAATGGAAGTACAAGAATAAGAAATTAAGGCTGTGGTATACAAATGCTGTACTCAAAATAATTCAGTTTTGAAATTCTAGATGAGGTATTTAACTAATTCCCTTGCTCAGGATAAAATACTGTTACTGTGGCACTAGCTGGATAAGTCTGCTATCGGTTAGTTCTACCTTCACAATAGGGCTGTCGTCAACTGGTTAGTCAACTTGCTCTCATTTGACCAAATTCACATTGGTTGGGCTTACAGTGGCTACTTTAATAAGGTGAAAAGCCTTACATCAGCAGCCCTCCAGGATTAATCTATTATTTTTGGCAACAGCAGGGACAGACTACAAGGCCAACCTAATAGAGACTACAAGGTCAAATTTATTTAATGTTTTCTAAATGATTACTCAAAGTCAACTCCAAACTAATTAACTCTGTGTCAAAGATGTAATCAGTTGCATTTTGCTAAAAGGATTAACCAAAAAAGTTGAGTGTAAACTTTGGAAATAGCAGTTTGTATATCACAGCTCAACAACACGACAGATCATCTCAAAAAGTCAAGTAACTAGTGAATATTCTCAATAATTCTTGTGCTGTTACTTATTGAAATCACTCTTTTTTCCTTGACATCAGTTGAATATATGTAGGTGCACGTTGGTCTGTCCTAGTCTTTTGTTATTATTTCAGTATAGAATAACTTGGTTAAAATGACTTAAATGCTGCAAATACCAGCTTTTTATGTTTACTTATAATTCACTTAGGCTACTACGACCACAGGTAGACAGCACTCAAAGCACTGTGGAACATTTAGTTCATCTTAACTTAATGTGAAGATTAGATTTTCTGTTTGAGCAATCAAATGGTTCTAAAACTAGGTACATTTTCAAGATCGACCAAGATTTCCTTTGATGGCCCTACTGCACTACAATTTTATGTTTGACAGTTTGAATGACTTTGTGATTGATCACGAATCTGCACATGCTGCGCCTGTAACAGTAAAATACATCACAGAACAATATGTGTGCTCGGCACGCACCCTTTTTTCCTGGTTGCAAGGTAACAAGATCATGAGAGGTTTAAGCGTACATACAGAATCAGCTCAGTTTATTCCATACATATGCTACTGTGGCTGCATCTGTAGCTGAGCATGTTGACAAGATGTATATTTATAATGTACACCCACGCACCACAATCATTTCGCTGCATATTTATGGCCATCTGTAAGCTTGTTAATATGATGCATATTTTTACATCATATACTTTGCTGTGAATTCCCATATAAGCTTACTTTTCCCCTGGGTATCATTCAAGCATCACTGTGCACTATCTTAGGTGCTGTTAGTTGCTGTAATTTAATTCATCATTAACCCATAGTTTGTCATGGTTATGCTTAATCATTCAATAGTGCTGCCCTATGTTTCCACATTCCTCCAAATGGGTTGCTTGTCAGGGATTTGGGGTTTCTTAACTAATAATTAAAGAAAGAGCAGGATAATTTATGAGCAAGCCTGAAGCGCTGAGGTCACATTATGTCTCTACCTCTGTGCAAGTGAGTGGGTGAGTGTTTGTATTATCGTGTGCTACAAAAACTTCAAATGCAGTGTTACATAACATTTTGTATTCGTAACAAATGAAACTTAAAAAGGATGTGATAGATGTTTCTTGATGGGCGATATCTTTTGTGATTTAATTGCAGCTAGAATGACTTTGTATTCAAGATTTGCCAAGTGCTGCAGACTGATAAACAGCAGAGCAGGTAGATGTAGAGAAAAGGAGAAGCTGATTGAGATAATGACAGAGAAAATACAATCACTCAACAAGAGATTACAACTATTAAACAGATTAATCAACACAGTGGAACAAGAAAAAAACATCATTGCCTCCTTTAGCGAATTAAAAATCAGCTCTCAAGGAGTCCCAGCAGCATGCTATTAAGCAATTACAACAAATCAACTCATAGATCAGTTTTCCAATAGTGACCTAAAATTTTCAAATCTGGCTTTTAACTTTTTCAGGTTTTCTTTCCTTAAGGAGAATAAGGCAATTGTAAGTCAATGAAATCAAATAAAAACTCAATCTGATAGCAGCGGTTTTTCAGCATGGATTAATTTTTATAGATTATAGTGAAAGAATTTAACATATATGCATATGTATGTATGTGTACCATCATTTATTAAAGTATAATAAACTTTTTTTTTAATGAAATTGCTATCCAGAACAGGGAAATGCATAGATTTCTGTTAAAAAGTGACACCGCTTTCATTGATTTTACTGTACTCACTGATCATCGTTTTTGTCATGTGCATTCATCCCCCAAAGACCCACTCTGAGCCAGGAAAAACCCTGGATAAATTAGAGTGTTTTTGAGCACAAAACGCCACCATTCCCACAATATATCTCATTGTGTGATTAATGTTTCTGCAACTGAAAATCCACTGTTTGATTAACAGATGCTGCTATGCTTTGTAAATACCCAAAGTGGCTTTTATCTGACCATCAGTCTAAAACCGTGATATATTTCCTTTATATCATGTATGAAAAATAAAATCAGGGAATGCTCTGAACTGACAAGCTGAAACTAAAAGAGCTCTTGATATTTTGCCATGACACCATCAGGAACAATTTCTGGATTCCCAAAATATCTGGTTAAGTAATAAAAGCCTCATTCTGTGATCACTTTGTTTCTAAAATAAAAAAAAGCCACATTTTAAAAACCAAGACATTACAACAAATTATAATCCTTTCAAAATGAAAGCACATTAAAGGTAAAACTACTGAGTCTTTGTAGTCTAACAGATATTGAAAATCAAAAAATGTCATAATTTGATATTAAAGATATTAATATCACCTTGTGACATTTTCTAAAATAAGTAAGCTCTTTGGGATTGATGATTAAAGCTGATTCTCAGGCTGAAGTACTTAAAGGTTACTGGTTTTAATACACTTTAATACATATGCAACTGTGAGGATGACTGACATCAGAACATTATTATTGTGAATTTGGGTTTGTTTATATGCTCAGACAGGATATAGTTATTGGCTAATGAAAAATGGATTTAGGTTATGCAAATAAGTCTTCCTGCAAATGAGGACACTATCCAGAATTGTCCTGCCTGTCACTGGTTTTCAGCTTACAATAACACAGATGGGAAAACAGTCAGCTACCCACTGAGCAAAAAC
Organism: Amphiprion ocellaris; assembly: GCF_022539595.1. Classification (NCBI taxonomy): domain Eukaryota; kingdom Metazoa; phylum Chordata; class Actinopteri; family Pomacentridae; genus Amphiprion; species Amphiprion ocellaris. The sequence continues at coordinate 15,041,836 of NC_072774.1, forward strand.
CAAAGGCCACAGAAAATGTTGTTTCTGAATCTACAGTGATTATTGCTAATCTCTGTGTTTGCGCTGACACTGAAAAATGCCCATAATGCTGTGCTAAGCAAGTGTTTCACAGACTTATGGTCGGACATTTAATCTTTTTATCGTTATTATATTTGAGTCAAATTGGTGCACTGCCAGAGAATGACGGAGAAAGATGAGGTGCTGCTGATCACAACAATAAAGTTGGAAGAAGTAGTGAGTGCAGCAAAGCAAACTGGCTTTGGATCCCTTGTCGGTGGTAGTTCTTTAAAAGCTGATTTTTTTTTCAACATCTTATTACCGACATAAAAAGATAAGCATTTGCATTCTTTGATTGAAACTGAGTACACTGAGTTCAAAATAGTTTTTCCTAAGCAACATGCCTCCAGTGAATAGGGCATAGATCAACTTTGAGCCCTCTAAATTCATGCAGGAGGTTCACCAACCAGCATATTATTTCTCAGCCTATTCAGACCTTTTCATAATGTTTGCATTAGTCCTGGACACTACAGGTGGTAGACAGAGTTCGGCTGCATGAATAAACCTCAAGTGTGCTACCTCCTTGGCTTATAAACAGCCTATTATATTCCTGGATAATGTTTTCCCTATGGTTCCTGTGCAGGTCTACTGAGGGGCGCTAGTCCGCAACTGCCTAGGTAATTAAAAACTATCAATAATTATCAGTGTTGACTGAAATTAAATATTTTATCGTGATAATATTTTCAGTTGTATCATAGCTAGATATGAAAAGCAACACGTAGCAAATAGTACAAAATGCTGATTACATTTCCCAGAATCAGTATATTTTATTTGTCCAAAATCCAAAAGATATTTACTTTACGATGATAAATGGAGCCAATCCTCTCATTTAAGTTGAAAAAGTGGGTCGATCAACAAAACCCTACCTGCAACAACAAATGTCTGCTTTGGCACATATCACTATTGTATGCTGTTTTACAAAAAAATTTGGTAAAAAAAAAAGAAAAAGAGAGAATTGTGTTCATTTTTGCCAACTTCATCTTCAGACAGTAAAAAAAAAACAAAACAAGATCACCCAAAGCACACATCATTGTAGCTTTTCTAGCAGTGACTCCAGCAAAGTATTCTGAAAAGGATTGCAATGATTAAAGTATGACTTCATCCCAGTTTTTCAAAATAAATAGTGACACTGACACTCCTTGAGCAAGTTACGTACAGTACAAACAAGATTTGGAAAAAATTATCAACAGAAACTAGGACTCCAAAAATAGTTACTAAAAATAACACCAACAGGTGTAAAGAATGTTGCCACAAAACAAGCCTGTCATGCTCTCTTCTGCCACTTTGTACATACAATGTCAAACCTTCTTGCCAGTTCTGAATCAGAGCCACACGTGTTTGAAGTTTATTGTATTGAGAGGAATTGAGAGAATTGGCTGAAAGCTTTATGCCAGGTGCAACTGCAGCATTCTGCTCTGTTGATTAGGGCATGAGAGGGGGACTGAGAAAAGAAGTCATCACAGGAATCTCACAGAGGACCAAACACCATTTCAAGGTAAACTGACCATAATGACTTTTTTAAAAAAAGAAATTACATCTTGTTTTTCACACAACAAACAACTACCGTGCAGGCTGAAGTGTCCTGTGACAAGATGACAAATCACAGACCATTCTGAAAAAAAAAAAAACTGTATTGTTGGAATAAGCAGAAGGGCTCTTGAATGCCTGTAGTGTAATTAAATGCTCAAGAGTCAACTGTATTTTTTGATCAACAAATGATAGTTATACTAATAATAATTGATTTTTTGGTTACTAAAAGGCAACAGGAACAGGTTGTGTATATTTACACATCATTTTCAAAGCTGGTGACACATTCAGTATCTATTAATGGAGCTATATTATCACTTAGAGCTGTGTAGCGGTTCCTCCTAATTCCCGAGATTAAAACTCTTTTGCTGCTACATGCTTCACTGTGTTTACGGCTAGTCATTAACGTTATCTAAGGCACAGGTTATAGAACCTTTTTGCTGAAAACATCTGCCTACTGCACGTAAAAACAATGGTATAAGTGTGGTGAGTGTGAACCAAAACACCAAAGTTGTGGGCTTAATAATGAGCTGAAAACTGTGAGGATTTCACGATCATATATCATGAACAATTCATGATTCAGCATACAGTGGAATCTTACACTTCGCATCATTAAATAAATAAGAAACAACACTGTCCCTGCTTTCCTACTCTACTTAAACTGAGCAAAAGCATGATTGGTTGTGGCACAGTGAGGAAGAAGCTTATTGGACACACATTTACACTTTGGAGGAGGAGAACAGTATTGCAGACAAGGAATAGCGATGAATGTGCAACGTTATGAAATAAGGGGTGTTGTGGATTCTGCTCATTTTTAGTTTATTTTATGCAATTATTCAGGAAAGAAAGTTACTATCTGCGAGCAGTATGTTAGAGTTATTGTAATTATTATTATTCATAAGTGTCGCAACTTAACAGAAGGCAATTCTCTGGTGTTTTAATTACAGAAACTACCACTAATATGTTTCTGAGATACAAACAACTGTCCTGAAAATATATGAATGTCCCTTTCTTTTGAGTAAAGACGAACTTCATTTGCTGACTTTGTACTCTCTGATCAGACCTCTGTAGCAGTCATTACAGATTATTCAGGTAGCCTCACAAGGTGTAAGTTTAACATTTGTCAACGCTGCGGAGGTATGAATCACCAATTCGGGCCCAAAACAGGGAGAAGAGATGTGTTAGGGCTTTAGGTGGAGTGATAGAGTTTGCATCCAAGCAGCCATATGCACAACTAATCACTAAAAACTAAATCTGTGGGGAGAAGTGTGATTCAGATTCTTCCCCGAAAGATCATTATATGATCTTCTGTCTAGATCATCAGACAAAAAGATCACTCAGAAGAAGACTCACCCTAGCTGAAAATTGCTACAAAGCTCTGTAAAGCTGAGGGGAACTGCAGATTTGGATGATAATGATCTGTAGGTTCATCGCTACAAGCGATTCCTTTCACACTGCCACGCTGTTTCTGCATTGTCATTTTCTTAAAATATAAATTGTAGCAGCTTTAAGGGCACAAATTAAATTAACAAGAATCTTTTGATGTACTTAACAGTAACCTGCTATCTGTTGTTTTGGTGCTGTACAAACTATATCATAAATAATATTCTTCCTACTGTTGCTGTGATTATGTATTCTAGTTTAGGGCTTGATTTCCTGTGGGTGACAGCATGACTCACGTAGGACAATGACAGTGACATCAATGCTCGAGTCAAACTCAGTGGCAAGCCCAGGATTCCCTTGAAACTGGGTCTCGAGAGGATGACTCATGAGGTGGAAAGGGCACGTAATGCAACAACACTCTGAACTGTCCAGTCAAAATACATCCTCTCAATAGCGCCTTATAGAATTGGTGATCATGCTGCAGTCTTCAATGCAGGACATGACTGCACCACTTGTGACACAATGAGATCAGCGGGCTTCACCCAGTACAACAAAAAATAGAGCTCTGAGATACGGATGTAAGCTGTCTAAAGTCTCTTTATTTGAGCTGATGCATACTGATAAGACACTTGAAACGATACAAACACAGTAATGAAATACAATACCAAAAAAAATCTATGAGAGTTAACATCGCATACCACCTCTGGCAGTGTGCTGCAACATCACCACTGTGTTCTCTTTCTTCATTAAACTTGCTGGAATAGGATCAACAGCCGAATAAGACTCTATGTTTTGGCAAACTGAACTAAAAATGATTTCAAAGGAAAATGCACTAAAAACAGTCGTTGCTTAGTTTAGTCAAGATTTAATAGGTTTGGTAAATTGCTAGATTGGATATTATTTATGCAGTTTTCATCTTGCCATTGATATTAAGCATATTTGATTGTGTTTTCTATGAAGAAATAATATCTGCAGAGAGTTTTGGAACCTTGGCTCTGATGTTTTATTACCCTACAAGGATGCAACAAGGTCAGCACAGCAGAGATTGGGGACAATAATGCCCCTGCAGGGGAAAATGGACACAGTCCTATCAGGCAGAAGATGGATACAGGAGGGGCTTGTAAAATGCTATATGAATGCTATATGAGCAAAGACAGCAGCAGCAAGAAGTGATTGCAACAGTTACTGCAGGGTTTTACTTGAGTCCCTAAACAGCAAATGTTCCGCATTTTAAATTAAGAGCTGAAACCAAAAAAAAAAAAGAAAAAAAAACCCAACATCAAAGCTCCTGTTGGCTCTTTGCTTCTGGTTTTCTTCTGCAAAATTCACAGCCAACTATCTGACCTTTAACGAAAATTCTCCAATACAGCACGCTTGGTAAGAAAATTGAGTCAATATTGTGTTCTAGAAAGCACAACAATACTGAAGCATCCTCAGTGCTCGAACAAAAGATGTAAACCTTCAGTGACTGTGATCAGAAATGTGCAGCCTGAACTATAAGACAGATATTTTTTAAAAAAAAGAGATGCTAGTCTTCATTGAGAATTGCAAAGTACGAAGAGAGAGTTATAATCCTACTCTTTGTTCTATGTGGACAAAAGTTGTGCTTCTGCTTCAGGTATCAAATTCAAAACACGTAAGCTGACCAACAACTACTGTGCTTAGCTCTTCAACAGCTAATTCAAGGAAACATAAAATAGTGATGCGATTTAAAGATTGTTGGAACAAGGTGCCTTACAACAGGATAACTAGTAAGTCATGCAGGTAGTTCTGCTCCTAACATGATCCTGACCCCAATAAAGTGCAGAAATGTGGATGGGTTGGCAATAAATTGATAATGAATGTACCCCATTTAAAGTAAGGTAGTAACATTTAAAATAAATGTTTTTTCTGCTGTTTTTATGAAAAACAGGTCATTAAAAATTGTTACATTTTACCATGATACATTTTTCAGCTAGATCACCCAGCCCTTGTGTTTGGAGAGAAATAGACTGAATTTGGGCACCCTTTTTAGGATTTGCTTAAGCTTATACAACACACAGTCAAGAACTCTAAATTTTATCTCTGTCTATTCAGCAGCGTAAATCTAACAAATCCAAGCATACCTAAAACCAAAACAATAATGATATCAATAAAATTCACCTGAATATGACATATATGGTTCAATATCAAAGTCGCGTACAACTCACACCACCATCCTACATTTCAGCACAAAGATCAGTTTGTCTACAGTTTAAAGTTCCAGTCTACAATTACAAGTCTTCTGCTGTAACAAAAAAGACAGATTCAAGTTACACACACCAATGGTCCACCAAATGAATGCAATACTGCAACCCTCCATTCTGCTATGTTTGACTCGCTGGCCACAACTGTATGGAATCGATTTAATGCTGTATTCTGTGAAATGGCCCCCATACATCTTTTCCTCAGACAAAGCTGCTGTAGTAATTGCCTAGGTTACAAGTAAGCACCAAAGTCACTAGGGATAGTTTCACAGTGAAGCATCCAACATTAAGATTAGTACAAAGTGCAGATTTATCCGATGAGCTTGAGATGATTCAGCAGAGCTGAGCTGTGTAATATTTGCAAATAAAGCAGAATTTTGTGTGATGGTAGGACCAAAGACAGATTTGTCACTCAAAGCAATGAATACCAGAAATGTCTGAGAAAATCTGACATTATCATAACTGCAATACATCTCTCTGAATTAGAGAGAGATGTGCTTTGTAGTCCCAACAAGTAGAAGTACAACTTCTAAGTATAAATCTGTACCTTGTTCTCCTAGAATCTTTTTCAGTGTAGTTAAGCCCCACCATCTGGTCCTGTTTGCAAATGCTTACCAGTTCTATCTATCCACTGCATATACAGCATACAGCTAGAAAAGAATGAATGAATACACTCCATCTGAGCTTATCAGCTTTATCCATTTTTGGTTAGCTTAAGCAGGGATGTGATTACTAAACATTTTGATGCCAAACTCTGCAAGCCTTATCAAAATAATCCAGTGTCTTGAGTATGTAACCTGTAATCCATCCTAAAGAATCATTAGTGAAGCATAGGGTGAGTAATGGCTTAACGAGATCAACCGTGAGGTCAGAGTCCTTTAAGGTCTTTACAGTGTTCTCCAAGGCGGATCAAAGAGCCTGGCATGTCAGCACAGGAAACAACTGCAAACTTCTCTTTACATTTGACTAACAACCACATAGCAAGATAAATCTTTACTTGGAATTCAAATGGATCTGCTAAAGCCATAAGCATCTGCTGTAACGTGCAAGCACAGCAATCCAGACGATGCAAAAACTAATTTTCTTCCATGCTCTGATTTCACTATGTATTCATTCTGTGGCATATCTCTCTCACAAAGACCCCAAAGCCCTTTTCAGACATGGAATATGTAACAATACTGCCTTCATCAAGCCTTTAAAATGACAGCTGTGTGTCATTCAGACATATGGGACTTTTACATGAATGTTCCTTACGGCCTCACTCAGATATGGCAGCACAATTAATAAAAGAGCAGAATGCTGGTGAGGTACTTGGCAGCTGGAAAACAAAGAAGGAGAAATGACTTCAAAAAGTTATGATTAGGAGGGCGACAACTGCCTTTGTTCTCTCTCAGGCTGTATCATTGATGGATTTTAAGACCACTCTGTTGCTTTACTGGCCATTATGAGAATGAGGGAAGCTTGTCACTGTATCTAGCAGTGAGACAGATGATACATTTTCATCAGTTCCATCATGTAACTGTAGCAAAATTTGCTGCCTGTGCACAAGCACTAAATGATTGGTCATTAAGTTGGGACAAAATTCCTCTTTATTTAACGTAATGTCACAGGTGATACCAGTGGTGCTACACTGCTACAGTCTTTACATTAACCAGGCAGCATTTGATTCGGACTTGACAAAAGTGACCCTGAAATGTTCCTTAGTTAGACCTAGCAAGATTGCCATTGTGGCCAGAGTTAAAATAATTCCTTGAGAAAATTGAGTAATAGTAACACAGTTACTACAAATCATCTATGTGAATGCTTTGCATTGAAGCTGTATTATTATTAAACACAGCTTCACTGTGTTAAGAGCAGAGAGAGAAAGCTTAAGATCATTTCATGTTGAAAAAAAGAAAAAACTTTGTACAGGGTGTCTGTTGTAAAACTGAACTAGCCTACGACAAGCATGATGCCATGCCGATGGCATGCTTCAGAACATTCAGTCCACAGAGTTGACCCGACACGGCAACATTAATTATAGCAATTAATGTAACTCAATTCGACTGCTATTTATGATGAAGGTTAGTGTAGGAAGTTTTATAAACTTCAATGTCTTTGGAACAGATAGAAAAATGGAGAAAGATGAGAGAGGGGCCAGTGAAAACACAAAAAGTCTTTTAGTCTATCATAACAATGACGTTGACGCTTCAGCATCACAGTAGAGAACATGCAGTCCACAGCATAGACTTGTCAGAAGGTGCTGTTAATGTTAGCAATTAATGCAACTCAGTATGATCTTTGGTTGAGTTCAATGAAGTGCAGAAGCCTCAGGTTCTGCCAACAACAAGCAACATATTGCCAGATAAGCGAACTGAAGCCACACTAATTGTGGGGTTAGTCAGCAGTGTGGAGCTGTATGAAACATTTTTCCATCATGTGCTGCCTTCATCAAGCCTACTAACAATATCCACTCCAGTGTAACGCTATTAAGTTGCTGTCTCACTAGCTAACTGCTAATGATCCATGTTTTGTCATGGACATTGTGTCCTTTTTGGGATCTTCGTTGAATTGTGATAGAGGTCCTCAAAGTAGCCATGGAGGATTCAGAATATGCCTCTGTATTTCCACTAACTGCCCAGAGAGCTACAATCTTGTCTTAAGTATTTATAGGGGGCGGTTTATGTGTGGAGGCATGCGATTAAAGCAATAGAAATATACACTTTTTAAAAAAGGAAATCCCACGTGAGCACATAAAAGAACCGATTTAAATGTTGTTTTAATTTCTCTTCGGATGTTTACTACTGCTCCTTAATAAAACAAAAGCATTTTTTATTCGATTACTCGATTAAACAATGTAATATATGGTAAAACACATAGTTAAATCTATTGCTGCAGCCCGACTCACAGAGTGACCAGTTCCTTCAGGCACAGGGCCCACAACTTAAATACATTGTCAGATTAATGGAGAGGAGTTTGAGATGTCGTAAAGGGGCTAAATACACGCACTGGTCAGGCAGGAGATCAGGACAGTTTACGTGACACCTGAAGTGCAACACACTGTTCTGATCCTGCTTAGGGAGGAACCTGGACCATGACCTTTTCACTCCAAGACACACTTACAGACAACACGAATATCACATTGTGAGAGCTAAGGTGAGAATACACGGGAGCCATCTGTTCCCATTTGAAAGTGCTTTGAATTAAAGGGATTTAGTATTACACTTTCACAGAGTTCAGGGACTCACGAAAGATAAGATTAAAACAAGACTAAGAGTGTATAGCCAGCGAGTGGCACTGTGAGGCTGTAATATTCATAGCAAAGAAACCTAATCTGTAAGACAGATAACCCAAAGCACTGAATAAATTGAATGCCTGCAGAAAATTTCATGGCAATCCATCCAACAGCTGTCTAGACATTGTACTGTGAACCCCAACTTTCAACCTAATCATGGTGCTAGAGGAAATGTCAGGTGATACTAACAGCCATTACGCGGTTTGCAGTGCAGCAACTCGGAGCAAGCACATGATGGCAAAATAGACACGAACAGCCCCTTTACCATTCTGTTTCCATTGTGGTGTGGAATCCAGCAACTTTGACCATAACACTGGCTCTACCACGTAAAACAATGGAGGTGTGTTATTTTCACCAATATATTGAATTCAATGTTGTTGATGGCAATGTCATAGAGAAGAAAACTGCTCCTCGACAAGGGCACCAACAGGGCAGAAAAAATGGCATTTACTGTCCTCTCTGAGTTTAACCAATCAGCGCCACAACCTGCACAGCAGCTTCTAAGGGCTGCTAACAAACTGTCCTAGAGCAGGTACTATTTCTTCAACTGAAAACTGCCCTGGAAGAGGGTCTAAAGGAGCACTTTGCAGTTGGAACACACACAAAGGTTTGGGCCACCCCGAAAAGACTCAGAACTCTGAGTCTGTAATGAAACAGCCTCTCGGGACCAGGAGTGCCTATTTATGGCAAGAATTCAATAGTTCATGAGATATCGTAATGGACAGACAAACTGACCCACAAACTGATACTGAAACACCACCAGCCTAAGAGGTTGCAACTTCCTGACTTGAGTCCCTATATGTAGGTCAGCCTGCAACAACACTGTAAGCTGCACTTCCAATATCTGCTTTTCTTCTCACCTCCAGTGAGTGAACCTCCTTGTTTCCAACATGTGTAGCTTCCAATCCCACTGAAATAACACCAGTGATGTCTAAGAAGCTATTTTCTCAGACTTGACAGAGAACGAACCATAGATGACTGTACTGCTTTCAGACTGGCCTGTATGTGTTAAATCAGTCGAGTTCCCCTCTTTTGCTACTGGGAAGATGCTAGGTCCTGTTACAAAAAATGGATAATAGGTAACACCAGATAACCTCTCAAATTATTTTTTTTTCACTCACTTTTGTGAAAGCAGTTAGAATATTAACACAGGGCGCATTAACCGCATGTATTAAACATCAGGATGTTTCCTCAGACTCTCAAGTATGGTCGAACAAACGCACACACACACACACGCATGCATGCACGCACACACACAGACACACAGACACACAGACACACACACACACACACACACACACACACACACACACACACACACACACACACACACACACACACACACACACACACACACACACACACACACACACACACACAGGAGAGTATACAAATGCTTGACTAAAAATTACTTGAATAATGAGAGAGATGTTAATAGACAGTGGAGCAAAAACACAACCCACAATGGAAATGAAAGAGCTACTTATGATTGTGAAATGTGCAAAAACCTCTAAAGACAACTGAGAAAATAAAGAATTAAAATAAAACTAAAATTTTGGAAATTGGAAACAAAATTTCAATTTTAAGTTTGATATCTACGGGCACATGTTAAGTCATTTTAATTAGGTTTAATATAATTTAATTCCCTGTATTGCAGCTGGCAGATTAGGATACTTTCTACAATAAGCCATAAGTATTAGTTTAAAGCGTAGTAAGAAATTGGGACATGAAACAAGACCCATAGAGGCGAGGAATCCATAAGATGAAAGGTTTGCTCCATCCAGGTGACCACTCCCTGTCGACCTCATCAAGTGATCACTGAGCAAAGCCAATTAGTGTGATGACACACAGGAACATCATCCATTAGCATCACAGGGTTTTCACTGTGTGCAAGCCTACTTTATTTAGCTTGCCATTGATTAAATGTAGCGTCCCACACAGACCTGACTTTCACCTTCCAATATGCAATACAGAAATTTAATCAATTGATGAACTCCTTGAAGTGCATTTAAGCCTTAGTAGAAAGGCTGCATATTAATGCAATCATTCAATTTGAAACCTTTTTTAGAAACTCTTTTGTAAATCAAGCATAGTAATTTGTTAGAAGTTACTAAAATACAGATGTGAAAGCAGATTTGTTAATTTGAAAGAGAAGGCATCTGAGCTTCAAAGTTAAAAATAAACTAAAATATGATTAAAATGGTTGGCTGCAATGTCGCACATTATATAGAATAGTGGTGTTCATTGTATTCAGGGGCTGCATCCTTTGAAGGCTGCATACAAAGACCAACTGTGCCACAGTTATGACATTTCCTTAAATTTCCTGGGCTGCAAAGGATTCACCCACTGGATCAGTGACAGCCAAACCTTCCCAAGATTTATTGCACACTGGTGAAGATAGGATTTTCTCAAAAATTTGGCAAATTCCCTAATCAAAGCAGCACTTGAGAAATACAGTTCAAATCTAAGTACTGTTACAGCTCAGTAAAATGGCTTTTGCTCTGCTTGGCCTTCACGTGGCATGGCCTTTCTAGACGGCATCCTTTGAAGAATGCAGGTGCTAATATATTATTGCTTCAACAGCACTTAAGTGAATATATTTCAATGTACAGTTAGGACCCACGACATATTTTGGTTGTGATCAGTAAACGCTACAGGTATAAGCCTGCCTTTGGCCACTCATTTCACACAACTGTTCTTCCCTTCACTACCTACGTGTTTTCAAAATCCACTTTGCTACAGGAAACAACAACAATAACCTCCAGGCAGCAACCTATCACACTGAAAATTTCAACTTTTGCCAAGGATTCTATAATGCAGTGAGACAGTTTGTTCTGAAATCTGCCACCAAAACAATTCAACTTGTCACTATTTTGAGGGAATGCCGAAGCCGCATCGTTCACTTAGCTCTGCCTAAGACGATCGTGGTGTAAAGAAATACAAACAAGCCAGAGCATTTTTTTTTACCCAATAACAGAATGATAGTGAAGTGCATCTACGCCATTATGTACTAGAGGAGAGGCTGGTCAAGCAAGATTATATGTAAAATAACCACAAGTAGTGAGGATGTAGAAAATAGAACAATGGAGGGTTTGTTTTACTGGCTATATGGCAAATTTGACATTGAAGATGATGTTAGAGAGGAGAAGACTACCACTCAATTTGAACATTGAGTTGAACAATCAGCTTTGCAACCCACACAATCGGTACTTTTTCAGAACATGCGCAAAGCTTTGGGCTGCTCTAAAGAGTTACTGCAGTGAAAATTGGCCTTAACATGAAAATAACTTGACCAGGAAGGAATCAAATAAAGTCAAACAAAAACAAAACCCCAACATGTAGATATCAAGACAAAACAACTGCTGTGATGTGCAGACTGATCTCGGGTAATACGTATTGATTATGTGAGGTGTGTGTTTGCCAATATCTGTGTGTAATATGTTAAATGTGCTCTGTGATCTTTTGGGAGACTTTTCACTGCAATCAGGGACTTTGCAAAGCTGGCAACTGCTGCATGAGGCACAGGCTTCCCTCTAGAGGGTAAATTAATTAAATGCTGTGCAAGAGTAAAATTTCCTGCAATTAATTTGATTAGATTTAAAGATGTTCCTCTGAGTGTGTCAATAAAGTATTGTCTGATTTGCAAACAAGATTTTCTCAAACTCCTAAACCGCTTCATGTGGGTATAAAATAAACCCACATCAAAAGCCATCACACACACTGTTGTCTCTGACAATCACAAAGCACATCTAATCAATCTGAACAGCTACCACGTTTTGAAATTACAGCCTGTAAGCTGTAAAGGCTTTTCCCTTTTTCTCCAGTCATCAATTTCAATTTCATTGTTTTCAGCTGTCTTAGTCAAACAAGCTGCTCCAAAAAAAAATATGGTTTAGTGTATCCAGATCCCTTTTCCATAATTACAAGCTGTTTTCATAAGTGATGGTGGGAAAGGCGCTTACGTAATCAAGGTGATTATAATTATGCTGCAGTAGGTGAAAAGTTCATAATAATAAATCCTTTTTAAGTAACATATAAGAGATTTTTGCTCTTTCATTAATAATCACATGGAATCAGTTAAGGGTTAATGTGACTACTTTAAACACTGACTTATAATAATTTGAACCAAAATACAGTTTTCTCCCATTATTATCACATTTGAAATGTAGGCACTAGTTTGTTGTTTACATGCACACATGCATGGTGGGAGTCTTATTTGGCTCCCATTTGAGACATTGAAATTTTTTTTTAAATTAATTCGGAAGCAAACAAACTTGTTTGTGTCCTAAACAAACCCATCCATGAACAGTCACACTCAATATGGGTCAGAGTCATTATCAGAAGCGACCAAAGAGGGACTGAAACAGAACGAGGTCAGATAGGACTGCTTTTTTAGTGGCCACTCTGCCAGGCCAAAATAGAGGAAAGAAAAAAAAAAACTCGACCCACATGCCAAATCTCTGCCTCCCTGTCATGCCAGCATACACAGCACCTTCCTCGCTGCTGATAGGAGAACCTCTACAGCACAGATAGGATCACACCTATCATGAAATACATACAAAACAACTGACACAACTGTGGAGGAGGGGCTTCCACTTATACCTTACAGCTATGTGGGTTTCGTGAAGTCCGCTGGCAACACATTATAACACATTTTTCTTATGCATTTGTGGCATTTAATTGGAGGGATTGTAATTTCTAACTCTGTTCATGCTCTGCTCTAACAACAGTAAACAGCTCGTGCTTTGAGGGTATGACAAAAAGTGTTGGCACAATGCAGTTCACGCCAAAGCAGAAGAAAAATTTGGCAGCCTGATTTTGTCTATAACATTATTGGCAAGAGTTTGACCTAGATAGACAGATACAGATGTTGACATCTGCCAAATGAAAATAATGTAATTAGACTGCAGGGTTCCTGAGGCTATACTGTAGATGCTGGTCAATATGTGTGTATTTAGGAAGTTAACACAAAAATTTAGATGGGATTTGGGCTAACAGTGTGTGATACTACAGTTGTCAATTTCTTATATCATTTAAAGAGTAAATTGTGACAGTAATTAATAGCACAATCAGCTAAATAGAAAAAAGAAAAAACAGAGGAAATAAAAAATAATGAAGCTGCTGTATGAGGCAACGTAGATAACCTCACTTAGAAATATTAAGAGTAAACTTTTTCTAGGCTTTACGATACTGTTAATTGGATATATGTGGATACCGAACCTACCTTTTTACCATGGTAAATTACAGTAATTTCACATATATAGATATATTAACAGCACATCAGTTATTTGTGTATTTCGGTTACACACTATTACACTACCTTAAGCACAGCAGTGGGGAGCAATCTGCAATAGTTACACCAATCTTACTGCTACAACCCTGTTGTTGGAGACGCCTGTAGGAGCGACCCATAGACCGTCTCACTGCTGCCATAGCAACCAGCTAAAAAAAAAAAGCAGCCTGACCTGATGTTAATATGATTTGACAAGCAAGAATGTGCATGTGTGTGTGGGCGGGCGTTTTATTGAGAGTATATACTGTTCTTGTGCGTGCATGTTCTCGGCTACAGTCTGTGTGTTACACTGTGCATGCGTGTCTGTGTTTGTATGTAAAGCTCTTTAACGCCTCAATGTGTCGTTGCTATGCTTTTTAGCTGAGACTTAAACAAAAACGAGAATGGAGACAGCCCTTAGTATTCGTGTTCAGGAGGTTGGAAGGTTTGTGAGTATGTGGCACTTAAATTAAGCTCTGCTTCCACGACAATCCCTGCAATTTTGGCCATTCGCACATTTTTAAACGTATATAATCCAGAGCTTTTCTACAAAATGACCCGAATACATCTACAGGAAACTGATGGGGTTGGTGATCAATAATTACCCCCCACCCATTCATGCACTCCCATTTTTAGGCTCTGACACAGCACAAGGGAGGTCGGTCGTTCTGGTGCATGTATCAGAAATTAGTAAGTGTAACATTTGTGACCCATAAATAATGGACTCTCAAACTTCTAAAAGGAAAATCTCAATATTTTTTTAACCTGGGTCTTCTCCTCAACCGTACAGCCATGCATCTTCTTTGATTGAGGAATTGTCTCACCCTCATAAAGGAATCCCTGCCCCCAGATGCAGCTACAGAAACATACATTCATTAGCTAATCCAAGTGCTAAATTCTGTGTTTACATTCCATGTCTCAGAGGCAAACAAAATAATTTCAGTAAAATTGAGATTTATTTGGAAAGCTTTTAGAGGCTAGCGCTGCTTGCCACAGTAAACATAGTTTTCCTACAGTTGCATTCCTCTAATCTTTACAACGGATAAGGCAAGTGCAAAGCTGATGGGCTGCACAGCCACAATGGTTGCAATTATGAGGATTACAGCCAGGTCAAAAAATGCCATAACTTCTGTTGAAAGCTAGGGTAAACATTTTAAGGTTTGTTTGTTTGTTTCTGCATGACTGGGGCAACATTTCCATTCTAACATTTTAATATCTATTTAAGTGAGCTGAGACTAAACCAGACTAGCAGACAAGCATTGAAAAGCCTTATCTAATCAAAGGAAACATTGCAGGTTCTTTCAGAGAGAGAGCAGAGTTCCTATCGGGTTTCCTACAAATGCACATAAGCATGCTTGTCTTTTTAGATGGTGGGAGGCCTGATTCAGTAGCTTAGAAATCCTGCAGGAAAAGTTACTATACCAGCATTGGCAACAACTGCCTACACTGCAAAACATCTGAGAAAAAAAGGTAGATCAAAAAGAGTCAAAAAGAGAGTCTGACAATAAATTCAGTAAGTGTCATCATAGGCAAAGTGTACACATTTAACTGTAGTTACAACCAGTAAATACTACCATATTTCTTTATTTTCTTGAACAGGTCAGCTGCTCAAATCATTTTTTTGTAATAGCGAAATGTGTTGTAGTGGTTGGTAAGTTTACCATGCAACTTGGTGATGAGTGGCGATGTTGAATTTTGCTAATAGTTTAGCCTTCTGCTAATTCAATTTCATGTTTATATTCATGTTTACGCTCAGAGTTGGACATATGCTTGTGCTCATCTGCTGTTAAGGTTATAAGACAGAGAGGCAAAAGCTGCAGGAGGAGGGCTGTATTTTGAAATTCTCGATTTTTTTTTTTTTTTTTTTTTGCCTTTTCCAGGTTTCTGCCTACCTCAGCCTTAACTGGTTCTGTTGATTATACATTTTCCACTCTATTCATCAACGTGTTCCTGTAAAACTGCATGCAAATTAAATTGCTGATTGAACATCAGTGGTAGAAACAGACTTATTAAGCCTTTTAGTATATCTCACTTTCAGTTTTAGCTGACAGCGGATTTTCATACCTATAGCTAAAGGTAGTGATCTTCGCTTTCCTCCAACCAAACTGCTGCCATAGCAATACTGTCCCTTTTTTTTAACATGAAAAACACTGCTATATAATCTTGGTATATAAATTTGCCAAGAAATCAAGTTTCTAAGCAAAATTGCTGTGTGTTATGTGGGCCTCTCTAATTCCTCATCCCTAATAAGGAAGCTGGATCTCTTGTTTACATTATAATTTTTAAAAATCAGGTTACAGCAGATAATAACAAGATTACATAAACGTATGCAAAAGCACTGACAATGACCGACAATCAGCCAACAAGCCCTGCTTCAATGCCGTGTCCTGTTTTGTTCTACTCCTGTGGACTACTGCTCCCTGATCGAGCTGCAATTTGGTAAATTAAAAGGTGATCAAGGAGATTAGAGTAACTACAGACTGTCACTTCCCATTTGCCACACTATCACCAAAATAGCCTCTCAGACAGAATGAAGAGCCTTTCATCGAATGTTACTATAGCAGTGGCTGTCGAAACTGCCAGCAACAGTATTTTAAGATCAAAACATCTTACTGCTTGAGCTCTTGTGTATTCCACACATTCAAATGTACAGAAGATAAATCACTAATTACTTTCCAAGGTACAATTGCTCTTCGATAATCTGACTTGTATCAAAGCATCTACAGGCTTGGTACCATTACGGTATGATATTAAAGATCATACAAATACAATGCATGTGGCAGTTATCTAGTTTTAAAATAGTAGCCTTCAATATTTTATTAAAATTGCAAACAAAAGCAATGAGGTTTGGTTTGAAAAACTATTTTTCCCAATTAAACAACACGGTGAAAAACAGCTGTAAAGAAAAAACTTTATGTCGTAGCTATAATTTGAATTATGATGAACCCATATCAGCTAATGACAAAAGTTTGCATGTTCTCCATTGTGCTTCCTTAGGGTTTTTCTGCAGATGCTCTAGCAAATAGGCTGCAGCCCCCTGTGACACTCTGTAGGTTAAAGCAGATAATCGGTAATGGATGACTGGGTGGATGGAACTAATGACAACAAGAGAAGACAAGAAATGTATAATTATGAATATTGGTTAAAGTGGATTTTTTCCATTAAATTTGTTCTTTTGTTGCAGAGGTAACTGCTTAAAAACTCTGCCAACGTTTAGGCTGTCTACATGGCATCCTAATGTCCTCTTCCCCTAATCTGAATAACACTAATGACTGGCAGATGATGAAGTCAGTAGCCAGCAAGTGGAGTTTCTAGCTCCACTATGGGTATTATTTCAGGGAGCAATAAACTTTCTTGTAAGTCATATATTCAGCTTAGAGTTTTATAACTTGCCACAAATTCTGGGTGTCCATAATGAGTTCTCCATGACTACATTTTGTAGTGTATTAGTAAGTCTACACTGCAAGTAAAGTTTCCATTCTTCCAGTGTAGCTTTGGATGCTTCAAAGCATGATTAATGCAATGTACACTAGATGATTGGCTAGGTAATGGACCTTAACCTGTGTGGGAACCCAATTAGACCACACTGCATACAACATATCTACACCTCTGACAGCTTCCAAGGACACTGAAAAACACCTTAAGCCTGGAAATATTATAAATTGACTCGTCTACCACTCCACCACATCAGTCAGGTGAGTTGTAATTGTTAATTCAGCAATAAAGTAAGTATTTTAGCCTTCCTTACATTCACAGTAAAGCCGTGCACAAAAGACATGACTACATATGAGCTGAATTGCTTACATAGGTCTTCCCTCTTTCCTTTCCTTATCCATTATCTAACCTTTTTGCAAATTCCACTGCTATTTTTTGTTGTTGTGTTCCAGTCAAAGTGTTCTCTTCTTTAAAACAGAGCATCAGATTGGATTCCAGCAGGAGTTAATCAGAAATGCTGCATGGTGCTCAAATATGACATGTTTTATAAGCTGGGTGGAAAATAACCATCAGCCTCCGGCCTCCAGACAAAATGCTGGCAAATATCGACAGAAACTGGTACGTGCATCAATCAGCCACTTTGGCAGACACCCGGTCATTATGTGATACCATTTCTAATTCTAAAAATCTTTAAACTGTGTGTGTGGGCTGTCAGTTTGACAATACATTAGTGGTAGAAAGAAGAAGTTATCTGATTCTTGTTCATGATATAAAAGACACAACGACAAACCTGCAACCGATGCCAAAGCCCATTGGATCTACCCGCTCTGTGGGTGTAAGGACGATGTTTTGTTGCCAGAGCAGGACAGATGTGAACACTGCTGGCTTAGCTGGCCAGAGTTGAATCACAGGTCAGCTGCACAAGACAACACCAGCAGCAAAGGATACAGTGAATTGGCCAAGCATGGTAGATCTGCTTGGAATTATTTGACAGACTCCCTGCTGGGGTCTAGCTGGTCTCTAAAGTGTCACAACACTGCCAGTGATGAGTGCTGGTTAAGTGCCTTGAAGCCTACAGTACCCCTACTGGACCCCATCCCTCTGATTCTGCTCTGCAGCATCTACCAGACTCTGTTTTTTATTCTGTCTCATGGTAGAGAAGGAAAGAGCGAGTTCTCTTGTTTTTGCAAAATAATAAAGCTACAAGTCAGGTTAGACAAGCTTTTGCTATCTGAACTGTAATGACTTGCTGATTTATTGTGTCTAAATCAAGGCAGTTCTTCCATCTAATGGTACATAATTAATGTAAAAACAAGAGCAAACACATCAAACATGCTCTGTTGCAAGAAACTGCAAGCAAAAAAAATAAAATAAAATCTTGACTGTAGTCTTGTGTAAAATGTGCCGTTTAAAATTGGTCCTGGGTATATTTTGCCATGACAGAATGCTTGTACTTCATGACATCATATAACATATTAGGAAATTGGCTGTCAAAATTCAAAAATAGGAACCATTTTGAAAAGATGATGGGAAACTAAATTGATATTGATTTCTTATGTCATTTCTCTTTTCTTTTCCTCTTTGCTATATCTTTAAGAAAGCCACTTTGTGTTTTGTTTTTGTTTCTGCATCTGAGTGAGCAGGGCTGTAGAGTGTAACCAAAAATCTGTCAAGTGTGACTAAACATTGTCATTGGTCACAACAGGGGAGCCTGACATTTAGCAGGTCTGTCTGTGTGTTTTGTGCAACCCACTTAGATGAACAGATTCACTGGGATTCAGGTTAGGTAAATCTGACATTAGAATGCCATATTTCACTTTAAAATTAACTTTTTTTTTCTCACCCACCTGTCTGAGCTGAGTGGAGACTAGAGGCTTCTCTGTGCGCAGCTTTATGTCAAGTAGTAAATGCCAATGAATGTGAAGCTTTCATGGAACTTTGGTAAATGGTAGCGTCAAAAGATGCCTGCCCATTTACGGAACAACAGGGAGTGATAGCTTCAATTACTTTATGTGAAGTGTTTCGGGGACATCTGTGAACTGTAGCTTACAGTTACACTGTACCCTCTAAACTGCCAGTGTCTCTGCATGCACATCATTCACGCTGCGCCACATAGCACCAAAAGTAAATTTTCTACCTGTGGGAAACACTGAGCTATGATAAATGGCTACCATTATTCATTTACTGCAACGATTTCAGCCAAAGCATAGCTTTAGAAGAAAGCTTTTACTGTCAGAGCATCGACATGAAATGTTAAAAAAAAGTACAACTTCCCCAAGAAACTCGTCCTGTGTCATGAAAGGTGGGTGGCCACCAGAGCAGGCCTCTTACTGCAGCATTTCAGCACCGAGGAGCAGTGGGGAAAGATAATAAAATTTAACACTGCTCATAATATAGCCAAAGAAAAGCTATAATTTACTAACTTAATGTCCTAGATTACCTTTATGAAAAAGAACCACTCAAGTGTCCAAAGCATCAGCACCATTATTTCTAAATACAATTGTTATAGTGTTAAAAAATTATACCAATGTGTATGGGAACTGACAAAAAAGGTAGTGCTTAATGTGTATTATTTAAATTAAAACAGCCTGCTTATTTTTTTTTTTTTTTTGCACCTATATTAAGTGCTGGTGCATCTAATGATAAAGATAGCTGCACTTGTGTAACCTGTGTAAAAGGTTAGTCTGGTATCCTGGTAAAACTGGTTTGTTGTGTTTGCAAATTTTCTGCTACACAGCATTGATATTACTGTATATTTTAAGTCACAGGAAAAAAGGGACCATTCTTATAATCATTCCATCTCATTTCATTCACTTACAAGCAAACAAGATTTGCAAATCTGGGATTTAATTTGTTCTACATATTTAGCAGAATCCAAACATTATGTACAGTCGCGTGGCAGATTTTTTAAAAATCCTTTCTCATGCTCATTTCTTCTTTCTGCAGCGTAGAATGTTGGTTGAGTCTTGTGCAAGATATATCCTTGTGCTGCTGGGTCAGACCATGATGAATCGCTGTTAAATTTTGTTCAGTATGCTTTTTTACATGCTGCAGTTTTTTGTATGTGGTAGCATTCCTACTGAGAATCCATTTCAAAATGGAACAATTTTGTGTTGAGTAATCCCACTTTATGATAATTATTGGTATGAATACATTCAGGCTGCATATTTGAATCCAGACAAGCACCCATAAAGAATGATATTTACACTGTCAATAGGATGGGCACAATAATTAATGATTATTTTGCATTTTTATGATTTCAGAAAATCATTCAAACTAGTACTTCGGTAGAAATTTCGAGGTAAGTGCAAGAACCAGTGCACTGGATTGAATTAAGGGTTTGCTGATATTGTGTTTAAGAGCTCAGTCATTGCTGTTGAATATCACTGTTAATGCTCAGTTTATCAGTCTTACAGCAGCTCTTGACTGGGACTGATAGGTATATAACTCTCCATAATTCTCAGTAATTGCTCATTACATCAAGCAGACTTGGTGTCATATGTTTGATCTTGCCAAGTAACTCTAGTGGCCTTATACTGCAACGCTGTAAATTGCTGTAATAGCGTATGAGAGCTGCCAATTAAATATAAAGTATATATGCTTTCGATGTGACACGTAGAATGAAAACAGAGGCAGAAAGCTTTCAAGAAAAGAAATCCAGTGAGTCGCCACTCCGAGATTCATTTACTCTTATATTTTTTTAGGTTAAGAACAAGTTGACATCAAATACTACTAACTCAGAATATCCTCCACTTCACCTCGGCAATATGGAGTTTTACACATTCCCTGTGAAGCCGTGCTTCTGGTTTGAAGTGCTGACACCTGAAGTAGGCTGACGTGTCCTCACCACTCACTTCCTCTTATCGGGGACACACAGGCAGCTTCCTCACACAGCAGACTGGACCAGCAATGCCACTTTTAACCTGCTTCCTCAGACTAGCGCGGAGGTGTTTTCATATGCCTCACGGTGATTCAAAGTGAATTAGTCCTCTCTGTGTACAACACGACTGTATTGGTACTGTGAGCTGCAGTGACAGGAGAGGATTCTGGGATTAGGGGGGACAGACCACTGCACCAATAAACAGGGCAGGACGCTAACCCAGTAGCCCACTGGCAAGCATTAAGTTCATAATGAGCATATTGACAGGTCATTTTCTTCTGAGGCTAGATTGTTTGGCAAGTGGTGGTATCAAATCAGAATGTAACACAAACTAACTGCAGGAAGCAATTACAAAACACAAAATGTTATGGCTTTAAAGTAAAGAATACTGACATTTGAAAACAAAGACTGACAGATAAATACAAAAGCAGAGGATAACAAGCTGAAGTGACAGAAAAGCACAGTGTGCGGTGATGCACAATTTCAGCAATTTTTCATTATAGTTCTTAACTGGAATGAACACACGAGAAGGTAGGAGTGCAATCCATTATGCCTGGCTTAAACATCACTGAATGGAAAATCTAAATTTCAAAATCTCTAACCTGGTGGGATGAAAGATTAACAAACCTAGAAAACTGTTCCACGGTGGTTCAGATCAGAGAAAACATCTTGCAGCGATGGCCTCCTTTCGATGCAACTGGAGCTCTGAACAATGGCTGGTTTCCTGCCAAAGTGCCTTGTGAGTTGACAAACCCACCACCACCTACTGGCACATAAAGTAGCTAGTGGTAATTTCTAACCCAGTTATTAATAGGAGAGAAAATATTCTGATCCCAAACTCTCGTATCAGCAGCAGCAAATCTGCATTTCAATTTTTCGAGGATATTTATTCAAATCATCCAGGTTCAGCACAAAGTTAATGTTGTTTCTTGCTGTACATTCAGCATATAATTATTGGGAAACACAGGGGGATTCACAGTCTTGATGGTTCAGAGAACATTTAGAAAATACTGTGAATGCACATCATTAAAAACATATTTTCGCTAAAGTAGCAAATCCGTCTTTAGGAGGATATTCAGGGCCACTGCTGATGCTGATTTCTGCCATTTAGCTCTGGCATTACGACAAACTTGATGATGCCAAGTAGGTCATTATTAAAGCCAACCTGTGTCAAATAGCATTTGCTATGTATTTTTAGCACATTTGTAATGTGACTACCAGATGGCTGGTACACACTGCACTATGCAATGATTAATAAATGTTACTGAGTTAAACAATCACAGGAAAGTGTGAAACAACAACACAGAAAAAACTATTGGAAGACTCCATTGTCCTAAACCAGCTCCATCTGGTACTCAAACAAAGACTGTTGGGGTCACTTTATGCACAGTTGGTGCAAAAGTATTACAGGTTATTTTTATTATCCATTTATAGATCTCCTTTATATTGTCAGGTAAGGCATCATTTAGAGTGGCTGCACTGAAATCATGAAGATTAAACAGTTTAAAATATATCCATTAAGGCTATAATTTAGTGTTTGCTCACTGGCATTAATGACTGTGTTGTTGACAATAGGATTCACCAGCCTCACTGGTGCTGAGTCATACATTTACACACGGCTGCACAGTGCCATCATCTGGCTGAAGGAAAGCACATTCACATCCCTCCAGTAACCAAGTACAACCACTCAGCTTGGTTTATGTGAGGAGTTTAAAGAATCACTGTAGTCTGTATACAGCTGAGATGTTTTATAGTCTGTTGTTCAGTGTTCAGTGGAGTTGGATTTTGGGCTTCAATAGGACATAGCTGTTTTTTTTTTTGTTTTTTTTTTAAGTAAATGGCTTTTATCTACATATTGAAAACTAAATATGTTAAATTTTGCAGTACTCTTTAAGTTTTTCAGCTTAAAGTGTGTACTTCCTTCATTAAATAATCATTAAATCATTATCTATTTAAATAATTTAGTTTGTTTCCAAGAACTTTGCATGCCGTGCATATTTCAGTTGGCAAACAAATACAGAATGCACTGTTCCTTGACTCACACATAAAATACTTTTTAAAATTTGAAATATATATGCATGTGTCACCTATATATAAATATTATATAAAAATATTACAGGATTGTCTCTTATGTCTATCAGTTTTCATCCCATCTGCTTTTCAGTCTTCTGAGATGCAGCTTCCGCTGACAGACATCTGTTTTAAATAGATTAATGCAATAACAAGGTGAGCGCTAGCTTATTATGAATAACAATGGTGGTGCTTGTGGCAAAACTTGTTCACAAAGAACCTCTTTGGTGCATTTCTGTCAGCTGACTAAATTTTCCAGGAACTGCAGCCATCCTGCAGGCAGACTGTTGTATGGCTTATTTTACGTGGGACAAACTTTCCAAACACGGGCTTTCAGTCAGAGGACCTGAACTAATTTTGGACTCCATACTGATTAAACAGCACACTGAATAGCCTATTGTTCAAAGTGTTCTCATTTTGTTTGCGATTTTGTGATTATTGTCGGTCTAAAATTAAACATCTTTCATTAATGTTAGCAGACTGAGCTGAGATCAGAATCTACAGTTGCTACAGTTTGCTTGTAACACTAAACATTCTGTTGTCAGGAGATTAGCTGTACATGCCTTTAATGTAAGATATTTTTAATGGACACATTCCACTAGTGGTGATGAAAAATGAATACTGAGCATTTCTATACTTAACATACTTCCCTATGTACTCGAAGCAGACAATTATTTAACAGCACTTTTACTTAATCTTCAGTGTGGTTCATGCACAGACAGTATCAAGACATAATTCAAGTCAACAAACAAAAAACACCACATTTTGTATTAACAGCTCTAGTTTTCTTCCAAAGCATAATCTCAGTAATGATTAAGCAAAGCTGCACAGCTGCAAATGGCTGCACAACATTCCTTACATTGGATCTGCAATGAGCTTTTGATATGCATCAATACATTTACAGTGACATGATTTCAGCTATGGTAAGTTGTTTTTTCAGTAACTTTCCTGTTATATGTCTTAGGCAGTTAATGTGTTTATGTTAACGTCATGTGGCCACTTATTCAAAGTATTTATGCGATCATTAGTTGTGGAAGGTAACTCTATTTATCCAAGTACTGTACTTAGAGCATTTTTAAGATACTTGTACTGAAACAGACCATTTCCATTATGTTCTACTTTACACTGTAAACTCACTGTATTTCAGAGGGAAATGTTGTACTTCTTACTCAGCTATATGGATTTGGCAGTTTTGCCAGACCAGTTATGGCAGATGCTGGCATAGAGACTGTACACAGAGGAGGAAGTCTGAAGGTACTTAGGCTAAATGCAAGCAAACATTTTTTGTTTGTTTGTTTAGTATCTGTGCAAGACAATGAATAAAGTTTACTCTGATCTCTGTATTTGCTATTGACTTTGCATGTTAAGATTTTACATATGAAAAATGTCATCTTGTTGCACAGTGAGATGACTTTTCATAGGTTTGGGTAGTTAAGTATACAAAACTAGCTCCACTGTGCCCAAGTACAGTGCATAAGTGATAGTAATGTTAAAGGATAAACCTGCATATAATGGGTGATGGGATGGACTCCAACAGCATTTACTGTAATACTGCATTTAAGTATAAAATTAAGCTTATTATGCTATTACATTCTGTCAGAAGTTGCAGTAACTTACAACATACTAGGATTAGACATAGCACATATGGTTCTCATACCATAAAGCATTTTTACTTTTATGGATTAAACAGGCGAATAGTAGCTAAAATAGACAAAGTTTGTTTCAAAATTGACAATTACATCTGTAATATGCTACTTAAACATTAATGTATCTGTAATCTGCAAAGGCAGTCTAGTAATTTTTGCCAAACACTCACTGAGTACTTTTATTTATATCATTTAAATACATTTAGTCAATAAAATATTTATTCGTTTTTCTGTAACATTTTCAGTAGGGGATTTTAATAACATTGTCATATTTGCTCTAGTGAAATGCTACATAAACATCTATGAATCTGTACGAACAATCTAGTCATATAATATTTTAAATTAAACATTTTTAGTAGATGTCTTTTACTTTCTACTGCCATAGAAAGTCTATACTGCTGTATTAATTCATGCAATATTTGCGTCCCCACAACCAACTAAATCATTAGTGTGCTACTTAAACATGAATGCATTTGTATTAATAACCTAATGTGTAATGTAAAAAATGTGAAATGCTGCCTAAACACATCTGTAATAATATAATTACTTTGCATTGAGTAATTTTACTTGTGATACTCATTTGGTTCATAATATGGTTATTTTGTTTATGTAACACTTTCAGAACAGTATTTTTATTTGCAACAGAGTGTTTTTTACGGTTCTTGAGAACGTTTAATTTTTTTATTCAACAGATTTCTTCAGTTCATACGCAGAAGTAAAGTGTCTTCAGGGACCAAAGAAGATAAGTCAGGAGTGATAGTATTTTTTAAGTATAGAATCTGAATACTTTTTCCACCACTGATATTATTATAATATTCTGAAAGCAGACATTCTGTCTAACAAATATTCAAATATTTGATTGACAATATTTCTGAAATACTGAACACAAAACTTTGTATTTTTTTCTGGAGTAAAAATAAGTTTTAAAATGTATTGTAATTGATAGGGAACATGAATTTGATGAGCTGCATGGAGTTTATAGTGACTGCTCTAGTGACTTCAGCTGTGCAATAAAACCAATAATCCTGGCCTATCAGGGCCCAGGCATCCCCCCTACATGCTTATTATTAGTTCTATTATTACATGGTATTTTTTGTACCTTTCCTATACTCAATCTTATTGTAACAATTTTGCACCTTTCTTTGTAAATACCAGCATTTGTGGCATCTTAATCCAATACTAAATAGTATACTATACACAATTGCATTAACTGTGATTTATATTCATAACTAGGAGAGCTGGCTCTGTCCTAGGGGTTGAGCTGGAGTCTGTGGTGGAGGTGTCAGAGAGGAGGATGCTGAGGCAATCAGATTGTAAAGTTCCTCCCTCTTCTGCAGAAGGGATACATAATCAACAAACTTCCATGTGCAATATCATCAGACTCTTTCCAAATGAAGTCACAATCTGTATTATCATTGTCCAAGTGCAATATTTCTAGTGCAATCCATCATGTGCAATATTGGTTTCCCTTCACTTCATTTTCTGTTACTGTGTTTCTTGTTAATAGTATACACTTTACATCTTGTACTTGTGCTATCATATTTTATTTTATTTTTTCTAGACACTTTACACACTGAGACACTTAAGACACTTTTAGACACTTTTAGACACTTTGCATTTATACTCTGCATTTTGTACTTTGTATTCTTTATTTCTATTTTACTACTAACCTCTGTGTAATTGTGCATATTCCACTAACCTGTTTATGTTTTATTTATAAAAATAAAGTAGATCTTATCTTTTCTCATCTTTTCTTAACCTGTGTGTCCCATGTTTCCACAGAGAGCAGTTAGAGTACAGGTTAGTGCGGACCAATCAGATCTCCTCTGGCAGAATTCTGACCAATGAGGAGCGGAGGGGGCGTTTCTGACTTTCGTCTCCTCTGGCGTGCGAACCACAACAAACGGCGACGACACAGCGGATGGCAAACAAGTCAGAATAAAACACAACACAGGTAAGATGTTGACAGACGGAGAATCAATACGTAATTTACGTCGTATCGGTGATTTAAACGGCTTTGATTGCGTATTTCTGCGCTTCGGATTGTCCCCACAGAGCAATTGCTTATTTCTAAAAACAAACGTCAGAATAACTTGTCGACTCGGAATACTGTTATATTGTGTTGGAATAAAAATGAAAAGGCTAAATGTCGCTTTTGGTTGTACAAATGGAGGCCTATGGCTGCTCTCCTCCGGCCGGTACGTTGTGTTCCTGGCTAGCGGCTCGGCAGCATGGCGGCCTGAGCTCTGTGTTCTATGTATGTAATGACACGACATGGAGCAACAGCCTGCAGCTTGCCTGATCCTCTAATCTTTATTGTCTGCAGCCCACAGATGCACCGCAACGTGACACTTATTAGTTACCTGTGCTTACACGATGTGGTAATTCGCAGGAGCTGTGGCCTAATGCACAGCAGACACCTTGATATACAGTGATCGTCAGAACAGGTCGACCTACTTTACAATTAGCAGTGATCACCCATCATCAAGACATACTGTAAAATCCTCATTAGGAATATGACAAAACAGTGCAATCATTGGTGGAAGTAGTATTCAGATTATTTACCGAAGTGAAAATTGCACCACACACTAAAACAATCTTCCATCACAAGCCCAGACGTGAAAAATGTACCAAAAAATTACATAACAGTAGCTTTTGGGTCATTATTGTCAGTGCATTGCCTTGTCTTCAAGTGTCAGCTAAAGTCCCTTGTGCTGCAATTATACAATTTCATTTAGCAGACGCTTTTATCCAATGCAACGTACATCTGAGAGTACATACAACACAAGCAAGGATCTAGTCAGAAGTGCTATAAAACAAGTTGAAGTGTGATAATAGGACCTTGGTGTATACAGGCAGTGCGGGAGGTAATAGGAATTATTTTGTTATTTTTTAGCAGTCTGTCAAGTGCAAAGGTGTTCAGTGAAGAGCTGGGTCTTTAGTATTTTCTTAAAGAATGAGAGGGATTCTGCAGATCAAACAGGCTTTGGTAACTCGTTCCACCACCAGGGAACCACAGAGGAGAAGAGTCTAGCTTTCGACTGGCCCTGTTGTGGTGGTTCTGTCAGGCGCCTTTTGTTGTCCGAGCATAGTGAGCGGGAAGGAGTGTCGACACGAATGAGAGAGTTTATACTGTATACTTTAGGTGTTCAATTTACTCCAACAAAGCATCATATTTATCGTGCAGGCTAATGGTGTTCTTGTATGTCAAACCCTAATCTAGAAGTTGGAACTACTGACTACAGCATCGCTAAATTTAGTTAAAAAGTACAATATGTCCTCTTGGAATACTGCATAGAGGAGTAGAAGTATGAGTAAAGTGCCTCAAAGCTATGTAAGTGTAGTTACTCTGAGAAATACAGGTGACTTAAACACCACATAAACATCAGCTCTCTTGCAATTTTGTACCACAAAGACTGAAAGAGCACAAGAATACAAAATGTGCTATAATAACTCCTTTTTAAAGCCTTAAAAATGTCTTCCACATGCTTCCAAACCAAAAAACAATTGTACTATACAAAATAATGGTCAGATTTCAGCTCTTCCAACTAATGAAACCTGAGAGTCAGTATGAATAATCAAAATTAAGCAGTTACTTGATTTAAATGAAAGTATAACACGTTTTTAAAAACAATATTCTTGTCAGTCCCCAGATGAAGAAAGTTCTCCTAAAACCTTGTGTGAACAAAGCATATTTAAGAATCTTACCACAATACCAGAGCTTAGACCATTACTTTCTACAAAAAAGACCATCAATTTCTTCAAAAGAAGCCTCAGCTAATTGAGGTAAATGCATTAGTTAAGGCTGTAATGACCAAGAAATCCTTTAACTAGGTAGCAGCCCAGCATGCCAAACATTATGAGATTTTATTTATTTTTTTAAAGGCTACAGTAATGCTAAGGATAAAAGTGTTAGCTTAATATATTTCATGGAACTTTGAAAATGAGCAAAAAGAAATTAGACAGAAATTAAGTGAAGCTAACAGTTGAGTCTCCAGTTCCAACTGAATTATTTGTATTTTAGTATTACAAGACATTTTTCATCATGGACAGTCGGTGCACCAGCTGAAGTTTGTTCTCCTGGGAAACGTTTCCTGGAATTCTTCCCGGCCTATTTTAACATTCAAATGGTTGTGTGGCATGTGGTTAGTCAGCGCATCGTGCTGCAACTATGTGGCAGTTCCTCTCTCTCCACACTCTCTTTTCTGTTTTGTATACAGACAGCTGCAGCTATGGGCAAGTCCCAGTCACACTTGGCCAAACACAAAGATGAGAGTCAAGACGCCCTGACGGCTGCTGGCGAGTACAGAGACAGCCAGACAGAAGAGGATGGAAAGAACGGAGACGTATCTCAGTTTCCCTATGTGGAGTTTACTGGACGGGACAGCGTCACATGCCCCACATGCCAGGGCACCGGCAGAATCCCACGTGGTAAAACTTTGTAGTTGTTAGAAAAAAATACTTGTATTACCACTAACTGTCTGCATGAAAACACCCGTTTCTCTATAACATGAAATATCCCTGACTAAATCAGTAATCAGTTTAGTATCCAGAAAGTAACAATCTTATTTCTTAAAAACATGAACTAATCAGCTTCATTAAGACTATGTGGGTGTAAGTGCGTCATGGAACCAGGGCTTGTGATGAACCTATTTCAGCCTCACTTGAGGTTTTAATGGTTAAAAAAAAAAAAAAAAGAAAGAAAAAAGAAAAAAATCTGGAATATTGCAATTAAGATCTCTATTCTGTAATGCCATCAAATAAGCCTGCCACACACAAGTTTATATGAACCACAATACTAGTGCATGCACTGTAAAGTTAACATGACAGAAACACAAACACATTTCACAAAAAATACAATCAGATCTTCATACCTTACTGTCAACTGTTTTCACAGATATAGCAAATATATGATAGTAAAAATAATATATATGGCAGACCATGCTGCCTTCTTTATAAAGATAACAAAATACAAAATCATGTTTCTAATAGTTCAGGGTTTTGTTAGGGTGTTTCATGAAAGGTTGGTGCACTTAAATTCTTGCAGTTTGTAGAAGAAATGACTGGACACACTGGCCCCTTTATGCAGATCAAACAACTCCAATAATCAGTTTTACTCCTTCTGCTGTACCAGTATTACAAATCAGGGATCTGGTCAAGCCACTCTGTACTAACAGGATCTGCCTCATCAATGCATAGTGGTTGAAATAGACATATACTTTTGAAGTATGAATAAACCAGTCAACAATAAAACTGTGGCTTACGGGGCTTAGGTACTTGTGCATAGTGCAAACCTTACAACATGTTCCTTACTCAATCCAACAGTAACAGGACCATTTCCTTTTTCAAAACCATTCAACAGGTCAAGAGAACCAGCTTGTGGCTCTGATTCCATACAGCGACCAAAGGCTCAGACCAAGCAGGACGTAAGTCTGCACTCTGTGCGCTTTTTATAGATTAACTGTGTTAGCTTTCTGTGTGATGAAACGAAATGAACACAGAGCAGCATGGTAGACTTTGAAGTCATCAGCTGGTTTCAGGGTGTCACTTCTCTTTTCCTCCTCCAGAAAGCTGTATGTCACGATATCAGTGGCTCTCTGCCTGCTGCTGTCTGGACTGGCTGTTTTCTTCCTATTCCCTCGCTCCATTGATGTCACCTATGTGGGAGTGAAGTCTGCCTATGTCTCCTATGATCAGGACAAACGAATTGTCTATCTCAACATTACAGTAAGATTGTGTAGCCAAACTCAATACCCTGTAAGAGAATGCAATAATTCTGCTCATATACAGATTGACTTACAGCAGCTGTACAACATCAGACAGTCATTTGTACATAAAAGGAGTTTCTTAGTGTGGAAAACACACTGCAAACACCGCAAAGAGTCTTACAGCAGCTATGCAATGTCACATGACTATTTGTACATGAAAGGAGTTGCTGATAGTAGCGAACACAGAATTATCACCTGACTTTGGAGCTCTAGTCTCATGGTCCACTTTTTATCACATTTGGTTCAGTTTCACTGATCTCATTAGTGCTGTTTAGTGCAGCGGTAGGGTTTTTTTGTTTTGATTTTTTTCAGTAAAAAGCACCAAAGCAGACAGAGTTAGCAAACTGGTGAAAACAGTAGAGCAATCCATTTTTTTGCATTGCTCCGGGGGGTGTTTAAATAAATACATTTTAAAATGTGCTACGCTGGTTGTTGGTTGTGTGTTGATCTCAATATATAGTCACTTTGTTGTCTAGCACTACCTGATTGATTACACATCACAGGTAATAATCTATCAACACTGGAGGATACATGTTTAAAGGCTCTCCTATAATTTAACATGTAAAAGATTAAAAAACAACAGAATTTCAATTTTGTTTTGTGTTGCAGTTGGTGCTATTCTAATGTTTGATGGCGAGATCAAAATTTTTTAGTGTAGATCTATAGTGGTTATCGGTCTCCATAATAACTGGTATGGAGTAACCAATAACTAATTGGTATGAAAAAAAAGACATGAAGGTCGACCCATCTCACACCCTTTATCTTCTTCTCTCCAGAACACTCTGAACATCACCAATAATAACTACTATGCCATATCTGTGACCAACATCACAGCACAAGTGCAGTTCTCCAAGACGGTGATAGGCAAGGCCAAGTTTAGCAACAGCACAGTGATCATACCACTGGATGAACAGCAGGTAGGTTGAAGTACTTTTTGATGTGTACACACAAAGAAGACAACACGACTCACAGGACTTCAACCTGTTACTTTAGAAACTTACACAGCCTAAAAAATAGCTTATTGTTACGCAGATCATCACAATACTAATGAATAATATCCAGCTTAATTAAAAGATGTGTCATGGGACTGCTCACTAAACATATTAGCTATGTTTCCACAAAATCCAGCTTTCAAACAAATGTTTTCAATCACAGCTAATGTCTAATTGTCTTTAAGTCCAGTGACATTACAAAACAACATTAGGTTTAATTGTATTTAGCATTAATGTGCACTATGTTCATTTCTAATATGGTTTCTTCCTGAAATATGTTATACATTGTGTTCATTACAGATCGACTACACAGTTCCCACCACCATTGCTGATGAGATGAGCTATATGTTGTAAGTATCTAACTAGAAATCCTCTAACCATTTACAGTTGGATCATTAAAATTTCTAATCTTAAATCACTTGTTTTTCTTACAGTGATTACTGCACCTTGCCAACCATCAAAGTTCACAACATAGTCGTCATGATGCAGTAAGTATGGTTTCATGTTGAGTATTTTAAAGAGGTGTTTTTTGCACCTATATGCTAACATCATTGCATATTTACAAAATGTTTATCTTTTTATTTATCCTGAGCGACGTGATCGCATTAGACTGTTTTTTCTCAACATTTCCCTCCTCCACACTCGCATAGCTTCACCCACGCATTCTTGAAGAGCTGCCCAGAACAAATGCAGCCTTTTGCTGTGGAGTAGTGCTCAAAGCAGCAGGAGAAACCCAGGCCTCTGGGTGCCTTGCTCATTTACACGTCAACACTAACATGCAAGCAGATTGTAAATTTAGCAAAGCAAACATTGGGCTGGGCTTTCATGAGAGCCCGGTCTTTGTTAGTTCACTTAGTCTAAGTTAGTCAAAGCCAAACGGATGGTTTCTGGCCAAGCATCTTTAGACTGAAATCCAGGGAAAATGAGAAGCTAAAGCAGCAGCCAGTGCCTTAATTGAATGGTTTGACATCTAGACCATAATTCCAGAAAGGTCACTTATGAGTGTCATTTCTAGACTTCATTTGGTGCATTTAACAAGCAAGGTCACAAGGCTGTTATTTTAGAAATCTCTTTAGTCTGTACCGTAATATGTCAGGAGGAGGAAAAAAGCTGGCTTTACCAGCAAACAGGAAAGACACCAACTACAGCTAAATAATTTCATTTAAAAATGCTATTATATGTATTACATCATTGCAATTGTTCTGTATTCCAACTAATCAGTACTACTTACAGTGAGCTCGAAATTTAATGAGCCAGTGCTGGTAAAATAAAGCCGACCAAAGTTTGAGTCCGTCATTACTTCATTTTGTGCCTCATTTCCGCCTCAGTGTTAGGGCACAGCTCTCTTTAATGGCTGCTGGGCTCTGCACTGTGAGCAAATTGAGAGTGAAATTTATTTGGTCACACAGGTGATGGACTCTGTTCTCTGCCAAGTATGAGAACACAGTCTTTCTCATTAGAAAAGATAAATGTAAAAAAAACAGCTAGGCAGTGTCAATTTGTTTTATCTGGCACCAGTCATCATTTTCACTGTTGTTCAGCTGTCGCTAAATAACCATAATTCTACTAACTGCTGTTGTTGGGTTTGCATCTCTCTGTTGTCTGCCAAAGATGGTTTATGAGGAAAAAGAAGTGTAAATCCTTAACACTACAGTAGAACCATGAGTAGACAGTTTGTGCAGTTCCAACAACTCCAACAGAGCGAGACATCTTCTCTCTCGCTGATTGCATCATGCCCATTTCATGAGTCACATTTATTCAGTTAAAGCTTTGTCATACATGAATAATTTAATCTTAATGGCTTAATAATTTGTAACTAAATAAGGCGTGCCACAGAGGGCCACAGCTGTTGTTTCTACATGTCAGATGCATATTTAATTACATTCAGGTATATCGGATTATATTTCAGCATCTATTTATTTGTTTGTTAGTTACCATTTTAGATATTTACTCACAGCCACCACCTGTTTTTCGAGAGACCGACTCATTTATATTCAAGTCAACCAAAAGCTTCAGCCCCAGAGCACTATAATCCACTGGGACTTCAGTTATAACCTGTTAAGGAATGAGGGTTTCTCATCAGCTTGATCAGCAAGATTTTTCACACCACTGCAAGATTTACTCCTGACAACCTTTTCACCGGCAACTTTACTTAAACCACCTTGTTGTTTGAAGATACTTATATTTTCGTTTGCTTTTCAGAGTGACAGTGACAACATCGTACTTTGGCCATGCAGAGCAGGTTTCCCAAGAGATGTACCAGTATGTGGACTGTGGGGGAAACACCACCTCCTTGCATGGGCACGTGCAGGTCTACCAGTAAGGCAAGCAAAAGAACCCATGCATCAGATGCTGCTGTGACTGAGATCACAGGGACTGACTAGGCGGACCTCCACACTAGGAAATCTTTGCTCAGTGACAATGGAATAATGTTCTCAAATTAGTCAAAGTGGCTCATTATCCATTTTTAAATTCTCTTCCACCTTATACATGTCACATAAGTTTAGATTAGACATTTTGCTATACAACCTCCAACTGACGGCTTGTTACCTTTTAACAAAGCTATCTTACCTGCCCAAATTTTGCAGAATTTGCCTCGAGGTTTACCGTCTTTTCCCAGTCTGGTGCAAACAGAACACACTGATATGATTTATTATTCAGTTATTTACTGGAAGGTTTTCCCACCACATCATTTCTCCATACTAACATTACTGGAATCAGTAGTTTTAGTTATGATGCACTTTAGCCTGATCCTTATCAAATGAAAGTAACATGAATGTTGTTTGAGTACAGCGGGAATGCTGCATCTGCTAACACCCCCTCCTACTCTACACCACTTTTAAATAATTTTACAGTAAATAAGGTGTAAGAAATATCTTACTTTTTCGACACAGTGAAAATTAAACCACTGAGCAGTCCCTAACCACTTCTTTCTGCCCCTTTTTCATTCCTTCATACAAGTTGCCTTTCTTTTTTTTATTTTTTTTTTTTTAGTTTGTTTCATGATTCATGGTTCTTGATATTGTATAGTGCAATATAGATGACTTATTATCTCTTGTCATTGGTTTGTTTTTTGGCTCAGAGTTTGGTACTTTCAGCTTTAGTAATGGGAGTGTAAGTCTTACGTTCATAATTCTGCTGTGTGATTTAAAGGCAAATGTGACTGCTGTGTTACATTAATATTTTACTGAATGATTAAAACCTTTATTTTCTGTTTAATAATAAAAATAACTTTGTAAAAGGGATAATATTTTTTATTTTTAATGGTAAATACAGGAGCATTAGAGTGGGCTATAAAATAGAGCAGTGTATAAATGCAATTAAGTATGAATTTTATTTCCGGCTTGCTTTAGAACATGCTATAGCAAGAATACTTTCTGACCTGGGAGCAACTTTCTTCCCTTTAAAGAGGTTGTTCTCTTTTTGTGGGCTATGGTGTCATTTACTGTACTATGTGTGCAATTTTGATCCACTTTGCATCTGTAACTTGTGTCATGAGTTTACTCCTATTCCTGAGGTTTGAAATGATCATGACTTCCTTTCTTTTGTCACTGTATTGTTTCTGATGTGTATTTAATTGTTCTCATATTATTTGACACTTTTAAACACCACAGATTGTGTGCACTATAGAGTTTTTGTGTGACAGCAGATGCCCATTACGCTTGAATTGCTAAAATATAATTTTTTAAAACATAAGTGCAAAGTTTCTGATCTAGGTTAATTTGTGATAATTTGGTAAGTTACGTAACACACAAAGTGTAAATTTTCCTACCATTTTTACAAAATAATCATAAGAAAACTGTAAGACTAACTATAGCCTTGTTGAAATTTGATGACAGTGAAGATGTGAATACTTCGCTGCTACTTTCTAACATCCACAAGTGGTTTTGTGTTTTTCATGCATGAAGCTGAAAATAAAATCATTGCTTAGTTTTGAACGTTTCCTTCAATTTCTTGGTGTAATATTCTCTGTACACGCTGGGTGGTGCTAGATGTTCTGCTAAGCTACAGTATGGTGAACTGCCCCTGCAGATACCAAACTCTTACTGTCCCGTTATTTCACTGTTATTTAAATGCATGATATTAATTACTCAGATTTATCAAAAAATCTTCACATTAACTGATACTGGAAATAAATTGATCTGCAAAAAATCCAAGTAGTTATTTACACCATTATGTTTTCTATTGTTGTAGAAAGTTTCAGTGGATTTAGTATCAGATGTTTGAGCCAAATTTAGGAAAAAAAATGTCTAGAAGTAAACAAGTAATTGTGTCACAATCATACCAAAGGCTATCTAAATGAAAATTGTGCTCACATTATTTATATTCATTAATTTACAGTACAAAAGCACATTTACTGCAGAGCTGCAACTAGTTGTGTGACGAAACAACGTTGAATGTAATCCATACAGATCCTCACTCAGAGTTCGGCACACATTATCCGTGAATTAGTTGCAGTTTAATTATTATAGTGCAATTTTACTGTTGTGTTACTGTTTAAAGTAAAAACTAAAAGCTAAAACTAAAGCCAGTGCCCTCTCTCAGGATTTTTCTAGGTAAGTTTTGAATAATCATACTTACAAACAAGCAGCACTGATAACATACCTTCATATCGGCAAACAATAAATTGCCTGAAGTGATGTGTTCCTCTGAACGTGGAATGTTAACAGTAGTTAACTGAGACAGTCATGACAGCGTTTGTCTAATTTTTTGTGCATCCGACATGATCTAATCAGCAAGTTTTCTTAGACACAATTCAAATTTTAAGTTTTGTGATTCTTGAAACACCTAGTTGCAACTACTTTCTCTCCATAATTAATTTCATTCATCTGTGTCCCAGACTCTAAACATTTTCTGATAGTGGATTTGTTCAGCCAACAGTCCAAACCTCCAACATATCCTGTCCACTTTCATGGAAGACTAAAAAAACAAGTAGATAGTCACAACTCAGAAGCCAAAACTAGTTAATTTTTGGCAGTTTGCATTAAAAATATTTTTAAAGAATCAGTTATCAAAATAGTTGCCAATTATTTTTTTGTTGCTCAACTGACTGACTAATTGACATATAGTTTTAGCTCCACATGCAGCCAAAAATATTCATCATTCTGACAGGTAAAGCAGTGCAATCAAATATTAGGCAAACTAAGCAAACACCTCACTAACCTTTTGTTTTTGGAGCCTAACCAAGACTGTCCATATGACAAACAAATTTAATCTATCTACACAGCAAGAGTCATAGGAACTCGGCAATTACTTGAACTGGGGATCTGAAGTCTGGCCAAGGGGATATTTCACTGAACAGTGGAACAGAAGGAAATGTAAGTAGACCAGTTACTGGCCAGACAGACTGCTTTGAATCAAAGAGTTCAGTGACTAGGCAGAGAAGCTGAATGACTAATACTAACATCTACTGCCCCCCACCACTAGGGGGCATAAACAAAGCAAGAGGAGAAAGAATGGCAATCACTGTCTGAAGGTATGTAGTTGAATAAGAGATGATGGGGACATAACAAAGTCTGTTTGGCCCAACTTTTCAAGAACACAGATCATCTGTTCTTATACCTATAGTCGAGATAGATCATAAGTATATATTTTTAAATGACATATTTCTTGTTCTCTGCTCCTCTCACCTTACTAGAAGAATTGTGAGTCACTGTGTAAATTCAGCACAGGCTCCGATGTGCTCTTGACTGGAGCTAGAAGCAGAAGATGTCTCCAGTGTATCACGGTATGTTCACATCTGCTGCAGTCATTAAAACACCAGCTCACTTCCTCTCTGGGATCCAGGTCAGTGGTCTGGACAGGAGCTGCACTGGAATACATATGGAAAAGGAAAACACAGGAACAAGATCAGATTTCCCTCTGTCTCGGAGGGATTAATCTAATTGTTCTTAGTAGAGAAATGCCTGTTGAAGTCCCTGCCAGTATGTTAGTGGGGCACTATTATCATACAATACTGACCTATATTCAGCATATATGGGTATATAGTCACATATATTAACTTATTTTGTCATCAGGGGTTATTGGGCTTAGATTGACTGGGAAAAGGCCACATTTTCCATATTTAATATTAAATTGGCAATGCAATACAGTGAAAAAGGTCTCAGTACTTTATACTGCAACTGACTGTTGACAGATATGCAAAAGGATTTTGCCATACATAGTTTTGTAAGTATATTTGC
Organism: Amphiprion ocellaris; assembly: GCF_022539595.1. NCBI lineage: Eukaryota > Metazoa > Chordata > Actinopteri > Pomacentridae > Amphiprion > Amphiprion ocellaris. The sequence continues at coordinate 15,079,547 of NC_072774.1, forward strand.
AGCTTTAGAAAATATTTCCATTGTCCAAATTTGTTGTGGACAATTAACTTTCCTTTTTTTTAATCATGTTTTACTGATACTTTTATCTTTGATAGGAAAATTAGTTGTCAACTGCAGATTATTCCACTTCAGTAAATATTCCAAAAGAGGAACATGAGAACTGTCAACAACACTACTCACAGAACACCAAGAAATTCACTTGTAAATTTTAAAATCATCTCAAGTTATGTACAAAGCAAAAAAAAAAGTAATTAAGTGTCTAAAAGTTGTTTGAAAAGAAGGCAAGTCTGCATAATAAGCAAATATTCCTCTAATATGTTTTGTCTTGCTGTTATTTGATTTTTATGGAATTAGACATAGGTAACATTTTTGACATACTTATAATACATTACTATTTTTCCTCTTCCTTCATAAAGAAATGGTTTCGTATGAAGTTCTATAGCAGACTGATCAGAATGTTTCCCTGCTTCCCAAAACATACGGTAGACAGAATTAAACCAGCCTAATCCTCAAGTCAAGTGCACTGAATTAATTAATAAGCTGCACTATCACTGGGCAAACTATGGATAAATAATTATGAGGCCATATGCCTTACTAGTTCAGTCTGCAGTTCACCATTTGTTTGGATTTAAATTGAAGTTACTACCTCAGTCTAAACTGTCACTCTGCCAAGACTGGACTCAGAAATTTACAACAAACTAGTTCTTGAATCATTGTTTGTTGCTGTATCAGACTTGGTGGTTGATTTTCCAAAGCGACTTGTAGTGAGTAACAGCCAAGTGATTACACATTTTGCTCATGAAATCTTTATGTACATTTAATCTGCCACTTCAGAGTGATCCGTCTGAGTATTATGCCAACTGGTAAGTGGCATACTGAACTCTGAAAGAACTGCCATTGCAAGGAACGACAGATAAGCAGTCACAGTCTACTGTCATTTTACGCAAAAATAGCAGCCGCAGAAGTTAATTTGTGAGAAAAAGAACAGAATCATATGGAAAGTTACTTTCCTTTAGCTTTAATTCAACTGATTTAACTTCAAGAGGTCTGGTTGAGGGGACAGCCACATCCGCTACTGATTTGGTTGTGTTATTGTCATTACAGCAGACCCGCCACTCACCCCATACTTCAGATAGGCCCAGCATTTCTTTTTACCAGGTAAAAGGAAATGGCTTTTCCACATGTGTTCCACACAAGTTTGCATCGTACAAAACATCTTGCTGACAAGATGGCTCCGCATCAAATCTTTTTCTGTCTGTCGCAGTTTCCCTTCAAAGGTTGCGATTATAAACTATTAACACAGGTGCTTATTTGAGGGTTGTTTCATCCAAATTATAAAACTGCATACCTCACATTTTTAATTTCCACTAATTTTGAGTTATCTGCTTCTGAAATTTCTGAAGTCATTTCAATACAACAGACGAAAGTGAATTCATGTTTAAAACATTTAAATGCATGGTTTCTTTCCTGTTACTCTAAATAACCAAAACAACATGCTATCAGCAGGTTTTGCAGGACTCTGTTTCTAAGCAGAAAACTCTGAGGTGTGTGGATTATCCAGAGAAAGCAGGGCATTTTTCTGCAATTCTTTTTCCTGTTTTTAGTTGAAAATGGAGGTATTCATTAAAGGATTTCTCAAACCTCAGAAAACTAATCACCACAGTGACACCAGTGTCAAAATTGAGACATTGTGATGCTAGAATTTAGCCTACTGGGACAACTGGATTTTTAGCAGTTACAAGATAACATTTGTTGTCTTATTTTTTGTACTGAACCTTTATTACCAGCAAACAGAAAGGGTGTATAGTAAGAAAATACTCCGATCCAACGATTCTGCATATACACCAGCTATACTTGTTGTCTTTTTATTGTTTAGATGTCAGTTTTCCTCTGAGTAATGGGTTAATATTTATGGTTTGGCAGGACTTTATGTTAGCTGCACATCTATATGTCAGTGTACTCTGCAAGTGTTACTTCAATCGCATGTTTAACAACAGTTTTCCCTTTTCATACATCTGGTACATTCAAGATAACTAAAGTCCACTGTGTCTGACAATATCATAGCATACATATTAGGGCAACAACAGTTCAACTAAATTATATGTTATTGAAATCAGAGAAGCTGCAATGTTTTGATAAAGGTAAAATATGTTACACAAAATTATTATGAATGAAGCATTGCGGTGCTACACAGACGCCTAATCCTACAAATCACATTGTGCAGACATAAGAGAACATGTTTATTACATTTGCATATTTTGAGTTTCACGAAAAGGAAAATTGACCATTTGCACTAAAATCGTTACTCACATTGCAATATCTGCCAAAATAATGGTTACAGGTTCTTATGTTGCTGTGTGTACTTGGTTATTATGGTGTTTTAGCTCTTCATTGAAGTCATATGAAAAGAAAACTCCCATGTTTTTAATGCTGTACCATCCCATTTAGTTAACCTAACATTTGCATTATTAAAACTTTAAGGTCCCTACAGAGAATTTTATATATTATCTAGTAGTTCTGACAACCCAACTTGGGTTTGAACTGACTGTGCCACCAAACTGGCCAAAAATTGCAAGCACACAATCTGCTCCATCAGGGTCACTGAGGGAGCTACTTCCTGTTTAGCAGAAAACACGTGAAGCTAGCATTAGCCAAAGTTAGCTGCGCAGTTGCCTTTTAACTCCCTACTTGTCAACTCTTATTACGTCGGGCCGTTTATCTTTTCCCAAATTTCCTAGCCAACAACATAATATTTTGTAAAAGAAAATAGTTTACCTTTAAGAAGACAACAAAAAATGTTAGCTCGCTAGCTTTTTAGCAGCTAATGTTTACGCTGCTAGCAAGCTAGCTAACAGCTGAATTTACTAAGAAACACGCTTTGAGGGCAGTTTTTGAATTATTATTGTATTCGTTTTAAGTTTCCTCCGACTTGTACGTGCTTCTGTGAACAGCTTCACTACTTACCACCCATTCAAAGCCTCCAGCCCCCACACCCAGAGGCTTTCCCCGCCCCGCCCTGTCGGCTGCCCCCGGCTCTACACCGGTTGTAGCCTCCCTGTGTGCAGCAGCGGGGCCGACGCGGAGAAGTGTCGCTACTTTGTGGGAAACTTTCTCCATCTCCGTCCACCGCTCCGCACCTTCCGCTCTCCAGTTTGAAGACGAATTAAAAACCAATCATGGGGTCTTTTGGTCACGGCTCGGCGGTTTTCCTTGTTGCCTCCTTGGTCACCCTTGTCGGTGTCTGCTACGGAGGCTCGGACGCGCCCCGGGGAGTCGCCATGGGGTTCGTGTTTGACCCCAAAGCGAAGTGCGACCCGCCGTGCGAACACGCAGGAATCTGCATCCGCAACAACACATGCTTCTGCTCCAAGGGCTACGAGGGAGAGACCTGCAAATATGGTGATGTACCCAAGCTTTTGTCTTAGTTGATGTGCACTTTTCTTTCAGTCTGCAAGAATTACCTAAATATTTGTGTATACTCAACCCATTAAAGAATAATAGTTTAGGGACATTGTGGATAATACAAGTGCATAGCATGGACAAACAACTATAAAGTATAATGAAAAATATACTGTATATAATGCAACCTATAAATAATTAGGATGTCACTTAATACTTTGATAAAAAGACATTATTTTGCCGCTGATCATTTAAAATGTCTTCTATTTAAAATTAAGGTGGTCAAAACTTGGAACCAGAATGTCAACAGTAATGACAAAATCATGTGTGTCCTTGCAGCCAACTGTTATCCCAAATGTAAAAATGGAGGAATTTGTCTCCGCCCTGGAAAGTGCAGATGCCCTCCTGGATATGGAGGAAGATACTGCCACAAAGGTGAGCAGGTTTATTTGGAGTGAGTTTCTGTGAACTTACAGAGCCTGGAAGACTCATAAAACTGTCTGCATTGAAGTATTTTTGGCAGGACAGTTAGGGGTGGTGCATTTATTCTGAATTTGCTCTGTGGTAAGTGCATGTATCCTGTATTTTCCATATTATGGGTGATATAATAGAGCCATGTTCATACATTCAAATGTGAAAGTAGAGCAGGTAGATTTTTCTAAATCTGAGTTGTTTTTTTTAAAGGATGTTAAAAAAAAAAACTAAATAGTTTCCTTTTTTCATCTTGCTATGTGGTACTGTTTACAGGGAATATAACTATGAACACTTAAACTGAAACATGATGTGTTTTTAGTGCTTAGTCAAGAATTTCTTAAATGAGTGGGTAAAATCTCAGGTCAAACTATTTCACGAACATCCCTGCTCATCTGTGGCCCGTCTTTTGCAGTGACCTGTGATGGGGGATGTTGGAACGGAGGAGAATGCACCGCTGTCAATGGAGTGGCCAAGTGCATCTGCCCTTCAAGCTGGACCGGATCAAAATGCCAAGAGGGTCTGTTTACGGCTGTGTCCAGTTACCCCAATTAACACCAAAGGTCAAAGACACCAAATGGAGCTGGTCTCTCAGCTGGAGCTGCTCATCAGCAGCAGACATTAGTCAATGTTTTTAATGTTTTTCCTGGTCAAAGTTGCTGCCATGATGGGAAGCAACATTCACTTTAACCCCCTCAACAATAAGGCTAACTTAGTGGTTAAAAGTGATATCAGGTTTTACAGCTTGAGAATGGTGATGAAGGCTTTGTTGACACTTCAAGTTGGACACTTTCTATACTGCTTTCACTTTTCACTTTAACTTGCTTTCAAAAAAACTGTTCATGCCTCCAGTGCAGTTCAGTTACAGCCCCTGTCTGATCCCTGGCATGCTGAGAATCTTTCTCTGTTTGTTCTCCATTGCAGCGCTTTGCCCGCAAGGCTGTAGAAACGGGGGCATCTGTGTGGCCCCAGGAATCTGCAGCTGTCCGGAGGGATGGCTGGGTGGTGCCTGCCATACTGGTGAGTTAAAACTGGTCCCATAAACCACTCTCATACGCATCAGTTCACTTCATAAGGATGGTTTCTTAGGTGTCTCTTCTTTTTCTGCTCAGTTCGGTTATGCATCCACTCAGGCCCAGTTAACTGTCTGCATGTAACAGAAAAGTAATGTTACAGATATCTCCCTGCCAGACAGACAGAAATGATGCAATTCCTATGTTGGTATTAACTAACTTAAACTCACTCTATTTCCAGATGTGACACAGCACTTCTCACCTCTGTGGCTAGTTGCTGGATTTATGGTGTTAAAATTTACAAGCTCTTCACAGTCACTTCCACTGCCCCTGCTTTTTACAAATGATTAACAACTTTGTGTTTGTTTCTTTTGTTTCTTTGTCTTGGCTGTAGCTGTGTGCACTCAGCCCTGCCTGAATGGAGGGAAATGCATTTCTCCCAACAAATGCCGCTGTCGGCCCCCTTTCTCTGGACCTCACTGTGAGGAGAGGAAAAAGTCCCACTAGTGTGACACAGCCGGGGTCAGAGCTCAATGAGACCCCAACAATGTTGTTAGGATGATTGTGTTTTTGTAGTTGAAAGTAGTTTTTACTTCTTTTTTTAAAACCATTTTATATGTAATTCTTCTACATTTTACTGTATAAACATGCAACGTACTGTATTGAAATTTGTCATTAAATGAAAAAAACTGCACTGTATGCATTATCAAAGCTTATTTAACAAAACAAAGCAATCAAACAGCACACTGTCTTTATTTTGTCACATATAATTCATACCACAGTGTAATCTGGTGTATTTTTTTTTTTTTTTTTTAAAAACAAACCTACATCAACTGATAATCATTACTTGAATCCATATTTGGTATCAGTGTAAATGGATAACACACACAGGCCTGACATAACAATATATTAAGGAAGCCAAAAAGAAAAAAAATGCTATTTTTGTGCATCTTTAACATATTCATATCAATGTCTTAAAACTAATTATTGATAAGTACCATCAAAATTAGGTATAATGAAAGCAGATTTAAGATTATTTTCTCATAAGTAAGAAACAGTGCACATCAGTTGGTAAAATCAGCTATAATTTGGCTAAATTGCAGTAAATCTAAAACTAAAAGCTGGCTGGTAATCATGTACACATTTTGAACGAATCACGACTAAAACTGACATTTGTCATTTTCTTTTTTTTTTAATCATACTGTGCAGCAACACACAGATCCGTATAAAGAACTGCAGATGCATCTAACAGATGTGTGTTACTTTGAGCCTTGAGGTAGTGATATACAGGGACGGAAAGAGAAGTGCAATACATCAAGTCCCTCTGTTAGCAGTCAAATGTGCACAGAGTCACACATTCAAGTCCGATACCCACCAACACACACACGTACTCATATACACAAAAATTTATGGTACTCTCCTCTTGCTTTGTGCATTTTATAGCTTCTTTCATCCCATTTCTCATTCTGTCTCCATCATGCTTGTGATGCCTGTAAAATGCAGATGTAAATTCAGTAAAATCAGTTATCACATTGTGCAGTTTTCAGAACATGCAGGGAGTGGATGTCTTTTGGTCCGTCATATATTTTAGAGTCATGATTGCATTTTTTTTGTCACATTAGCCCCTTTCACATAGAGCCTTCAAGGTGGGACTGTTGCACATTTATTGTGCCTCACTGTTCTGTGTGTAAGGTGTGGAGATGGAATTTAAAGCATAAATACTGCACGGTTAGGCCCATAAATAAATAAATAAATTCATCTAAAAATGTATTGCTTTGGCTCTGAGCAATGTCCTTCTCACAGCACTATCTGATTGGTTATCAAATCAAATGAAATATATTTACATAGCAAGTTTAAAACAATCTGAGTTAATCAAAATGCTGTACATGTGCAAGACATCAAGCCAGGATAAACCCAGTAAAATCTAAATTTGAAACAAAATGAAATAGAAAAAAAGACAAAATTAGACAAAACAGGATAGCAACTTGTAAGATCAGCCAAAAGCCATGAAAAATCTATACATCTTGAGGTTTTTCTTGAAAATGTCATTGGAGTATTATGTCACCAATAATAGCCTATTAACACTAAAGGATAAATATTGACTAGTTCTCTTTAAATTACATGTGTAAAACACAAAGGCATTTCAATGAAGTTTGTCTTGGTGATTGAGTTGTTTAAAGTTTTGACATCAAGATTTTCATTTTTACTCCAAAATATCAGTTTCCCTTTACTACTGATAATTGCAAGACGTGTGTGAAAGGGGTCTATATGGAGAGCCTGAGCACCTGTCAGTGCTTCTCAGTTTATAGTAATATCTTCGAGTCAGCAGCTGAGCATCTGTTTTCCTGACAGGCAAATATCCTGCAATGTTTGGGAAAAAATAAAACCTACAAGGTGGTTAAACAACACATACAAATGTTCTGAAGGCAACTGCAGCCATTTGGACTAAAAAATGTTTATATATTTCATGATCCTTGACTCCACTCTAAAGGTAGTACTGGTGGGGCTAGCAGAACCTCAGAGGAAATGCAGCCTTTAACCCTGGACTTATTAGTGCTATTTTATACTTTCCCCAGAGTCATACACTATACATGAACCATGGCCCGAATCCTCACCTTTATTGCACAGGTGAGGCCCTTGTATCCTTTCCGGCAGTGGCAGTAGTCAGGCAGCACACACCTGCCTCCATTCAGGCAACGTTGTTCACAGATCGCTGGGGAGAATGTCAGAATTTAATTACTTATATTTGTCATAGTTTATTCTTGTCAACCACAGTCAGAAAAGAAAAATAACACCACAAGAAAAATAAGACATGATTGTAGAACTCGTGATTTCAAATAACTTGAAACAGTATCATATACTTTTTTTTCTGTGAAAAATTCTATTTGTGTGCTTCTCCAAATAACAAACTGCAAAATAGAAGAACTAATTCAATGTGATTCACTAACAGACTCACGTGTTTGACACTGCAGGCCCTCCCAGCCGATGGGACAGTGGCAGGTGTTTGGCCCCACACACTCGCCACCATTTTTACACTTTTGCAGACAGGCAGCTTTAATGAAAACAGCGAGGAAAGCATGAACACAATCTACAGCAGCGATTTATCACAAAATCCCTAACATGGAAGCAATACAATGTGGGGCAAAAAGTCTATATTAACGATAGTTAAAAATGACAAGCTTTAGTAAGCAGCAGTGAGTTATAACTGAGAAGAAGCATTGCACTGTCAGAGGGAACCAAACCTTTTCCTCTTTCTGGTTCCTTTGAATAAAGACAGTAAAATATCATGTTTCATCACTGTACAGCTCATTATGTAAGGATTTGATGATCTTCTTTATTAAGATTGATAAATTAGTTGATTAAACTAAACACCCTTGCATTGGGGGGCTCTTTTCATTTCTCTATGTTGTGCCTCCTTGTCTCCTCTGTCCTCCATCCTCAGATCTGTCAAACAGAAATCCATCTCAGTGTGCTACCTTGAAAGATGTCTTAACTCTTCAACTAGACCTCGAGGACAGAGGAGGCTTTCTGTAGGACATTATGAGCAAAGATGCAGACGTCTATCCCTCGTGGAAATCTGTGTGGCTCCGTGATAAATACAGGTGGCATGACACACAGCTGGTATATACAAACCTGGGCAGAAGCAGAACTCTGCAAGTGTAATTGCTCCTTTTATATTCATGGTGTTTGTGCGTGTGTTTGCTTGTTTAAAAAAAAGTATGAGTAAAGTAAGCTTGGAAAGACAGTTTGCCTGGGAGGCTAAACTCATGGCAGTGAATATGAAGTTTTTTTTAGCCTAAAGTACATCTTGTCCTTCTCCATGCAATGTGTTTCTTGTTGAAACAGAGTGATAATCCTGGATTCAAGACTATCTGAGTAGGTATTTAAGTGTAAGGTTTTTGCTTTGCATGAACCAAAAGCAATGTGATTATTGTATGAATATACAAAAAATAAACAAAATAGACATTTTTCTACTTTAAAGCATACACGTATATCATGATAACAGAGGTAATGATTATGTCCAAAATGTTCAATTTTTGAGATTTTTGGGGAGTAGAAAACATTTCTTTCCATTTTATTCTATTTTATGAGTCTAAACCTGAACCTAAGAAAGCAAAAACATGGTGATTAAATGAACAGTTTGTGCAGATACCACTGCACAATTTTGATTACTTGCTGTGTATTTTGTGTGCATGAACAAGGCATTGCACCACTCACGTATGTTACACCTCTTCCCCCTCCATCCAGAAGCACAGGAGCATGTGTTGGGTCCCACACACTTGCCTCTGTTCATGCACATCGGCTCGCACACACCTGGAAAATATTTGTTCACAGATTACATTCCACATTCTCTCTCCATATTTGTAATCTTGCACTGCAGGCACTGGACATTACTCTCTTTACATAGTATTGTCAATATGCAGCCTGTGGTGCTACTTACTCTTTTGACACCTTTTTCCTGTGTAGCCTTCAGGGCAGGAGCACACATTGTTTCTCATACACTGACCTCCATTTTTACAGGGAGGGCTGCAAACAGCTGAAACACAACAATATTTAACTGTGAAGACCTCGGCAGACACTGTGAAGCTGGAAAACAGAAATTTAAAACAGACATACAAGAAATACTAACATGACCTCCAGCTTCTTGTATATAATTGTGTCACACCTCTTAAAATCAAACAGAGCTGTAACATTTTTGTTCAGCAGAACATGTGAAAGAGTCACATCCCTCATGTCAGCCAATTTCTCCCACTACCTGCTGTTAATCATTATGAGACTCTCCTCGGAATTCTTCATTGAAACACAGGCTAATGACTTTCTTCATGTTTTTGCAGCATTTAAAGAACAATGACCCACATTTAATAAGTTTGTATACCAACACAAAATAAAAAAAATACAGCTTCAGCCAGAAGGTGACCTCCCTGATATCAGATGTAAAAATTATAATAGCACTGTCATTTTAATAAGTAGAAATCAGTCCAGTAGCTGATCACCTAAACAGAATTTGGATTTTCTGTACAGCTTCTCTCTAAGGTAGAACAACAGAGTAGTAAAACATATCAGTGTGCAATGCATTCATCAGAGTCTTACCAATTTGACACTGAGAGCCATAGAAGCCACTGGGACAGGCGCAGATGTTGGGTTTAATGCATGTTCCTCCATTCAAACAGACAGGGTTACAGAGAGCTGAAAGTAATGTGAGGTACAAGAATTTATGTTTATGGTTCTTGCAGATTTATGTATATTTTAAAGAAAAAGCTACATGTTTTGTTGTTTCAGAAACAATATGTAAATACAAAACATCTTCAGATCATGGCAGCAGTTCCATTTTGAGTGCTAATATGAAAGTCTCAATATTCAATTTAGGAATGTAGTTGAGACAACTGTTAAAATAGAAATGGTTTGCAGCTGCAGTCTGAATACATGCTTGGTAGGTAAGTTTTTTTGTACCTGAGTTACATGTCGGGCCATACCAGCCATGCTTGCATTTGCAGACATCAGGAGAAACACACTCGCCTCCATTTTCACAGTGTCTGTTACACACCACTGAGGGAAATAAATTAAGATTATTCACAATCTAAAATGAAACTTCAGAAATGTAAGTCTACTGAATCCAAGGACACGTACATTAAAGCTACACTAATGAGGTTTACCATGATACATAACAGATCTGAACACCCACACTGCTGATTGGAAGGGAGCTTTGTGATCTAAGAGTCCTTGATCATTGATCAAGGACTCTTAGATCATTGATCAAGGACTCTTAGATGCTAATACTTTTTGATGCTGACAGCTTTAAGGGTGTTTCGAATGTTGTTTGCATCGAAACTGACTGAACATTGTGGGGACTATAGTTTTTTTATACACGAATTCCCAGTTCTCAAATGACGCATGCATGAGCGAAAGACCATGATCCACAATATATAGGCAATGCAACTTCAGCTAATGCCATGATCAAGTCTTTCTATGCTGAGGTCAAACAACTGAAGGTAAAAAAAAAAGCCCCTAAACAAGAAGAAGCACGGCAGTCCTGTAGAGCATCAAAGGGGCAGACAACAGTTCTCTGCTGAGGTTTGTGGGTCGAACATCTGACATGTCAAATTAACACAATGTATCCAGTCATGCTCTTACATGAGAGGAACTGTAAGACAACTTGGAGAATATCCTTGTCTTTTTCATTATTGGCAAATTGTTAGATGAGAAAGTTAATACCACTGTCATGTCTGTATATGAATAGACAGCCAGCATCTCTTTAGTTTAGCTTAGCATAAATACTGAAAACTAGTAGGTAATTTAACTATCCTGGGGCCTGATTGCAAAGGCACTGCTTCACAGGAAGCTTGGAAATGATGCCAGCACACCATCTTCAACTGTTCTCTCCCATGCTCACACACAGATCACAAGTATAATGTTTCATTTGATGATGTAGTGTCAGAATTACCACTAGAAAATATGTGGCAAGTTGCCTCTTGAATGTTACAAATTTCATGAAATGGATTCAATTTGTGACCACACATATAAAAATCCAGCTGTTCACAAATCTATAGCTCACTCACATCATATCTCATTTAATGAAATAATAACTATTACACTTAAACTTAAAAATGTATTTTTTCAGACTGTTGACAGTCTGTAAAAATATCATTCTAATATGTCAGATGGGGTTCAGATTTCTGTTCCGTAAGTTTCAATAACATTAATAAGATCATTCCTCATTAGCACATTTAAATATTCATTTTCTAAAAAATTGTAATACAAAACATATTGGTATTAATGTAATAAAATCACCTGGGGAAGTTTCATTGATGTACCTATTAGTTAATTACTAGTTCACTTGTAGTGGTTTACTTTACAAAAACCGTAAACACATCAGACAACGTTTAAACAGTTCAAAGTAGTTAAGGAACATCTCACTGATTTCACATCTGGGTCCCACATAGCCGTAGGGGCAGGTACACAGGTTTCTGGCCAGACACGTGCCTCCATGCTGACAAGGCGGCTCACAGCTCGCTACACAACACAGAATTGTAAACAACACACAGACACTCATCAGTATTCCGTGAGCAATGTGTGTGTGTCAGCAGATTAGACTGGTGTGAATATGAGTGGAGGTTACCTTCGTCACAGATGGGCCCACCGTAGCCTGCAGGGCATTCACACACATTAGGTTTCACACACTTCCCCTGGTTCTTACAGTCGGGCCGACACACCGCTGAGAGAGAAGAAAGGGGGCAGTTTTGATCAACAAAATCTAATGCTCAGATAAATCAGCCAATTTCTGAGAGGTGATCGTGATTTATTTAACTTGTGTTGCAGCACAAAAATAAACTGATCACACTCTGTCAAACATTTCTCACCTATGTGACAGTTATAACCAGTGTAACCCGCCTTGCAGGTGCAGGTGTTGGGCAGAGTGCACTCCATGTTCCTCCCACACTGATACCTGCACACAGCTGAAATCAAAATACATTTGGGAGTTTTCAACTGCTGATCGAACAACAGTAAGCAGACTGAGGGTTTTATTTCAGACCAAGAGAGCTTTATGATCGGCCATGTAACGCCATAATTAAGAGATAATGGTACGTGCTAAAACATGGCATAAAAGGAGCCTAGGTAGCAAAGATTCATCAGGTCATTAAACTGATTCATTACTGCCAGTTATACGAGAACATATATTTATAATACTAACAATTGCTAACATGAGCTACTGGACATAACAAAGCATGTTAAAGTGTTTTAGTGCTTATGATTTCAGCTTTTCATATGCAGGAAGAAGAATGCCATCGTCTGTACCTTTCGAAAAATTCTACATTAATACACTCAATACTTAAAAATATGCAAAAAATTGAGCTAATAATAACAGACATGTATGCAAGAGCGCCACAGTAAAAAGAAACAAAACTTGATATTAAAAAGGTTGCCATGCACATAAATATTCCTCCAGGTGCATCAAATATGAATGTTTGACTTATTTCACAGATGAGCTGAAAAAAAATTGTCAGTGAATCAATTTGTTTACTGACTGAAACCAATTTGATAACTGGCCTGAGGGTACACAGGGGGTAATATGAGTGGTTTATTTTCTGTGGTTTACCTAGCTTTGCTCTTGTACCTTTTTGAATGATAAATCAACAAATCAAATTACATTTTTAATCCTCAACATTTTTAGTCTCACAGGACGCCATTTGTCGGATCACATGATCGTCAGCAGGGAACTGACGCAGTGTTCAGCAGTGTTCACTTCTTGTCATGGTTACAGTAATGCCATGCCGGCCGCCATATCTTGCAGTGGGAAATCCTTAACAAATCCGTGGATCCAGACTACAAGCCGCATCACTGCCAAAATCTAACCACTTGGTCCTTGTGTCATTTCTGACCTTCCCTGAAAATTCCATCCAAATCTGTTGGTCGGTTTATGACTAATGCTGTACAGGACAGACAGATTCACAGAGAAACGTAGTTGATCGTCACATAACTCCATCATTCCTTGGCGGGGTAACAATAAAATAAATATTGTAGCATCGGATTTGTGTATGATTGTGTTCAGTTACACAGTCTTAAATCAGTGCAGTAGTAACATGCTTTGTCTTTGTCAAAGCTGAGTGACGGTGAGTATTAATCACCCGTATGGAGCATAAAATTGAGGTTTTATTTATCTGTATAGCTAAGGCCCTCCACTGATTTTGTGAGTCAGCATTATAAGATGAAATACCTTTACATATGACTCCATCCCCAGTGTAGCCGTACGGGCAGCGTCCACACCTGAAAGACCCAAGGACAGTAGGCTCACAGGGAACACCAGGAAAGCAGGGAGAGTCAGCGCAGGTTACATGGTGAGCTGGCTGCCCCCATCTGATCCCTGTAGAGAGGTCTGGGGTCAGATCCACCCCACTGAGCTGACCTCTGTGGACAGTGGGAGCAAACACTCTGGATGCAGTCTGATTCTGTGGGGTTGCTGTGGTCTTTCTGTCAGATGACACAATTCTCCTGATACTGGAGCCGCTCGTTTCTGGTCTCATCCTTCTGTCAGAGGGTCGTCTGGGCGAGGTGGGCAATAATGAAGAAGAGGAAGAGGAGGAGGAAGTAGTCTTTTCTTTGCTGGTATTTGATTTGGTGATGTGAATATGACTGTCTGCTCCACTGCCGACTGTCCCTTGACCTGTAAGACACTGGAAGTTAGAGGATATGACTAATCAGCAAATGTAATACCATCTTTACGCAAGATTCTAAAACAGAAACAAGTGACTGCTTTAATTTAGTTTAGGCTTCACTTTCTTTTATGTCCTGTATTTTTTTGGCTTGCTTCTTTTAGTTTTTTTAATTTTTTATTTTCATGTAAAGCCCAATGTGTGAATTGTCATTTCACCAGCTTTCAAGCTTTGAAAGAATTGCTCTCCTCTCACCAGTTGTTGTGCATGTTCGTCCATTTCCATGGAGACCAGGAGGACAGGGTCCACAAACAAAGCCTGCTGAAACGTGGATGCTGTCAAAACACTGGACCCCTGGGTAACACGACCCTCTTGTGCACGGCGATGGGCCTGTTGATTTGGGCCTTAATGGAACCTGTGGTACTCTTACTGGTGTTGTCACCACTTTGACCGGCAAGTCAGCATTACCTTGGTAACAAAAAGATGAGAATAACCTTCAAATGTATGATGAGAGACTATGCTTCTTCATGTATGAATGCGTAAATCCCTGAGATAAAAAACAAGCCCAATGTTAGAAATGTGAGAATTTGTCCTAATGAGCCAACTTACAGAGTCTTAGAGAGTCTTTGAGATGTACCTGCTGTCTCTGAAGCTGATTTAACATGAGATGTGCATTATTTAACTAATAAAACTTAACTTTTAACTAAAATGAGGAGGTAGTGGACTTACGTTTGCAGTTTTTCCCATCACCACTATATCCCTGTGGGCACAGGCCACAGATGAAGGAGCCCAGTGTGTTGTTACAGCCCACTCCAGGGAAACAAGGCTGAGAAACGCATTCATTTATGTCTTCTCTACATGTGCGGCCTGACAACACATGAGACATTGGATGAGATAATGAAGAAACACTATAAATCACTATTTCAGTGTAATACATTTCTAAAAAAAAAAAAAAAGGGGGGGGGGGGGTTAGGTACCAATACTGTGCATACATTTACTTACACCATGGTGCGCCGTGGCCATAAAATTTAAACCAGAGGTTACCAGAGCTATTGATCATAATAAATGACCACCATTATCAAGTTGCCCATAGTG
This sequence comes from Amphiprion ocellaris, assembly GCF_022539595.1. Classification (NCBI taxonomy): domain Eukaryota; kingdom Metazoa; phylum Chordata; class Actinopteri; family Pomacentridae; genus Amphiprion; species Amphiprion ocellaris. Next base: position 15,094,674 of record NC_072774.1, read on the forward strand.
TTCAAACAACTCCAGTGTGGCTCCTTTCACGCCAATAAATAAATTGATCATTAGCATTAAATCTTTTATTCCGTCCACTTGTGTAGTTTAAAATGAACACGTGATGGTTACCTGTCATTCCAGGTGGGCAGATACAGGAGAAGGAGTTGGGTAGATCGATACAGCGGCCCAGCCTGCAGGGGTTGGGTTTACAGTCATCAATGTCCACTTCACACCGCTTCCCTTTAAATCCATCAGGACAAACACACACATATTCTCCGCTACCAGCAGGGACGTTGACATTGGTGACACATGAAGCTCCATTCAGACATTCACAGGAGTGCACAGTCACCTGGAAGAAAGAATAACAGACAAAAGCTTCTCATTTGAATAGCATGAGTCAGATTCACTAATCTGAATGCATTCACACAAATTTGTATCCTCATCACAGTGATTTGGCAATGAAGCAAGCAAAAGAAACAGAAATAAAGTAAGTGGACTTATTGCAGACTATGTGTCATGAACACTCTGTAAAATCCATGGATCTGTCTCAGCAAAAACTGCATTACTGTGATTTTTGGGCAGGTGTAAACACTTCCTCCATTTCCTGTGTGCATTGCATTGTGTGACAGTGATGTCAAACAACATTTTTAAAAAATTAAAAATCAAGCAGATTTAGCATTCATACTGACACTGTTTATTAACTTTTGTCACTTTTTGCTGAACTGCTATGTGCTGTTGGATGTGTTGCTGAATTATGACAGAGCTGCATTGAGCATATATAGACCAGTGCCGCCCTCTAGTGGGAGAAAGCAGCAAAGACCTTTTGTCACCAGACCTTTTAAACTGCAACAATTGTGGCCTGTAGGAAAATCACCGGTGTGTTAAAGGTCCTATATGGTGAAAATGATAGGGTAGGCTGTAAGAGCTTGTAGGTGTAAAATGAAAGCTTTGAAAATATGAAGCCGCTTACTACCACCATTCTTCTAGCCCCTCCCTCCACTAGATGACTTTCCAGCTTTACAAGCCAGCAAGAATTTAAACCAGAAACCAGGTAACTACTAGTCATCCAGCTAACAATTTGCATCACCCTGCCTCCTCACTGCCAGCTGCTTCTGAGTTGAGCCACTCAGAATGTGCAGCTGCCTCTCAGTCCACTGGGTGTATTTACAGTCAGGGACAGTCAGAAATGGTATCAACTTTAAGAATGACTTGAAACCAATAAACAAAGGTCTGTTGAGAGGCAAGGGTCATAATATGCTCTTGACCACAGTTAGTAAATTGCTAAATAGCTGTAAAACTAGTACGAAACCTCCAGTGCTGCAGTGAAGCTGCTTGGTGATAAGAGTTGTACAAAAATGTGGAAGAACACTTGAAAATTAACTTATTGTGGGCCCAAAATGCTTTTTCTAACTCGAAGAGAGGTGCTTTAGGGTCTAAATCTTTTGTGCTCCATTTCAAGACTTAAAAGGGGCAAATTCCAAGCCTCAGCTTTTAACCTTCCCTCAGTTACATATTCAAAAAATGTCGAACAATTCAAATGTTTCGCAGAATATTTCATTTAAATGTTTTGGTAATTTTTGTTGGAATCCTTCATCTGTAACATTTGCATGATACTGATCTAAATCTATACCTACCACAACTTTAATTTACAATGATAGTTTTCCTTACTTATCCACTGATTACTTTCAGACATTTTTTACACTTCTGCCCTACAGTACGTTACACTTGATGAACCCAGCCTTACCTTTATAGAGGCTCTGGTCTCAGCATTACAGTCATCGCTCACAGTAAACTGGAAAGTGTGGATGTCGGTCACTTCGGCAGTGGCCTTCCACATTAAGAGGCCAGCTGGAGACAGAGATGCACCTTCAGGACCTGATGCCAGCATGAAAAGAACCGATGAACCTTCAGGGTCCCGAGCTTGTAGCTGGTAGATGAAATTCTCCCCCTGGAAGGATTGGAGACTAAATGGCAGCGACTGGAGCAGCGGAGGCTCATTCTCTGATGGAAAATACAAAGGCATGAGACTGAATAAACCTATAAGTAATTAGATGTAGGCTGAGTCGCACACTGTATAAAAAGATGGCTATGAGACGGTAATGTGTGGCAGAGAAGCTGTACAAAATATGTAACGCACATACTTTAAAGTAACATTTTGGAATAACAATTTGGTATATGCATTACTTAGCTTCCTTGCTGAGCATTACATGAGAAGATAGTTAGCTTAGGTTAGCCTAAAGTCACACAACAGGGAAACAGGTGATCATATTCCTATATTACAGGTAAAAGACAAACAAACATCCAGTATGTTGTCTTAGCTAGTTAGGACAGGGTTTTCTGTTCTTCTGAAGCACATATTTGTGTTCTATGGAAAGATGAGTACATTTTTACTTCAGATATATGGCCAATAAACTATTTGATTGGACCAGATATATTGGAGGACCAATGTTTGTGGGTAATTTTAGCTTATTTCAAATGAATTCATATCAGCTGTTATGGTCTATTGTGTTGCAGGTATCGGCAAACAAAGCTGAAACTGCAGGATATAACAGCATTACAGATTGGAACGTAGTACCATGATTATTCCTAAACTGTGACACGGACTGAGGGCGGACATAGGTCAGGATTTCTGTAGGATTTAGAAACTCTCACTGTGTTTGGTCACTGCTGATGGAAAGCATGTACAAGTGAAACCTCCAAGGTTCGACAGCCACTACTTAAATGACAGCTCTTTTAACACACAGCTCACACACAGCCTGTCTTCAAAACAAGCATGGGTGTTAAGCATCATTTTTTTGCATGGCATTTTCTTGGCACACAGTTGACATGCTTGTATTGTGTACAGTCCACGTGCACACACATTTTGGGCTGCATGTGCACATTCGCAGAGGGATGTACATCACTTTGCTTGGGCAAATGGTGACGTTTAAATCACGCCTACACTAGCAGACAAGCAGCTGCAGAAAGCATGAATTGTCTTTAACAGGCAAGGATATATGGGGGGAAAAAAATCACTATTCTGTAATATATACAGTACATGACTAATAATGGTTTTGTCTTCTTCCAAAATTAATATACACTGTTATGTTTGTTACGTTTCAGCAGTTTTTCTAACATTTTTTTTCTTGTTGCATTCATTCTGATATAACCTTTTAACATATTAATTAATGAAAACAGACACAGTCAGCTTAATCAATAATCTGCAGCTTGTCCTATCCTGTCTGTTTTGGGTTTTTTTTTGTCTTTTGATCTGACCAAAGCAGAGTACTGTTTGACGTGCTTTAGGCTGAAGAAGTAAAGTTGGTCAAAAAGTGTAACAAGAATTTAAATTGTCCTCATATCCACGCCAGGGGACAGATGGAACTTCAATGGCTGCAATCTGCAGAGAGCTGCTGACAAAGCTGCCTCAAATGACTACAAGCCACAAAACTCACTGACAACAATCCAACCTCAGCTCCACTAAGGAAGTAACACATCAAAACTTTTTCAGTCTTACACTGTGCTGTTGTATATTAGGATTGGTTATATTGCTGTTTATAGTAAGTAAGCAAAGTTTATTTTGACAGCACACAGTTTCAGATGATTAAAGTGCTGTCCAAAAAGAGCATAGGAATGAGCTTTGAGACAAACCAGATGAGAGATATTTTGTGAACATACTTTCTGCGATGGACCATGTGTGTCTGGATGAGTCTGGAAGACAAGTAAGGCAAGGGCTGCTGGGGTGGGACTCCCCTTCACTGTAACATAGACTGTTAATGTTGCAGGTTTTCTCCTAAGAAGCAAAGACAAAAAACAACCAAAAATATATTAAGTGGTATTTCTCTTTAATAAGAACTGCCTTTCATTACATAAAACATTCTCATTGGAGGCCTCCATATCCAAAACATGAAACCCATACTTATGTCAGCGAGGTACATAGGGCTATTGAAAGCATGCGCATCATATCAGCAAGGGAGAAAGGCAGGTTTTGTTGAATCACCCAAACAGCATAACCCAAAGATTTGGTCTAATGACAACAAATTGTTTTCTGTCAGGAAACCTGACACATTCAGCAACATAAAATGAAATTACAAGCAGATCAGTGCTTCTTCCAAAAAATTCCATTTGTGTTAAAAATGTTCACTCCGCTGCAGAAGACATATTAGGATATACAAGAATGTGTGTTTAATGCGCATATATATATATACATATATATATATATATATATATATATATATATATATATATATATATATATATATATATATATATATATATATATATATATATATTCTTACGGACAATTATTTAATGCAATAACTGTTACTATTTTTTTTGCAAGGTGCCTATACATATTTTCCATGTAATTCTGAATGTCAGTCTCTTTGGTAGGTATTATTTTCCAACATATTTGATCATTGTTGAAGCCAGTGAACATTTTAGTGAGTGAACAGTCACACAAACACAGATTTGGGTTTTCTAAAAAAGCATCACATTTAGGAAACAGTTTAAAATTGTCTGTTTTTCAGGCTTATTGATTGTCTCTACTTTCTGTTATGCACTCTGAGTCAAATAAAGCTGAAGACAACCCACAGCTTGCACTGTTGCCACAGTGCAAGCTGTGGGTTGTGGTTAGCAGCAACCACTGACAAAGTCAAATGTTTGGGGCCCCTGGGTACTGAGTGCACAATAGCCAGGGGAAATACAAAAAGAAACAGTTAAAAATAAAATCATAATTGGCGCAGACTGTAGAGGCAAAGGCACCCTCAACGTAACCAACAGATGATTGTTTTTGTCTTTCCAACTGTTCAGGAGCAACACAAAGATGAGATTTAATGGTTTGATTGCAGTGGGACAGTGGCACTCACTCTAAAACACAGAAACTTTCACCTTGATATCGAGCTGAAACAACTGGCCCATTAATTAAAGTAGAAATCAATAAGCATTTAACCGTTAAGAGTGTTTTATATTTTATTCTTTCATGTCTCAGGGAACCTCCTGAGACTCAACTCACTGAACAAAGTTGTCACTAGAGTTTCTAAACCTTGAGAATATTACAACTGAGACTGCAGTCGGAGATGACACAGTTAACAGACAAAGGAAACAGGCTGAGATATTTTTGATAAATGTGTTAAATTATTACTAAGAAAGTTGTCTTACCTTCAGGGTACAGAGGACTTCTGTGTTGAGGGTGCAGGTCTGACAGGCTCCATCATACAGAGTCAGAATCTTGGCATTGCTGTAGCTATAGCCATCATTGGAAACCTGTCAGCAGAAGCTTGATTATTGTGGCTCACTGGGAAAAGGCATTAACAAATAAACTTCACAAGGTCAACTGTGTTCTCAGACAGTGAGCCATTCACTCAAACACTCACAACATACAGTCTGTGTACAAAATCTCTCTCGTGTGATTTCACTCTGAGGTAGGTACTGCTGTTCTTGCAAAGCTCTCCTCATAGATACATTTTCTCATGTTTACTAAATATAACTACTGTGAAAATGTCTTCCCAGGATTTGCACTGTTTACTTGGCAGTAACATAATCCAACTAATCTGTTTTACACTACAGAGTCTGTTTTCTCCCTCAGCCAAGTTGAAAAAGAAGAAGACATCCAGCTGCACTCTGTGGACTCTTTTCATAACTGCATCCAGAAAGTTAAAAAAAGCGAACCTTCAACATATGGCTGCTTACAGCTACTTCAGTGCTGATTTATTGAGGGCTGAGATAAATATTTAGTATCAGTTTTAAGAGTTTAATGATGAGACAGGAGTGTGAGAGAAAAAAGATGAACACAGGCTGAAAGAAAACACATGAGTGAAGGAGAGTAGTATGAACCAGGTAGGAGGGAATCTTGAGTTTGCTTTGCAGAAATGGCTGTAGACATGACTAACTTTGATCTGCCAGCGGGCCAGTGGTCTGCTCGTCACTGTTTCCAGGTCGACGCCTGCAGAGACGCGGCTGTCCTCCAGGGGGAGCTGGCACTCCAGAGCTGTCACATCCAGAAAGGTGGCCAGAACAAACTGAGGCTCGTCCAAAACCCACTCTCCAGCCACAAACTTCATAAGAGACACAGAGGGAAAGAAGGAAGAAGCCATAATTGGTAGGAGGTACAAATGAGAGGGGGAGCGAACAAAAGAGAAAAAGGGGATGAAACATGGCAAGTTGCAAGGCAAAAAGAAATAGCGTTAAAGAGACAAAAAATACAGATGACAGCTTGGTTTAAGTGCAAAAAGAATTACTCTACCTTTGTAAATCATATAACTGATCTTAACAGTGCATTGAAAAACAGGTATTTTACCTGTAATTCTCATTTCACTAGTTCTCAAAACAGGCGGTTTTCTCACTGATGATTGATCCAACAGTATTAAATGTTAAATTAAAATAAATAAAGCTAAATAATTGATGTGAGAGCTCAGTGTTTTTCAGTTAACAGTAAACCAACTTCATATTCTACTGCAGCAGGCATCTGATTTCATTTAAAGCTGACTATACACCTCTGACAGTCCACAAACAAGTCTAGAAAATAGCTGGTTAACAAAATAAAATATTTTGAAGTTAAACCGGCTGAAAGTAGAGTGAACTTTGGACTTGCATTAAATTTCTTGAAGTGCTCATGAGCAACTGTTTCATCATCTCTGTTCAATACAGTAACAATGTGTCAATGTTGTGTGTTGTAGCCACAGCGGCCAAGCCTCAATGAAGGTTTAAAACAAAGTTGAGGAGAGCACATGAACATGGACATGTCTTATTAAATGGCTCTAACTCAAAGAAATGAAAAGAAACAAATTGAAGATTATGCCGTTAACTGAGCCTATACCCCCTTTTTGATCAAACCTATTCCTGCTTAAAGCAAGCTATCAGAATATTCACACACAGAGAATACTTAGAGGGTTCAGATGAGATCATCCGCTGATTCCGAAGGTTCATGATTGGTGTGATTAAAAAAAAGCAAAGTCTAACTTTTCAGCATTTGTATACTGCAGAATATTACAGTCTGCGTGTTGGCATTTTTAATTTACTTCATTGTGCCATTTTGCGTGTAAAAAAGAACCCATCTGATCAAATGTTGGTGGTCTGCATTGAAAAGTCTGGGCAGAGCAGCTCAGATGCCAAAATTTGAAGAAAAAACTGACAATTTGTAAATGTATTGTGAGGCACTGCCAGTAAAGGGGATGCATGCACAACAAATAAACAAAAATAAACACAAAGGAAAACAAAGTACCTTTTCTTTAAGAAACTCACACTTGAGCTCATAGGAGTCTTTGAAGCCTTGACCATTGACATGGATGGTGGAGCAGTCTCCCTGACGAACGTCACACAGACCCTCATTCTCCAGTTCAGTGATTTCTGGAATCTGGTCTTCACAACATCAACAAATAGTGCAAAAGAGCATGGACTGTTATACCTGGGAATTTAGCCCAAATCACAAACCATGTGTCTCACATACACAAGTCTGTCATCATAGAGGACAAGTGGAAGATCGATGTGTTCAAGTCACTGCTAACTGTATTACAACTAGGCTAGAAACACAGAGATACCTTAAAAGTGTTGTGGTGTGAGTCAGTATAACACTATCATGAGCACTATAAACTGCTGTGCAAACCAAAAGAAACACCTGGTCCTTGGTATTGTCTATTCAGTTATTTATCAAATCAGCTGATGGTATCAAAGATTTCTCTGGAATAAGTAGTGTGGCTACATGAATATATGTTCAGTGTTTTACCAGACAGCACACTGCAGTCATATGACCCAAATCCTGGGAAGCAAACACAACCCCAGTCTGAGCACTGGCCATTCCCGTTACACAGATTTGGACACTTGAGGATGGACAGAACATCCTGGTGCTCCTCTTCTCTCTTCCTCTCCTCCACCAGCCTCCTCTCACACTCGTTCTCTAGCAGAGGTAATGTTGCATTTAGCCACGACAACTCATCCTTCAGTTGCAGGTCCGTAACACACATAGCCACCGCGCGGCTAACTATTGCCTCTCCAAGCAGGCGCCTGCAACCTAAAGCTATGCTTGAGTTTGCCACAGCCTTCTGGCACTGGGCCTGAGCCTGCTGCTTAGTCAGGCCAGACGGTGTGGGCCACATTAGTGAAGAATCTGGCTGAACTGCTGGTTCATGGTCCTCTGGGAAAAAGTAGGCAAAGCCCTCCAGATCAGACTGGCTAAGACTTTGGTGCTGGGAGTTAGAAATATAACGATGTGTCTGCCGCCTGCCTCTGCGTTCTTGTTGATGCGCTGAGGTAGAAGCTCTGTCTCTGGAGGCTCTGAAAGGAAAGTTTCTTTTATGTGGCTGTATGTGACTACCTCCATCCTGGGCTTGACCTGTAGGCAGAGGCTGTCTTTCATTTTCTTTGAGTAGCTCCACCGAGCCAATGTACTCAGCTGTGACATCCAGAGTTGGGATGACACTGAGGAAATGCAGATTACCATCATTAGAGCAGGTGGAGTCGGAGGAGGCAGTTTGTTGATACCAGGCTCTGGGAGATAAGATGCGGGGCTCTACCTGACAGGTACAGTACTTGCGGGGATTCAATGGACTCATATCGGATGGCACAGTGTCAAACAGGCTGTTGCCTGGAGGGAGTCTGAGAGAGGAAAGGAATACATTGCAGTGAAGAATTAACAGATTTTGACAAAAGGATCTCTGCATTGATACAATAATCTGTCAAGAGGGCCCTAACAAAAATTATTTGGTTTCCTTTTAGCTGCTGACTTGGTTGATATAAAGACGAGCAGCAAAATTTTGTAAAGAAATCTCAAAAAATCTCATCATCTCTATTTATTTGATAGACACTGAACATGTGTGGGTCTAACTCAGCTTCACCACTGGGAACATCATGTATGCGACAAAACTCCCCAGCAGCTACTACTGTGCTGGGTACACAGCAGTTGTGTACCCAGCAACTCAGTACACAACTACTGTGTATGCCTAAAATTCATACACAGTGAAAACAGCTTGTTTAGTTCAAGACCTCCGAATCATTGCCACATCTCAGACTTGTCACTCATTAAAATGAGTCTGATTTTGGGCTCATTGAAAGCTTACAGTAAGAATAACTGAAATAAATGACCAGTCTGAACTTGGAAGTCTGGGAAAAGAATCTGGGTTTCCTTTTATCTACATAACTTGCTTACAAATTGCTGTAAGTCAGCATATATAAAGCACAACTCCCAAATCGAAATATGTCAATGCACCCACAACTGAAATTTTCCTGTCAAATGATAGATCAATCACTCTGTAAAATACTGACCTCCATTCAGAAATAAAAGCCTGTAGATGCTCCATTTTGGCGCCGCCTTCTGAGTGAAAATCATCGTCTGACTGTCCATCGTAGGTCCCACACAAACCCTCAGTGTGACTCCAGTCTGAACTGGGGGCCCTCAGCGTCAGACTCATTCCCCAGTCAGACACATCTGCACGAACAAAAGCTCCAGATGAGAAGGTCATCTGCAAAGGGTCAAAGATTCAGATTAACGGCAGGCAGGCAAGAGAATATCATAACCTCTAAAACAAGAAGACACAACCAAGGCATTCTTCTCATGCACTTTTCTAAACCTTTATCAAAACACAGATAATGAGTTGTAAATCAAACACATTTACTGTACTACAAGTACAACAATATCTGAAATGTTGTGTAGGAACCTATGAACAGATTTTTGGTAGGTTGGTCCTCACTCACAGTAACTTTGCGTCCTTGGTAGGACTCGGTGATCCGAATGCCGCTCTTGGTCAAGTCTCTGTTCTTCACAGACAAGTGAGGCCTGGTTTCACCCATTTCCCCACTGCACATGTCAAAAGCGATAACATCGCCACCGTCCCTCGCCACAAAACCGCACACACATGAGGCAGCATGCATAACGCTGCCACACTCCCACTGACGGACATGCACCTCAAACGGCCATAAACTGCTCTTATAGAGAATGAAGGTGCCTATCTGGTAGTTCTCATAGTACCTGTAAGATAAACAAAGAATATATATACATATATTTTTTTTACTGCCAGTTCCTGGAATAGATCATTAGATATTTTGATTACAGTACAAAAAGAGACATAAAATACATTATTCACTATGGGCAATTTCAACTTGATTATGTAATGAAATTTGAGTTAAATTTTCAAAACAGTATAATACAGTACACAGTATAATACATATAAAGTTTGTCTCCTGGTTAACTAAACAAGACACTAAAGTACCTGCCATCAAATGTGATAATGTGAGGATCAGTGAAGGCGTAACAGTAGGCTGAGGGAACATCCTTAACCACTACCTGAAAACGAGAGATCAATTTTATTCCTTCTTAAAAGAACATACTGAGGATACATCACTAGAGTATAAGAATGTGCAGATGATTATGCATATCGCAAAAATAATAATAAAAATGACAATTCGGTTTGTAAAAGCGAAAAATCATCATTAAAAAAGTATTTAAAAGATGGCTAAACATATAGATAAAGAACTATTTAATATATAAAAGTCAAACTCCTCTTTAGTAGTAAACCATCAGCATCACAAAGTATCAGTTTTGCATTTTGATATGTTTACCTGAACAGGTTCTGGCGAGTAGCCGTTCCAGAGAAAACTGTGTGAGGCAATAGGTTTAACAGAGATCTGAGTTGTTCTGTTGCCATCTTTGACAAAGTCAGTGATGGGGGTGAAGTGGATCAGAGCCCGACTGCAAACTCCGCTCCTACAGGGGCCATGGGACAGATCCACCACACAGGAGGAAAGAGACAGGTCTGCACCCAACAAACCCTCATCTGCAACACAGGGATTTAGGTTCACTTCATTTGGATGATGATTAAACACAAAAAGGCTAGAAAAGAAAAAATAAATAAATAAAATAAAGGTAAAATGTATACTACAAATGTTACTTGTTTATGAGCTGGTTCGGTGCTTCTGTTATAGAGAAGTAACATCACTTTTCAGCCTCCTTTCATGTGCATATTTAGATCTGACCTTTAGAGGTGAAGACTTTTCTGTTGGCTAAATTAAATGATGGAAATGAAATCCTGCAAAATATGCTCCAAATTAAAAAGACCAATTACAACTCCCTCAAATATATCCAGCTATTATCTTGGCGGAGGTATGGAATCTGTCAGTTTGTCAGCAAGAGTCCACAAAAACTAATTTACTGAAACTTATTGTGTTCTTTTTTAAATATCTTCTAAGTCACTGATCTACTACAGTTACTACTGCACTTTTCTCTTTACATACAAATTCTGCTGCTGTAATTTATGTTACAATCTCATCTTTTATATATAATGTTATTGAAATATGATTTTTGGAGTATATAATGTTTCTCTGTCATTTTTGTACCGTGCATATAATATAATCTTAAATTGCTCTTATAGCCCTGTCTTTTGAGCTGTTGTAATGGTGAACTTTCCCCGCTGTGGGATTAATAAAGTTCATCTTTATTATTATTATTATTATCTCATCTTATTTTCATTGTAAACTGCCTAAAATACATACCACGTTACTGAAATGCAACAGTAAATATTATGGCAACATAGGAAAAGCTGACAGACTATTAAAAAATGTAGGACCAGTTAATATGTTATGTTGTCCTCACCTTGACTACTTGTGCTGAGCTGCAGGGATAGAGTGCACTGCTCTGTAGAAGAGGAAGACCCCTCTGAACACGGGACAGGAACTGTGCTCTCGACCACCAACTCATACAGTCGCCCATCCTCTATGACGCTGCTCACCTCTGGTCTTAACTGCACAAAACATTTTTCAGCCCTTTAATACATAGAAATGTTATCAAAAGCCCATGACATTCAGGAAGAAGGGAAGGTTTTAGGCAAAGAAATATTTTTCTGGAAGTATTTAACCTTAGCAGGAAAAGCTAAAACATATGTTCTTGTCATTGGTCAAAAGCTAAACTAAACATAGTCTCATAATGTTTTTGGAAGAATTCATTAAACCTGGAGTTTTTTCTCAGGTTACCATCAAGTGAGTCATACTGTCTGGTGGCTAATGACTTTATTTTTACACAAAAAGACAGGAACGGGCCAGTAATAACAAAAAAATCTGCATAATCCTGAGATGAACCAAGTAGGTAAAAAATAATGAGTTTTCATTTTTTCCTTTCTTTTCTTTTCTTTTCTTTTCTATCTTTTTCTGTTACCATACACAGAAAACCTCCTGGCAATTAACAAAATTCTATTTGACAACAGTAAAAACTGTAGAAACAGAATTGGCAATAACTTTTGTGTCCTTTCGGTCATGACGGCCAACAAGTTTGCGCCTTTTTGATTATATCACAGTCAAATTTAAAAGAAAGAAGTAAAAAACACTGTTATGATCATACACATACTATACATCAAGAAACACCACACACAATAAATTGTCAGGTAACTGTTTTATACCTTTATCCCAGCAAAGAACACTTCACTTTCCACTGAAGAACTCCGGACGTCAGGTGAGTCCAAGAAGAAACTGGAGCTGGAGCAGTAAACCTGAGAGAGGGAGAAACATATACATACAGCAATCTGTTCTTCTTCTTTCATCAAATGATTGTGTGCTATGTAGTAATTTGTCTTTTTTAATTATGTTTACATAAAAAATGTCTACACTGTAAAGCCTGAACTACCGGCTTTGGCAGTACCAGACTTAACAATGGTCATGTTAGTAAAGGAATTTTGGATTGAGACAAGAGTGAGTTGATGAAAGCAAATAAAAAAAGGAAACAATTCTGAGTGTATTAAAGGCTTTTGGACAGGTAACACATACAACTAACAGAATAAAATAAAAACGACATGTTGAAAGGTTTCCATAATACCAACAGTCCCTGTTGCATTCAAAGTCCAGGAGCAACAGTTCTGATTTATATATTAGATTTCATTTCCAGAAGAATGGAAAGTCATTTGTTGCAGGAATGTACGACTGACGATTCACAAATTTATACTTGACTTTTTCCTATTTATTTGTTCATTTCTTTCCAGACAGTCACCTGGAATGGATGCATCTACAGCTGGCATTTTCCATTAATAAAGCTTTTTTGTTTGTTTTGTTTTTTTGCCATGAGTTACACTGGCATTCCAGGGATGTCGCATTGTAAACTGCAGAATTGCACGCTGTACTTCATTCTCTCCAAATCCTCACATCTACTAGTCCATGGACTATTACTGTTTGTCTGGTGTGAAACTATTCTTCATTAAATGAGTACAACTACAAGCATTGCATGAAGTTAATGACAGCTGTTTATTTTGAGCCCTGTTTTTTTAGGTCAGAGTTAGTTAACGTCATTTCAGAAACACAAGCCTGACATACAGTTAGCTTAGCAATGTATATAGAGCCTTATGTCTGCATATAGGCAGGAAATGTACACCACCCGCATTGAAAAAAAAAATTACATCAAACCAAAGCAGCCCTCAGTCCCACCTTGTCTCCCAGGCGGAGGTTGAATCCATCCAGCTCAATAAAGGCGGAGGTCTGAATGGTGGTCTCCTGTTTGAGCTCCTCCTTCCTTCCCTCAGGTGAGAGGTGAGACCAGGCCACTATATAGCCCAGGGAGCTGTTGGAGCTGCTGTCAAAGCTGCACTTTAGGTAGATGGCACTACCTGTCACCTCTGATATAATCACTGGCACAGATGGAGTAGGAGGCTTATTAGCTGACAGGCAAGAAGCAGAGAGAATAAGTGCGTTAATGGGACATAACATGCACAATATACTATATGATAAGAGTGCAAAAAAGTGGTGAAGGAAGCTAATAAAATGATAATGTAGTTGTGCACAAAATGTAAAGGCTGTTATGTAAATATATTACTTTCCATTGTTCTTTCCATAAATTAGATTTACTGACACATGGCAGTTTACCATTTAACTCAGGTGTCTATATGTTTTTTGCCACACAATATTCAGTTTATTCTGAGAAAATTAGATTCCCCACCTAGGGAGAATGCAACAGTTCCACGTTTTTGCCAATGTGCTCACAGAAACTCATGGGCAGGACTTCACTGCGACTTATTGACAACCATATGCACATAAGCAACTTGCTTCAGGCTGGTGCTAATTTCCATTTCAGGTGGATTTAAAGGAAAAATTCACAGTCATGTCTGTCTTAAAAACAAGAGTCCCATAGGTGTACATAGGAACACTGAAACAGTTTTTCTTGCTGTAATTATCCCTCCTTTTTATCCTGGCTGTTAAGAGATGCCTTTTAAAATGTGTTTCCAATGCAAGTAATCAAAGTCCACAGTCATTACTCTGGGCAAAAATGTATTCTAAAGTTCAAATGAAGTTTATGTGAGGCTAGATCAGTCAAGCTGCCATCTTCCAAAAGTTTCCGAAAGTCTTTTTATTACTGAACTTGCAGACCAGCACAGAAACTGTGGGACTGTCTGTTTAAAAAAAGATACCAATAAAATTCAAATAACCGCAGATATTTCCTTTATGGTTTGATTAAAAACTGACTATTGAAGCTGGGTATTAGTTTCAGATAAACTTTGGAATATGTTTCTGTACAGACTGGACTGTGGATTTTGTCCTCCATAAGCTCCAAAGGAAACCTGCTGGAATGAGTCTCTAAAAGTCCAGCATGAACAGCAAGAATGATTACAACAAGTGAAAACTATTTCAGGATTCGTACGAGAAGTCTTCCCTTACTTAAACAAATATGAACCCACCCTGTAATAACAAAAATGTCCTAATCTTGAAAAGTAATACAATTTTAAAAAAATAACCTAATAAATCCAGCAGACGTTATGCAGAAAATGAAATGAATGAATTCATTCACATGATCCAAGTTAACCACAAAATATTCAGCAAAGCCCATTCTCCAAATTTTAATAGAAAAGCGAGCTTTGGAATAACATGGATCCCATTATTTAAAACAAGCTAATGAAGCAATCTTTCTTCTGTCTCTAATTAAATCCCCTCTTTTTTCCACCTCTGCCACTTTCCTAAAACCTGGCTTTTAATTCACGACCTGGCCGAGGGCTGTCACCATGGAGACGATGCCCAGCGGACATCAGGACACATGCACAGCTCATTAAGGGGAACGGTGAGGGGGCCGACGGTACATTCCTGAACACATGGCAACGCCCTGACCTCCTGATTGTTTTGGAGTTTGACCTAACACGAGGAGACAAGCGCAGGCCATAAACACAGCAGCAGGGTCCTCACTTTTACATGTTCCATCGAGGTTCACCTCGCCAGGGCCACAGATCAGCGACGTTGAGGGTAAAGTGTCGGAGATCTCTGTTAGATAGATGAGATTCTGAACTTTAAACAATTATAAATCAATATTAACGAACATAATATACTCCACATGGCAGATACAAGACTTGCGCCTTGTCTCTAAGACCTTATCTTGTTTAGTTTGTGCATTTGTGTGTTGTTTATCTGCAGATTTTTTTTTCATTTTTAATCTCAGCATTTTGAATTGATGCTGTCAGGATCAACAAATGGTATAATGCTGCATCCCAGGAAAGATTTTAAGGCTGCACACTCATAACTAATGCAATCTTTTTTCTGTGCATTTTAAATATATACTTTTTGCCACATGAATTCATCACAATCATGCACCTGTCTTGGCATCATGGTATTTGTACATAATGTTAACACACCCTGAAGAAGGACACGTGCTATAACAAAGACATTATGGCCACTAAAAACATACTGTCCATTGCATATAGTCATTACACAGTGGAAAAGGGAAAGAGTTATGAATTCATATAACATAACAGCTTCAACAGTCAACATCTGAACCAACTTTCCATATTCGGGTGAAAAGTAGAATAAATTGCAAAGAGGTATAGCAACAATACTTTTGTTTCATGCTGTTACCATTTAACTCTCATAGGTGAAACAAACCCAAGGCAAAACTGCAAAAAATACTTTTAAAAAAACAACAACAGATTGAATGTTTGAATGATTTTAGATAACCCAACCTATTGTCATGCATTCATGCTTGCTTACAGAACAACTCCATTAGCACTCCTAATATTTCACGCAAAATGGGAAGAGAGATTATGAGCAATTATTATTCTAATGCATTTTGCAATAAGTGATTATTTTTTTTCTCAAACTAACTCACTTGGAAATGAGCTATTAACACAAGACTGGCATAGTATCACCTTTACAAGTTGTGTGAACGGTTGTCTATTTATATATCTAACAGATATAGAGCGACATTAGTATGTATTTGGTGTCATGTTTCTGACCACCTGACAAATGCCAGTATAATATATTCTGTTTTTATCTTCATTTTGTTCTACACCAACTCATGAGGGACATATCTGTTTCTTTAAGTGCTAAAGGCTCCACTATGTTAACAAGCTAGTTGCTAACTTTGGCTCTCTGCAGTGTGATGCGGGGAATGTAGTGTTCACTTGGTATGGGACAGTATAATGGAAACCTTTTAACTAATGCAGCTGAACAAAACGTTGCTGAGGGTGGTGAAAGTGAAAACAAACCAAAAACTGCAGGCCGTGAAACCCAAACACACTTAGGACTGTTGTTACAAGCTCATCACAATTCAGAATCAATGCTGTGATGCATTATTAATACATTATATTGCATTGTGCATATGTATATGAAGACACAGAGATTAGGACTCACTTGTTAAATTAAGGGTTGAACTTTTCAGAAATCTGAAAATGTTTGAAAAACAAATATTTTGTTCCTGCTGTGCCACAACCAGCCTGCCTCTCACAGTGATTGTCCTATTTTTAAATGTGCGCAACAGAGTCTTGCACTAGACTCTCTGAACTGACTTACCCTGTGCACAGTACCCCATACATCCCTGTGTGGGCTGGAGCAGGTAAACGTAGAAGTCTCCACAGTTACGGACGGTTACTGGGATGCGGAACATGCAGCAGTCTTTGCTACTGCTTGGGAAAAACTGCCAGGCAGCACAAGCCATCAACTGTCGGACCTCGAGCGGACCCGGCAGGGACTCACCCTCGCCCAGAGACAACCACACTGGAGCCTGAGTCCCACAGTGGTTCACCTGGAAGTTTAGAGAACATTTTTACAGGGTGGTGACACTGCACACATTTTAACTGTCTATTTTGTAATTGCATTTTACTTTCAACAGTAAGGCTAAGGTCATTCTTTCCCCAAAATGAACCCTCTTGCTGGACGGAATCTTTAGATTTTCAAAAATGAAAATTGATTTAGAAAAATAAAGAGAAGTAATAACTGGTAGAACCAACACACTGCCTCACAATAAGTATAGAGCTGCTGGATAAAAGGTGGTTCAATACCCCTTGTGTCCAAACATACTTGCCCAATAAAGCTGATTAGGATTCTGAAAACATTATCACTCTCAGAAACAAAAAATGTCATTAAAAGCAATTAATCTATCAAATGACAGAAGAGGTGTAAATAACAACTTTGCACTGATACAGAATAAATTTGAAAATGCCAAAAATGAACCTGACAAAGCTACAGTTTGCTGCAGCTAATTCTCCTTTCCAAAAAATCCTGGGCCTGACAAATCTAACCATTTATTCACCATCATCATAAAGACATCTCCTTATTATATAACACATGTTCACAGCGATGCTCTCTTCCTTCCTCTGCCCACTCCTGTAGTTATCCATCACCCAGGGGGAGCAGCGATGCCCTGGGAAGGCAGAGGGAGGCTGACACTTCAGATGGATCCTGCAGGCTCACAGCAGGCCACCCGCAGGAAATGAGACACATTCCAGCTCTCCTTGCACTCTCCTTCATAAATATGTACACGCATACAACAACTGTGTGTGTCCAGTCATATGTATCATGCTTACACACAAAAACGCAGAAACTGTATTTTTTGACACATGAACAAGCTCTGCAGTGATGACAGACAGCCCACCGCAAAGTTTCTCCACATGAGGTCATGTTTAACGTCTCGAGAGATTTCAGGTCCTGAATTGTTTATATTTCTAATTGAAGAAACACATACATATAATCACTTATATTTTACCACTAGACTTCATTATATGCTTCTGAAAAGAAAATACAAAAGTGATTGATGAGATAAAATGGAAACTGCAATTGCTGATGTCATGAGAGTTTTAAGACCTTCAACAAAGGTGACTGTCAGCAAATGATGGCAGCTCTGAAGCCAGTCTGTGTAAACTGTACTACTAAATTAAAAGTGGAGACACTTCTTGCCTTAGAAATCCTGAAAAAAAAACACAAGTTCATGGATTTTACCTTTCATATTTTTTGTCTATGTGGGTGAAATTATTTATAAGGAAATGTCTTTAAAAATCACACTGATTGTGCATGAATTATGACCACATCTTCACTTAAATGCTTTATCTAAGAGTTGATTCTTGATACTGAAACAGTTTAAGAGTAACAACGGTGAACTTGTAGCTCAAAGTGTGGCATTGTCCTGGATGCTAATGCCTAATTGAAACTTTAAACTCAGTTTCAATGCCTGCAGATATACACACTGCCTGGAAAAGAGCTGCATGCTCAGCAAATCTTTAATTGATCTCTACATGTCAAAGTAACTAGCATTTTAGGACATACAATTGATCACTTTCTAGCAGAGACTTTGATGAGATGATTCCAGGTGATTATCTTAGTTTAGCATTAAGACAGAAAAAACGAGAAACAGCTAGCATGGCTCTGTTTGTTTGGAAAAAATTTAATAACAGACACCTTCTAATAGTTCCAATGCACAGATTAACCCTCATCAGTACAGGTGGCAAAACCTATTAATCTGTACACTTGGGGTCCAGCTGGACCCCAGTAGTATTTCATCTGTTTCACATTTTTGTACCTGTCCATATCCTCTCAATATATATATTCTTAAAACGTGTGTCGTCTGTAGATAAAAATATGAAAGAAACAATGATACTTGGGTGACTTATGGTGTTTTTATTCAAGAGTAAATGAAATGGGAGTAACACAACATTTTCACTAATTCCTACTTTTGTGATTTTTGGTGCAGAATCATGTGCAGGAAATGGAATCAAAATGTCCCATTATATCTCTGATGGTACAAAGTAAGGAGACATTAATTGTTCGTAGTAGAATAGCATATATATGATCTTTTTGATTAAAACTGCCCTCTTTGTCACTGGGGTCCAGGTGTGAGTGCGAGTGCGACTGTTTGTCCTGTTTTACGTTACTGTATTGTTTTTAAGTTATTCTCTTGTTTTTCACTGTGAAGCACTTTAGTCACCCTTTGTTCTGTTGTAAAGGGCTATAGAAATAAACTTTAACTGCCATAGTTCAGATGATTACTATTAATGATTACTGACATGTATTGCTTACAATATTAGTGTAAGAACTCCTGAATTAAAATGAACCACGATGCAACTGAAGCAGTCATCGTAAGAGCAACATAACATAAACATACATAAATAAAAGATGTACAGACCAGCTAGGGGCTGCACAGTGGCTCAGTGGTTAGCATTTTGCAACTAGAAGATCCCTGGTTTGCATCCCGGCTTTCCCGGGATCTTTCTGCATGGAGTTTGCATGTTCTCCCTGTGCATGAGTGGGTTTTCTCCAGGTTCTCCAGCTTCTTCCCACAGTCCAAAAATATGATGAGGTTATTTGATTATTCAAAATTGCCCGTAGGTGTGAATGTGAGTGTGATTGTTTGTCTGTATATGTAACCCTGTGATAGACTGGTGACCTGTCCAGGTTGTCCCCTGCCTTCGCCCCGAGTCAGCTGGGATAGGCTCCTGCCTCCCCACGACTGTAATTAGGATTAAGCGGTGTACAGATAATGGATGGATGAACAGTCCGGCTGGGGTCCGCATGGACCCTGAATGATTTTTCAATATATACACCACAAACCTGTTTGGAATCAAATAAGCTTTGGTTTATGTGATGGCAACTAGGTGGGTGACAACTACCTAAAAGGACTGAAAAATCCAACTTGCAAATAAAAAGATTTGACAAGTTATACTCCTGGGGTCTGCATAGACCCCAGGTGTACTGATGAGGGTTAAGCAAGCGTATGCTAAGTATAAGTAGTGAGTAGAAGTAAGATGTGTAAAATGGCCATAGCATAGTTTTTAAAATGTTTTGCCTTTTTGTTAGACATTGTCAAATGAAGGCTGAACTGTTTTAGATTTTTGGAATTATTGTAATTATTCTTTTGCTGTAGGCAGCCACTGATTCATTCATTTCTCTACAATGTGGAAACTACTTAGTGCTTTAGAGTTTAAGTTACCGTAACACAGGCTTTATGTTTACGAAGAGTCAACTAAGTGATCTGTATACTATATTCAAAATGAATGGAAATCAAAGGTTGCCTGGAAAGATGATGGAAGGCAATGTCATTTATAGTCATATAAATACACTGGAATGGTTCTTTCAAACATAAATATGGCTAAATATTACTCATAGCTTATACGCATGAAAGACACAGAACACTTGAAGACAGCTGACACTTGAAGTCTCTGCATTTTTTAAAATAAAGAATATCGTTTACCTCCACACACTGGGTGGGCATACTGGCAGGCTTGTCAAAAATCTGAAACTGGTACCATCCCGCTGTGAGGGAGTGGTCGCAGATGAAGTCCTGCAGGGCCGACTGCTGCAGCCAGCTGGAGCTGAAGGTGGTGCTGCGGTAGGGGTTCTGGAGGACAGAGTGGCCACCCGGAGCACACTCTGGAGGGAGCACTGCAAGCACAGCCAGAGAGGCAACATAAGCACTGGATGTTCACCAAGACTGTCAATAGCAATGATCAAATGCTGCATATGGAAAGCTTTCTGTTGGCCAAATATTGGGTTTCAGGACATCTACTCGCCAGCTGGTTTGTATTCAACAGAAACAGTCCAAATTGAATTTCAAAGCTGATAAACTGTTATAGTTCTGGCCAGTGTTGAGAATAGCACACCGAGACCACAGGAATGAAACATGAAGGAGGAAGCCTGGTGTTATCATCTAAAAAGTCTGTATTTTTAGTGAATTACATGTAAAATGTCAGGCTATCTCAAGCCAAACCAGGAGGGACCCTGACCCATTGTTTGCCTGTCATTGCATTTTCATGAATCTGTGCCTGAATTACCCAGAAGAATGCTGTTTTCAACAGTCTTAAAGAAATGCCTCTATCTCCACAACATCTTGCATGATAGAAAAATGGGGACAGGTCCAAGGGGAGAGGTCAGTCTGGGTCACAATCCTGAGGACAGTTCTGGTAAAAACACGACAGCTACATCCTCAGAGAGACAACTGAGCGGGAGGGAAAAGCAGAATAGTATCTTGTTGACATGAGAAAAATCTGTATGAATCAAACTGACAAAACCTACTTGGCATTACGAATCAAGTACTGAAACCCGTACACTAGTGCATAGGTTAAGCAGTTGTTTCACTGTAATCAAATTTAGTCTTTTATAGTACAGTTTAGGTGTTTTAACTACAACTAGTCAGTCATCTCCCCTCTTTATTACAGCACCAATTGAGCAGATTCTTGCTAGGACCTTCAAATACAGTTATAAGGAAAAGAGTTTCAGGAAACACTTCCTCTGATAATGATGGAGACCAGACTTGGTGCCAGACTTAACAGCACTATGTTTAATGGATTTTGCCAGCAGGATGTGGCTAGTGATGTCCATGTGGTTCATTTAAAGAATGAGGATGTATTTGGAATTCACTGGCTTCTGATTCATTCTTTTTGATTACAATAAGCCCTTTCAAAAAAGAATCGTGGACTTGTCATTTTGAGGTCAGATGTGATTTTAAGGCAGGAGGGCAATTATTTATTTGGAGAACGCAATAATAAAAATAAAAATAAAATCATACAGGGGACAGTATAAAACTTTTAGCAAAGATGATCAAAAGATATCAAGGCACACTCGGGTTAAAAGGTGAACCAAAATGTTTTGCTGTGGCCACACAAGCAATTTCCATGTGCGAAACTGATAATGGACTGTAGCTAGAAGAATTACTAACAGAGGATCAAGGCCTTAATGTTGCATTGTTCATTATTTCTGCATTAACAGTGGATGAAATGTGTGTAATGTGAAAAAAGTCACTTCAAGTCACAAACCCACAGAGACCTACAAACCCACTCTC
Organism: Amphiprion ocellaris; assembly: GCF_022539595.1. Classification (NCBI taxonomy): domain Eukaryota; kingdom Metazoa; phylum Chordata; class Actinopteri; family Pomacentridae; genus Amphiprion; species Amphiprion ocellaris. The sequence goes on from NC_072774.1 coordinate 15,116,626, forward strand.
CAGTCCTTCAGCTATACAAAGTGCTTTTCCAACTCATTGCATAGGTTTGCTTTAAATATAGGCACATAAGGCAGACAAAGAGGCAGATAGTTTCCTCAGAATGTAATAGCAACCAATGCAGAGCTAAAAAGAGAGTGAATGTCAACGTACAGGTTGGGTAGCTAAGCAGAGACAGAACTTCAAGTAAGTGCAAACAATGCAAACAGCCAACTGTTTGGCAGCTACAGTAGGCCGCATCAAACCTGAACGTGTCTTTGTAACAACATCCAGACTTAAGCTTTGCCACTGGTATCGACAGGACCAATACAAAAATGTTCACGTCACATTTTGTTAACATCCTGGGCAAAGGAACACTCATACATTGTTGCATTGACCCAAATTGGACAAATACAGCAATGCAGGTTTAAGGTTATTACAGTAGTTCAATATGCAGTTTTTTTACTTTGATGCCAAAATGCTTGCCATAAGGAAACACTATATAACAAAGAAAAAAATGAAACTACAGAACCATAAACGTCACTCACAAAAAAGTGACTGTGATGGACCTGCAGAAATGTTTCCAAAGTAAGTCAGTTACACACTATCAATTTCAGTGTCCATCCTCATATATTAAGATCATTCCATCTTTGTAGATGTTATTGAACCTCCTTCATGCATGGGGTCTGCTTGCCTACAGAATAAAAAGGACTCTTCTGCTAGTCATTAGCACCATTAATACTTCTGAAACATATTGGGAAAAAACTGCTGCTTTCAAATCCAACATTTGGTATATAGATCAAGTTGAAGAAGCAAAGAGAAACTGAGGCTTTTCAAGAGCTGTGATTGGCAAAAGGTGAAACACTAGCATGTTTTCAGACCTCTCACTGGATGTCCACACCTCAGATGTTATAGTTGTTTTGAAAGTGACATGACAACAAAATGGCAGGGCAGTGTATCAAGCTATATGTGGCACACCTAATGGGTACAGAGAATAAGAGAAAGATGTTGTTTTAATTCATGATCAGGAAGTGAGGCCCGATGATTAAGGTCAACAGACAGCATATGTATGTCTGTCACCATACGTGACATTCATGTAAAAAAATGACTAAAAAGCATCAGGCCAATAAAGTGAAAGCAGAGAAAAAGAAAAAGACTCAAGCTTTAACCAAGACCCAGCCTCTGTTTCTGTGCACTGTTGCAAAGTTTTCCACTCTGACCTGAGAGGTCAAGTGAAAGGTGATATCCTGACGGTGTCTGCACGGCGGTGACAGGCAGACAAGTTGCTGAAAGAGAGGACAGGAGCTGTCAGAGCTGACATCCTTCATACTCAACACCTGGTCACTTCAGTCCTCAACACCTTCACAGGAACTCAGAGGGTCCACATCCTGTCCCTCTGTCTGAGGGGACAGCCGGAAAGGCAAAGGCCCAACTGTTTGTAATATGGTTGGAAAGACAGTGAGCTGAATCTCAGCAGGACTATGCATTACACCATGAGCGTGATACTTTCAGGTATGTGGCCTTTGATAATAGTCACATGATGGATGAGAAGGCATCAGTTTCTTTTTGGCAGAAGCGTACAAACTGTTTTTCGAGCTCTTATATGTTAAATCTGATTCAGTTTTAGGCGTGTAAATTGTCGATTACTGGTCAATATCACATTCAGAGAGGAATCTAGCATGATGTTTGTTCATTAAAATTGTAGAAATAGTGCACAGGCAATATTTACCTATTTAAAGAATCAAACTTTTACTTGGAGGAGTGAGCTTACCCGTTTGAGCATTTGCATTAGGCAGTAAAAACACAGCGCAGAGAAGAAGTTTCCAGAGAGTTTCAGATCTCATAGTCCTGCAGTGGGCAGCACGAGACTCTGCCACCAAACAGCACGAACACAGAGCACAACACCGGCACCGTCTCCACCGAAAGTCCTGATCGGAGCAACAGGAGCGCAGCGGTGATTTCAGACCCACAACAAACGACGCAAGAGGGACGTCCGGATGTGCTTGAGGCTTATTAAAGTCACTTGTTGTCGGAGGACTGAGGAGGCTGTCGGACCGCAGAGGCTGACCTCAGACTGCTGCAGCATCACAGTGTGTTAGGAGGAGCATCAGCGGTAACCTTCTCACGGCCCAAACTTCTGCATACATCTGCACCGAGCTGCACGACTGTCACTACTAAAACGCTTCAGATTCATTCATGACTCTCACACCAACGCGTCTTCTCGTAATAGGACCGCGACTCATGTATTAATCAATTTTTATTTATTTATTTATTTATTTATATATGTTTTTTTGCATTAATCTGAAAAGGTTTTTTGATAATCAGATCAGCTGCTTCATCTGTAAACATCAGGAAATAGTTTTTTTTTCAGAGTATTTTTATGTGACTCATGTCCAAAACCTAAAGAAATTTAAGTTCCTTACATATTCTGCACTTTTGCTCTAAAGCTGATTGAAATGATTAACTAATTGCATTAGTTTAAGTACAGATTGGTTAACTTTTATGTATGTGTTTAACGATTGAATAGTTCTTTATCAATTAATCAACTTTTACTACTTTAATGTCATTATACTTAAAGAAACACAACTCCAAATACATGAACTAATATTGTACTGCAACTGCAATAAGTTTTATTATTAGTTTACCTGCTGATATATTCTACATTAAACTGACAAATAAGATCACTTTCCCAAGATCCAAAAGGATGTCGACAAATTTAGTGTTTGATCAAACGAGCAGTACAACATATTGTTTCCAATCAAAATGTGATAATTATCATTAATTAATCAGAATGTCCAAAGAGAAAGTTATGTAAAGCAAAGTAATCTTGTTAAGCTTTACATTTATTGTATTTCTCCTGTATTTGTTGTTGGTTTTTTGTTTGTTTGTTTTTTATTTGTTGTTTTTAGATGTTGACAATGCACTTGAGCTTCTTGCACCTCTTTCCAATGTGGTTTTATACTGCAAATGGCAAATAAACTGAACTGAACTGAACATTTATTGTATTATATATGCAGACAGATTAATAAAGGTCAAGCATCATGAATCTAAATCATTCTAACATTCACACATCAAGTACTACAAAACTGAGTTATGCATCCAAGGCCTTAGAACACAATCAGTCAATCAGCAGTGGCTGTTCTGTTATTCAGGGTGAATTAAAACCAACAATATGATCTGGATCAAGCCTGTAAATCTTTTTGCACCAAATTTTCTCTTTTTATAAAAAAAAAAAAAAAGGGGGGGGGGGGGGGGCAGACTGATGGTCTAATCATGAAGGCTCGCTAGCGACCAGCCAGTGATATTTCATTAGTCATCGCTCCAAACCACTAAAACAGATGGCCCACATGCTCAGTTTGTCAGGGAAGCAGCCTCAAGCCAAAGAGTGGGATTTTGGACAAACCAGATATCACATTAACATCTTTTCCCAATCTGCTCATTTCCATTCTCACGCTTTAACTGCTGCAGCGTACCCTAAGATATAGAGTTTCACTGGTAGGAGCTGAGAAGATGATGGTTCTGTCAAAGACATGAAACTGATGTGTTCAGAAGAGGAATTATGAAACAGAGGAAGTGATTGCTCAGCTGCAATTGCCAAAAAAATAAATAAAAAATCCAGAGGTGTTTCACACCAAAAAAAAATTGCCTAATAGAGGACAATAGGGAAATAATGTGTGTTGTTTGTTCAGTCTTATGTTGATATAAGAGCCAGGAGAGATGAGATGTTGCATTTCTCAACAGAGTCAACTACAGCCAAAGGTTACAAGTACAGCTGTGCTGCTTTGTCCAACCAAAAGCAACCTAAATCCAGAGATGTCTTAAATATTAATAGTTTATGAACACACAGCAATTCTACAGTAACTTTCCCTAACAGGAGCAGCTTGCTCTGTTTAAAAGAGTCTAATTACATCTGCAGCACTGTTGTAAAAACTCAGACTATTTTTGAACTAGAGTGGACAGTTTAAGTAAACTGTGAAGTTTCAATAAAGTCAGCAAGACAATGTTATGTGATTAATGAATAAACCTTCTGTAGATCTACAGGAAACCAATGGAAAGCTGACAGCTGTGCAGATGGTAGACTGCTCCTTCTATTTTCTCCCACTGCAACATGAAGGTGCCTGACTGTCTTGTTTAGATGCTCGTCTGCTTGACTCCCAGGCGGAGAAGTGATATAACCCCTCCTTCATAAATCTCTCCAGCCATCAACCTGGTAAGAGCCTGGAATAGCCATCAAGTTAAAAAAAAAAAAACACTTTCTTTCCGTCTGCTCACTCCTCGTCTTACACAACCAGCAATTAAATCTCAATTGGCCTCCTGGATGGAAAACATGAATCTATGTCAAGGGAACATATACATGCATGACTTTGTACCTCTCAAGTTAAATGCAGAGAGCAAAGAAAGTGGTAAACAAACAGGGATAATTGCTTCATTTAATAGTTTAATCTATACATGAGCTAATTTTGTGCAATTTTCTCTCATTACAATCAGTTATCCAGACGTGGAGAAATGGCAGCATTGCAGTGTCCCTTGGGAAATGTGACATCAACAAAGTGGTGCAGGGAGTTCAGACTGTATGCAATTACCTTAACCTCCACCACCAACAGGAAGACTGATTACACAACTTGAAGGAGAACAACACAAGAGCAGAAAACTACGAGAAAATAAATTAGTCACTTATAGACAGTGCAAGTGCCAAGAATTGCGCTTTTTATCTGTAGCTAAGTAACATTGATTTAAAAAAAAAAAAAAAAAATCCCAAAAAGAGGGAATTAACTTGGAAATCTCTGCTCTGATTTACAACCCTGCTGAGGCTTACAACCCTGCTGAGGCTTGTCACAGTGAGCAAAGGGTGAAAGTGCTTGCTTAGGTCCCAGGAGTGTTGGGGTTATGGTTGGTCCTATTGCCTTTGGTTGGGCCACCATGGAGAAGATTTAGACAGCACTGTGCAAGAAATATTCCTCACCCTGTGTCTTGGCTAACAATGCATTACAAATTGATAACAAGAAAGATGGAAGAAGCACTTGAACAGCTAGTAAAAATACATATCAGCCATCTAGGTGGTACAATGTAAATGAAAAAGATGAACCTAAATTATTCTGGTAAAAGTGGCACCATAGCCGTGGAAAAGTAGAACGTAAACGTAATGCACTGAACTTACCTAACAGCATTAACTTTCACTACTACTTCATAAAAGTAAACAAGTATTAGTACATTGAGTATCAAGAATAAAAGCACTCAACACAAAGAAGCATTGAGTAAGTTTTGTTTTTGGGGTGAAAAGTTTGAATGTCCAGTTTGGAGGAGGTAACATTTCAGCTTTCAGATCAGTTTAATAATGAAAGATGGCATCAAGAAGGAAGAAAAGAAGAAAGCAAACAGGAGAGAGAAGAGAGCTCTTTCATTAGTTTAAAGCATGATTCTACAAAGTAAATCATGACTAGAGCTGTGGGTTCTGAAATGTAGAGACGGTCTATACAAGCAGGAATACCATGCACTCGATTAAAATCAGAACTGCTGTGGGTGTTTTGGTCTGTTTTGTAATTGTTTCATGCTGTAGAGGGAACTGCTTTGTGTTTAGCTACTGTAGCGGACAAATGTGACCTTAGAGCAGCTGGGTCATGACAGGAGCTATTCCTGCTTCAGCCCCCGACATCCAGCCTCCCACCACATACCCCGACCCAGACTGACCACTCAACTCCACCCACCAACAATGCTTACAACGCCTGTGCAGTCTCTGATCCAGTTAACAAACTAAATTCCAAAATTCTAACAGAGGCAAACGCAAGTAAAGGCTGCAACACATCATAAAGCAAGATATACATGAGGAACCTAGCTGTTCTGAAACAACTGTCTTATTCATTCATTTAAGAGTAAAAAATACAACAGTCATACAATCATGGTAAACATCCGACAGTTAATGTCAACATCTCTAAATGAGAAGCAAGTACTTTGTTCTAGGTCAAGTCTTTTAGTGAAAATATTACATATCATCAGAAACAGACAGAACAATGCAAAGAGACATCGAGTTATACACTAACAACTGCATTAAAAGACTTTAATGTACAATATGTTTTTTCAGATCCATTGTTGATTAGCCAGGTAATTACAGTGAACTTTTTAAAAGCATTCAGTGTTAAAAGGGAGGTTTTTATTGTTTCTTTCCTTCTTCTAGTTCATCTGTTGGATAACCATATTGCCTAAAAGGTGAAACAGAACTGTTGAGGTTTTGTCTGTTTTTGCTATAATGAAATCTGAGAGGGCAGTCCCAATATATGACAAGGACCACACAATGTGTGTGTTTACATGTATGCAAGTATCCTAGTGATGATTATGCTTTGGGAGTATCCTGGTTGTGTTCGGCATCCCATCACGTTATGCTGGTTTCCAGAAACCGGCATCCCATCACTCACAATATGCTGGTTTCCAGAAATCTGGATTTTCTAGCTGAAGTACTCGGGTAAAAAGTGTGGACCTTATTCAGGTTGCTGACCAGATCTCTGATTTATGTGCGGGAGAATCATCAACTCAAGTTATCTTGTTGTTCTTCAGTTTAATAAAATGAAAATAAGATTCTAATAAAAATGCTGAAAGAAAGGAAAAGACTACATTGGTAATCCAGATCATAAATTTTAGGATATTTTTATAATAATTTTATGAGATGTTCAGAGATTGAAAGCCACCTGCAGGCTATAATCAGAACCCTGAATACCGTTATTTAAATTTTCTCTAAGGCTGGGTAGATCTTAAATCCGTATGCCCAAGTCCATATATGTATAGTTAGTTATAAAAGCATGCTGTTTGTGTTCAAGGGCAGTTTTTAGTTCTAAACTTCAGCCAAAACTGGATGTATGTACAGTAAATTACACTAAGTTTACAGTAAATTATATGTTTTCTGCAAATTACACTGAAAACATGGAAATTACTAATAGGACTTAAGTATGTGGAGGTTTGAGGACCAGTAGTCGTACTACACAAAGTAAACTGTACAAACTGCATCACAAATTAATAAATAACAGCAAGAGATTGTAATTGATCACATTTTATTTGATGTTCTTTTATTTATTGGTTCACTTTGATTTACAGAAAACCACTTCCCCTACCTGAGCCAAGATAAAAGTAAAGAAGAAAAGCACGGAAGAGCATCTGATCTGATGGGCAGTCATGACAGAAATCCTTTCTTGCATCAGTGACAGTACTCAAACAACAGTAAAAACAGATGGAGGTCTTGACACACAGTCAGACATAGGAGGAAAAAAGTATAAGAATGTCCAAAAATTTAGACTAGCAGCTTCCTCACTTCAGCCTTGGATCTTCCATTTCAGCTTCTTTGTATGTCCTCCAGCAGTTACGTAGCCATGATTTACAGGCTTCTGTGTGTTGCAAGATTTATCTGTCCTACTTTTTCTCTTCGTATTAAACGAATGATGCAATTAGGCTCCTTAATGTTGTCAGAGTGACACAGAGACATCTCTGAGGCCACTGGAAGGCAGAGTCAACTGCAGCATCTCAGACTATCATGTCTGACAAAAGGCTTCTGTAATTGTTTCAACAAAGACACTGACGCACGCTGGCTGTAAATGTCACTAGATACAATAGTAGTAGTTTTCAGACACAGAGCCGAGGGGCCAGGGGTCGAGAGGAGCCTCTGAAGGCGGCAGCTCCAGGGTTTTGCAGGGGCACTGAGGTCAGGTCCTTCACAGGCGCTGTTTGGTTTCAGCTCAGGTTTCCTGTTGCCTTTGCTCCCTTGTGTCAGCTGTCCAAATCGGTACAAACAAAGTGACTGCCACAACACCACTCTGGATAAACTCTGCTGCATACAGATCAGTGTTTACACAAGAGGATCTCTTCCGCTTACTGTCTGGCTCTTCTAAGTCATTCAACTTGTGATGTTTTTCTGCCACAGCCTCTTGTAACACATTTGTTGTGACGAATCAAGAATAAATTCCAGTATCATTCATTACATTTTAAGACAACTTAAGACATGTTAGAAAGAAACCTTAGGAAAAAATCCTCTGAGTTTGTATGATGAGGCAGTTTTCTAACATTACGATACCTCACATTTAGAGCAATAAAGCAGATGTTTTGATCCTACATGACAGTATTTTAAACATCTATTTTAACAGCTGTATTTGTATTCCTAAAAAAACATTTTATGCATTAAGATGCATGTGATGTGGGATGCATTTCCAGTACACATAAACAAAATGTTACTGCAATAAGTCACCATTTTGAAGACAAAGGAAAAACTGGAAAATGGACTGTATATTGTAATGTACTGTTGTTTTGAGATTTTATCACAGGGTAGCCAGATGTTCTGTTTAAACCAACAAATCTATTGGCATAACAGAAAAACAGCTGCCTTTCTATTTGCTACAAGTTCCCTCTCCATATTATTTCCATGGCTTTTCTGGAAGGTTTAGTCTGTAAAAATGTCTTGCAGCGGCAGACATTAAACAGCTCTTTCTTACAGAGTGATTGCAGGAAGAATCTGGAAGACGCATCATCTGTGCTGGAAAATCATGGCATGTCTCTTGAGAATCCATATGTGCTGCAGGCCTTCATGATGTCGGTTCCCGGAGAGTTTATACCATACAGTACTTCTAAATTGATTCAGTCATTTGGCTAATCCCCAACCTTTGTTTTTTCTTGTCTATATGACAGTATGTTCATATTTACAGGACAGGAGAACTTAACAATTTTAGTACTGAAAAGGAAAACACTGAGGGGAGTAAAATATTCTTGTACGCCTCTTTCTGCAAAAATAAAAATAAAGTAGTACTTCGTACCTTGGTGCATCGGCTGCTCTCTGAAGTCTCCCAGCTACTGGAATGCAACATCCGCTGCCATCTTGTGGTTATCTAGATATAACACCCACAATTGTTCTGTTAAGACAGAAGCAAAACTCATGTTCATAGCATTCTTCAATAATTATGTTATATTTTCAGGAATATGAGACAATCTATGTTTTTAAATAGGTTTTTATGTATGCAGTTTCTTTCTCCTTGATCAAAATGACAAACTGACTTTAAGTTTTCTGGTGATTATTTCTGGTGAATTCAGGTCACTCACATAATTACTGAAAAATAATCTATAAAATAGCACTCTTTGTCAATGTTTCATATGCATTTTGGCAAGTTCCCCTTTGCGAAAGAAACTTTTATCTATTGAAATAAAGGGTGTAAAATAAATAGAGGCTTTAAATTAAACTGTTACACATCTAAACTACACCCCAACCTTAATTTATGCATAAATCTAACTGTGACCAAAACACAGTCTCCCTCCTCAGACTTGTGTCCTACCTTAAATATAAAAAATAATATAAAGGACGAATGTCCTAGAGAAATTAGATGGATTTTGAATTCATGATTCCTGCACAACACAAGTTCCTGGGATGTTGTGCACTTCTAATCAGCTGACCACCATAAAAACTATCTTCACTTGACCTAATGTTGTTGTCACTATCATGAATACTGAACAATGCGGCACATGTTTCTAAATAAAACTGTATCCAAAGTACCAGATATCTTTATGTCAAATTAAATGTTACACCTTTTTATAAAGTGAAAAAAACACTACAAAGTGCCATGGTGTCTTCTCTTCAAAGGGCACATTGTTTGCACTGTTGCTAAGTTCCTGTTTTCTGTTCAACTGAATGTCCTACTGAGCTCAGCCCACATAAACTAATTCTTTTTGTTAAGAAGGCGAAAGGCACTCGTTACCAAGCAGCACTTTTTATTTGTTGTGTCTGTAATCGAGCATTGTGCCACTGTCTGTTTCTTTCTCCTGGGGCTAAAACTGTGCTCTCGGCATATGAACAAACAGTACAACTGCTCCTCCCTTCAACTATGAGGATTTAAACTTGTCTCTGTTAAAAGACCTCCATGAAATTCACGGTAAGCGCATACATTATTTAACCATCAACAAATAAAAATGGCTCCATGTGGTTTGCTACATCCACTGTCCTTAGTCTCCTTTGAAAGTAAAATGCAATTCACTGCAAGTCAAGATCTCTCCTTTACAAGAAGCACATTTCTCAAGCTAACAGAGACCAAGAGCCAAAGTGATGTGTGGAGCATCAAGCCTCCAGATTTCTCTCTGAAACTGTATAGATGCCTGTCTGTTCCTCGAAAGAAAGAAGAAAAGAACATTTTAAAACTAACTGTACCTCAGTGCGGTGAAACAAAGAGGAGAACTGGAATTTTCCTACCAAATGTTGTGCATGTGAATCCTGAGAGGAAAGACCCTCCGAAGTTCATCACATCGTACAGAGCACTGGATGCTCTGGAGTCTGAACTGATGTTTGTAAAGATGGGAAAATATAATTCTGGACCTTACAAAAACCCTAAACCTCACAACTTCAGACCAGTAAGTGTCAGTAAACACAAAATGATTTCTGTATTTTGAACTCAAAACACTGGTAAACATACAGACTGAATATGTGGGGTAGAAAGCACAGTTACACAGGTTGTGTATTTTAGAGTGTAATGTTTGGTTTAACCACAAGATGGTGATATACACATACTAGAACACTCAACCTTCTGCTTTAAAAAACTCACTCCAGCTTGATGAGGACCTTCCAGATATAATAACTGCATATGAGAGAGACCCTGGCAACCTGAATTTAAAATTAACAAACTTGGATACATGTAAGTAGATTAATTGCCTTTCCTTCTTCTTGACTGTAACTTTGCCTCCTATGTTGTGAATGCTTGTATTATTTTGTCAAAAGCTATTGTTAAATGTATAACTGCATCCACAAATGCATAAATGTAAAAATGTTCAATTAATACAATTTATTTTCTAGTGGGGCCCACCAGATCTGAGACAGACTTCAAGTGCAGAGATACCAAGACACAAATGGGCACCTATAAACCTGCAGAGCCTAAATGGGATCCAAAGCTCATCCTCCCTCCGCTGCCCTGGCCTCCAAAATCAGCTTCCTATACGGTCAGTAGATGGTATTTAACAGCATACCTGCATAAATTAATAGTTCTTCATGGAATTCTATCAGTCCCGTAGGGTTCTAATGTAAAAACAAGCCAAAATCATGTATTCATTATGCAGATTGTGTGCTGTAGCAATAATATTTCAAAGGACACACGTGAGTGCTACAAATTACATGCAGTGATGACCTTATAACACGATACATTGTTAAAGATTAAGTCCCGAGCAGTAAAGGAGTTGTTAAAATTCAACCTTGACTAAGTACAACATTAAAGTACTTCATACACATTGACACATAAGCAACGATCTAATAGCAATGATTATTTTTCTTGGTCACATTTTTGATGTGTGTCTTTCAGTGTACGTCTTTTAGTGGCACTGAAGTAATTGAGAGGATGATATTGCATGTTTTCATTGAGTAACAGATTTGAAAGCTTTCACCACATACAAGGCCACAGTAAAATATCTGGATGTCACTACTTTTAAACTATGAAGAAACACTGGCAGAAAGTTACCCAATATGATACAAATATATAAGAACATATAACACCTGCATGTTCTTTGAGTCTTCCCAGCAGACAAGGATTTGCAATTCCAGACAACAGTTTAGACCTGAAGTTGCTCCTTTTTTTAATTCTGTACAAATCTGCTTCACAGAGACACCAACGAAGAAGAGGAGCATACAGTGCGTTCTTGGACCGTGTGGAAGAGAAACTCTGTAGACAGTGGGAAAATAAATCATGACTCTTTTTTTCCTCTTTATCTTTTCAAAGTAATAATTAAGTGATCAATTTTGCTGTTTAATGTGGAAAATCAAATATTGAAAATGTTGCAAATTGCTGAATAGGTCTATTCATCATTCAAGTTTTTTTTTTTAACTTAGTTACAGGCAACTATCTTTTTTCTGTATTTATGTTTTTCAGTTTGTACTATCAAGCCTCTGGACAAAACTGTACATGAATACTAGTTTATTAAAATTTGTAAATGTGTACACCACTAGTACTGCAGGTGAAAGTAGGGTTGTGCAGATACAAATGCTGTTGATCAAGTACTCGCAATATTGTCTTCCTTCTCCAGTACAACCCAGTACTACTTCATGTTAACTTCACACTGGTTGAGAGGTACATTTGAGTGATGATGACAAAAGTAAAGAATGCTGCAAGCTTTGCACTGCTAAATAGTGCTGCATAGTAGCGACTTTGGGCAAACTTTGTTACATAGAAAAAGTTTGGTGACACAGTTGTATCACCTCTACAGTCTGAACTGGCACGAAACTCTCAAAATGTCTTTTTCTTAGATAAAAAGTGCCAGGCCTAACCTTGTGTCAATTTTCAGGGAAAAAGTTAAATTTGACTCCCATGAAACATCTGATTTCTGACTTTAAAATCCCACTGTATGAGCCTCAAACGGCAGGCAAAATCTAAAAGGCATCTACTATGACAAATTGATTTGAATTATGGAGTCATTTTGAATCTTTCTAAGCCCAGTAGGACATTTCCAGCCCTCACTATATTACAGAATCTGTCTTACCGAGAGCGCATCACCTTGTGAAAAAGTACATTAACAGCCTAATGCAGTGAAATTTGTTCTACGGCTTCATCACTGACTGATAATTGACTGAAGGTTAGGATTAGGGTCTCTCATCACTGTCACTGCAATGGTTTGATGTGGATTTAAGTCTGAGAAGTTGTATTAGAGCCATTGAACTATTATGTTAAAACAAATTTTAATCATAAAAATATTGCAATGTTATGAATTGCCAAAATGTACAGCAAGTAGTTGTACTTGGGCTGAGAAAGTAGCTATAAGCACATAAATAATCTAAAAGGGAATTAACAGAACTAGCATATTTAGAGACTCGTATAACCTAGTATAGCTAAGGACATGCAGGTTTTGTAGTGTCATGATGCACACTGGTCCACTGACAGCTGCTCATTCGTCGAACCAGGAATTATAAACACGTAAGCCTGCACATGTTCGAAGCATATCTGACATAGCTGCACATATGTGCTGAATGAGTCATCTGTGGCTCTGTCCATAACTCGCAGACCAAATATAAAATGAAAGAAATGTCAATGAGCCACAGGCTGCCATGTGGTTTCCTCATTTAAATCCCTTGTTATTCTTTCGAGTACAGAACAATGTAATAAAAAATATAACATCTTGTGGGAAAAGCAAAGCTAATGGGGTTTTTATGCAACAGTGTCATCATTCATTGTAGTACTGTGCAAAAGTTTACAGCAATTCGAAAAAAGCTGGATTGGGAATACAGAATTAGCAGTTAATGCCACAACAAAAACTATTTAAAACATCCTTGAAACACAACAAGGATGTTTCCTGCTTCACAATGGACCTCTGGGGGGTGACTATGCAACAGCAAGCAAGATCAGTCTGCATACTGTAAAGGCAGTGAGTTGACTTTAATTGACAAAACTTGTGCATTTTCACCTTATTTATGACCATTTGGAAAACAAAAACATGTATTATGCTTGAGTAAATGAAATGACGCTATGGAAGAAAAACCCTGACAATGAAACGTGAAAAATATATCACTCTACAGACTGAATGAATGATTATTACGTAGAAGAATGTATCATGAATTGGACATTATTTTAAAGGTGAATGGAAAGAAAATGCTGAAAACTGTCATTGTGGCTGAGTTTCATGGTAATTTTACTGTGTCACTGTTATGTTTTGTTGTGTGTATTTTAGGTTTTATGTATCTATATAAATGCACAACTAGTGACACGTTTCCAAACTAGCTTAATTCTTATAAATGCTGAAAAATTAATCACAAAACTAATACAATCCAAAAAATTGGTTTATGTAAAAAAAAACCTGTCATGCTTTAATATCTAATTAGATAAATATGATAATTCATATAATGAAAAAGTAGTTTCTTATTTAACATAACTTTATTATATTTGCATTTACGTCTGTATTATGGTTGACATTATTCAGATTTTTACTGTATGTATATATACACTACCATTCAAAAGTTTGGGGTCACCCAGACAATTTCATGTTTTCCATGAAGACTCACACTTTTATTCATGTGTTAGCATAATTGCACAAGATTTTTCTAATCATCAGTTAGCCTTTCAACACCAGTAGCTAACAAAATGTACCATTAGTACACAGGAGTGATGGTTGCTGGAAATGGGCCTCTGTACCTCTATGGAGATATTCCATTAAAAATCAGCTGTTTCCAGCTAGAATAGTCATTTACCACATTGACAATGTCTAGACAGTATTTTTGATTAATTTAATATTATCGTCATTGAAAAATTTTTTTTTTTCAAAAATAAGGACATTTCTAAGCGACCCCAAACTTTTAAACAGTAGTGTATAATATTTATATTTACTACATATTATGCAATATCATTGTTACAATATTGATGCTCAACTCTCCTTTTAGTCTTTAGAAATTAGCCCGTATCTGTTTGCTCTATTGTTCGATGTCTTTCTTACAGTTTATCGCTTCCTGTATGTCATGAGCAGCAGTAAACGTCAGAAATGTGTTCCTGTATCCTGATATCACGGTGCTTACAACATCCTACGTCCTAGTGCAGAGTGGCTGGTATTAGGTGTAGCCCGTGGTGTTGATTATAACCCCTGTCTCTGTGTGAAAATAAATAAATCGAACAAACTGGCGTGACCTACAACAGTTGAGAAACAGACGCTGATTATGTAAAGCCGGCAGTTGCAAAAAGAGTCAGCCACTGTTTGTTATCCTTCATGCACGATGGGCTGCAGTGAGTGTGCTGCTTTTCCTGCCCTCCCTCTGACCAATCATTTCAAACACAAACACACGGATGAATGGGGCGGCGCTGTTTCTGCACACAACATGCACCATTTACTCTCTCCGTGTCCGGTGTCTACACACACATAGAAACGGTGAGAAAGGAGAAACACGCTGACCGTCCGAGCCGAATTAACGGTAGGTTCAGTTCCCACTTTTAACGTTTCAGTCTCGCGCTGCTACTAGCTTAACTGATATTAGCATTCCGGAGCGCTTGTGAATGTTTATCGTTTACTTGAGCAAAAAATATATAGTAAAACGTCGGAGTGAAGACTTGAACAGCGTTTCTAAATGTATTTTGGTCTCCTGGGTTACATTTTCTCTACTTGACGATGCGACAGATTTCTTATGAACGTCTGAAAATACAAAAAGCACAATTTCGGGACAGTGTTTTAAAAGTTTTTAAACATATACTGACAACTCAGTTAAAAATATACCCCGTTTCTTGTGGGAATTGAGCTGAGGCCGTCTGTCCAGTTTTGTTTTGTTTTTATAGATGAAAACTGGCTGTAAATATGTGGGTTAGCTTAAAGGCACACTATTGAAGCGTAAAGTGAAATGGTGTGACAGACAGTCGGAGCAACAGGTGATCCTGATTCCCGGGCAGTCACGTGATTGACAGCTGGTTTAGCCAATCAGCTGACAGGGAATTGGGTGCGCCCAACAATCGCATGCTCCCGCAGTGCCTGTGTGGGCGTTGTTCCAGACTGGGCACACAGACACAGCAGCAGTGTCATCAGCAGTGGATCCATACGGGACACCGAGGACAGGCAGGCAGGGTGTATCTGTTTCTGGCGGAGGTTTTTTGCTGCCGTGGTGGCCGAAAAAACAGGCGGAAAATACACCGTGAGCTGAATGTGAGACTTTGTAGACGCTGGAGAGGACTGCGTTTGTGGTCAGGGAGGATTAGGTTGGTTGTTTTCTCCACAGACTGGTAGGTAAGACTGGAAACAAAAATGCATTTGTTTACCTGCGTTGTCAGTGGCCTTTTATGTCCTCAGTCCAAACTCATGCAGAGAAAGAGATTGAACTCTGTTTTAATTGAGCAGAGGATATGATGCTATGCAAGAAATCCAGACAGACTTGCATAACAAACATAAAGCAGGTTTAATAAATGTAACAGTGGGGCTTTAGCCACATTAATTTGTGCTTATGCTTTAGTTTTAGTGAAATATGGCGTCTGTAAGCTCCATACTGTGTGACTTCATACATATTAAGTATGAAATGAAGTAAATTAAAGTAATGTTCTTCCATTTTACTATGAATAATGCTTTGGCTCTGTTTCAGCAAGGTAACAAACCACTGACATTGAAATACCAGACTAGATACAATACACAACTCAGATGTCTTCCTGATCTTAAAGGATGCATTGTATTTACGGGAAGCGATACTTTTCTGGACTTTGACTGTTCTGAGTGAAACAAAAAGTAATGTCAGGTCATTATTTACAGGATAACAACACATGTCAGAAAAGCATTGCATTTTAAATAACCTCTTAGTAAATAACATTAAAATGCTGCAACATTTTCAGCACCGAAACAATCAGTAAAAATACAATATTAAGGTTTTGCAATGCACAAAGCTCACTTTCACTGCTGACTTGATGTTGAAGTTTCACTGCAGTTTCACTATTAAAAAAAATATTTTTTTGTATTCCAATAATTAGGGCTGGATTAATTATTTGTTTTTCTGGCCACTTGGGGCAGCCTAACAAATTGAAAACACAATATCTAACATACTATTACCTTAGAAAGTTTTTTCTTTAATGTGTCAGTAATCAGTCATATTCTTGCACATTTAGTAAACATGGTGCAACATTAATATCCACGTTCCCATTCATTACACCTCACAAATATGTCTAATAGTGCACACAAGCTTGTCACTGACTTTTCTCTCTGCCATTTGGGGCTGTGAATGTCTCATTTAGTGGGATTTAGCTAAAAACAGCTGCCTCCTGAGACTTGAAACAAGTTTATTTGGAGCATAATTTGAAGGCTGGAGAACATAAACAGGAGCTTAAAAAATGCTTATTTGAAATGACGTGAACAGTAGTTGAGTGATAATTCTCTGTGATTTAAGCTCCAGTGGGTTGCACCACTGAATACTTTTGCAAATTTTAGATCAGTGCAGCAAAACAAAAGCAAGATATGTACCTTTTGGAAGATGATGTAACAGAATATCCCTCTAATTAATGAGAAATTCCATACATACACTCAGTACACTCAAAGGGATTTGCTGCCACATCCTGAGTTGCTCTAGTATGAACAGAAATCAGTGGCCTCTGGTAAATATTAGTTAGATTTTGTTGTGAAATGTATACTACTCAGCTTGTTAACTTTGCGACTCATATTTACTTGCGTAGGAGACTAACGGGAAATGTGAAATTTTGTTGATTCTCTAAGTACTACATGCAGTCACAGTGGTTATTCTTTAGTCAAAGTTATATGGTCTCATCTTAGGTGCTGCTGCTTCTGTAAATCCACATGTCACCCACAACAACATGCAATATTCTTTCAGGTAGTTGCTGCAGTCATTTTGGAATACAAACAACTCCAAGGACTACTCCTCGGCGATTGGCTCTAACTTCCTAAATCATCTATCCTTCCCCATGCGGAAAGATGGGGAATGGATTATCGGAACAACCTAGCTTCATCTCAAGCATCCCGTTTTTCAGTTCTTTTCACATTGCCATCCTCGGACTAGACTCTGCTGGAAAGACCACCGTCTTGTATAGACTGCAGTTCAATGAGTTTGTGAACACTGTGCCGACCAAAGGTTTCAATGCAGAGAAGGTCAAAGTGTCACTGGGTGGCCACAGGACTGTGACGTTCCACTTCTGGGACGTTGGTGGTCAGGAGAAGCTGCGCCCCTTGTGGAAGTCATATACACGATGCACAGATGGCATCATATTCGTGGTGGACTCTGTGGATGCAGAGCGCATGGAGGAGGCCAAAACGGAGCTCCATAAAATCGCCAAGACCTCCGAGAACCAGGGAGTGCCCCTCCTGGTGGTGGCCAACAAACAGGACTTGAGGCACTCTCTGGGATTGGCTGAAATTGAGAAATTGCTAGCATTGAAAGAACTGGGCCCTGCGACACCCTGGCATTTGCAGCCAGCCTGCGCCATCATAGGAGATGGACTCCGGGATGGCCTGGACAAACTTCATGACATGATCCTGAAAAGGAGAAAGGCTCTTCGGCAGCAGAGAAAAAAGAGATAAACTTGTTATGAGATAGACTTCTCTGCTGTTTTATGT
Organism: Amphiprion ocellaris; assembly: GCF_022539595.1. Classification (NCBI taxonomy): domain Eukaryota; kingdom Metazoa; phylum Chordata; class Actinopteri; family Pomacentridae; genus Amphiprion; species Amphiprion ocellaris. The sequence continues at coordinate 15,134,605 of NC_072774.1, forward strand.
GAAGGAAACTAGGTGGATTTAAGGTTTCACCACAGGTTTAGATTCAGTACGCTGAGTTTTATCAGTCCAAATCTGAGCTTTAGGATTCCTGTCTCGATCTTGTATTTATGCTGTTGATCAGGAAGTGAACGTAAAGGAATACAGTATGACGATGAGAAAGTTTCAGACATGTGCAGATATGTAATAAAGAGTTTATATGGATTAAAAAGCACTGATGGTGTGGGGTCTGGAAGGGTGATCGAAGTTGTTTTAAGAATGCTGTATGATTTTTTGAACAGCTGTTCCAAACAATATTACCAAAAATAAATTTAGAAAAGGCTTTGACTAGTTGAAGGGTTATTTGGTAAATGAGTGAACAATGTTGTACCTGAGGAGCAATTTTATTTTACTGTTTCATATGTTATTCTAACTTGTCTATGTTTTACACTGGACTTTCTTCGTGAAAGAAAAGTATTATCATGCATTATTATAAATTTACTTGCTGTCTTGTATCAGATTTTTTAAAGCACTTTAGATTATTACATTGTATGGAGTTTACAGCTTTTAAATAGATTAAAGTTGTGTTGGATTTTACAGAAGTGCTTGGGCAAATTACAGCAAGTGCTACTGTACAGTAGTTGGTCCACAGTGGCCACATTGTCATTAGAAAGGTTATGCAGTATGTTTGCAAAATAAAATATCTTTAGAGCAATATTGATGTGTTATGGAAGATGTTGTTTTTTAATTTTTTTTCTTTTTTTTAAACAATTTGTGTTTTGGCTGGCAGAGAGGAATGATTACTGTAACAATCAGAACGTTAAAAGATCTCTTTTCAAGGCTCTACCAGTTTCCACAGAGGAGCTGCTGAAAGCCTGACACTTCAGGACTTGCTGTTCAGTTACATGCACATGTGATGCACAGCGTTTCCAAAAAACAAAATACATGCTCAGTCAAGCTAACCTGTAATTATCGCTTCTTCGGTTTCATTTCATGCAGCTTGCACACTAATTGTGTTGACAAGGGAACACACCCAAAACCTGAAGGTGCATTTAAGTAATTGTGTGCAGAAAATCTAAGACAGCTTGTATTTCTCCATAACTATATATATAGAGAGAGACAGTGTTTGCATCATGTGTAATGAGCTAACTGCACATAGACACAGGCAAAACTGTCAGTCTAGAATTCCAGACATGTCAAAAGCAAACCTCTGATCATTAATGAGGCCTTATATTACGATCCAAGTAACAAGCTAAAGCCCTCCACAGTTTAAATGTGTATTTCCTGCTGCAGTGTAAACAACTAAGAAATGCACTGATGTGTTACAGCTCCGACTAGTCATCCTCAGGGCTTGAAAATGTTGTCAGGGCAGTCTGGAAGTCAGATCCAGTAGAACAGGCTAGGACAGGAGACCATGAAGCCAGGGGCATTACTGAGTATTTTTGGACTGCGCTGAGGGCGGACACGTTGCCCAGTGTATTAACGCCATTTGTTCTCCCATTCCTTTGAAACAATTAATGACTGTAAGCCTAACAGGCCAGTGCAGCAGCTGGCATTCTAAAATAACTGTGATGCAGATGGGTAGTTTGCACTGCTCACTGACTAAATCAGCAAACTTCCTCACCATATAAATATCTGTTCCACTTAAATGTCATAATTATGACCCTGATGTGGGATTTTGGTGCAGTATCTCAAGGGGGGTTGTTACTTTTAAAAATAGAAAATAACACATTCTCAGCTCTAGATTTTGCAGATTTGTGTGACTTTGGGGCTAAGGCTGAAAATAAACGAACTCAGTGGGACACTTTTTGATTAATTCAAAGATTTTCTTATCAGGTAGTTCAAAGCAGAGTGGAACAGTACATGAGCAGGAATGACATGCAACAAAAGATCCAGAGTGTTGTAGATACATGTTTGTCAGGTTCTCAGGATGCCTCATTTTTGTCAAATGTTGACTAATCATGTTTTTGTATTTCGAAAACCCAGGTGCCTCTTAACTTGTTTGCCAAGGAAGGAAACTCAGAGGGCAAAAGCAGTTTCACATTTTTCCTGATTCTGCTTCCCTTTCTTTCGAAGCCACGTCAGCTTTGTGTGTGTGTGTAAATCACTTCATATGTCCTGGCTTGTGTGTGTTGCTCAGGTCATTTCCTTTGATCTGCTGAAGCACTCACCAAGGGATTACTGTTAGTTACTGGTTCTGTACGTCATAGAGCACATTCCCTCTTGTGCTTCATTTTTGCTGACACAGTTCAGTATGTCTAAAAACATATGGTGACCGTAATAAATATAATCACTTTACTTTGTACAGTATAATCACTTTTCTTGTACAGGGCTCCCTCTGTCCCTTTTGTCTTTCCCCCCACTGGTCCTTGGAGAGTCCTCTGTGATAGGTGGATTAGGGTGAATAACCCTCATGTCCAGAGGCCATCCATTAACCCATTAACCTCAGATGGTGTGCTTGGCACAGGAATAGGCTAGCAATATGTGGTAAAAGTGCACTGCAGTGCCTTCATGAGCACGTCTTATTTGGAGTAGCTCATCCGTACAATCCTTCCCACTCAGTGTTGCTGTTGTGCTGTACTGGAGCCATCTCCACTGTTGTTGCAGAGACGCCTGAGGCAAGACTGAGTTTTTTTCCAGGTTGGGCGGCATACAACTGAACAAAATGTTCAACTATGTGAAAACAGATTTTTCTACAGCCTATCACAGAGCTACAAAGTGGGAGGAGTTGCTGGTTCCTGAGGGATTGCTCCGCACTGTAAATTCCCATGTCAAAGTGTTTTTTTTAATGATATCTTTGGTGTTACTCAACATAGTCACACCCTTAAACACCCTCAACATACATAGAAACACAAGTCATCAAGGAGTCTCATGGAGACTTTAACTCTACAGGTTTATGTTATAGCCATTTGTTTAAAAATTTTTTTAACTGTGTTCCTAAGAAGTCATATTTCTTTCTGAGATAAGAGACAGTTGTAAATACTACAATACCCATGAGACATGCCCTCTGTTGCTGTGGAGAAGAGGCTAAACAGAAGCTGTTGTAAATAGGAATGCTTTGTTTTCCCAGCTGACAATAAAAACTCACACCATAGTTGCTAATTTCACTGACACTTAACTGCTGGTGCATAAAAAAATCACTTGTTTAACTTGACGTTTCTAATTTTGGAGCTGCAGTTCACTTCTGTTCTGAAGGTTCTGTGTGCAAAAGCCTCTGCCTTTGACTTTTTGGGGAGGGTAATGTAATTTGTACTGGTTGTTCAATCAGAAAAGTTTCATGTCCATACAAGCCTGAGACAGGCTCCAGCCTCCAGTTACCTAACATGCAGAAAGAGACTTCTACTTTATGAAGCTCTGATCCAAAATAACCTCAACTAAAACAAATCTTCAGTTAAATTATCCTTGACAAGTAGTTTGCCATTGTCAGTTATAGTCTTTTTCCCCAAAAACTGTCATATTGGGAGTTTTCTGTTCATATTTTAAGATTTTTTTTTTTTAAAAAGGACTGTTAGTGAGAGTCTAAAGGCTCAAGTTGGACTTACTAGAGTCTAGAATCAACATTCATGCACACCTAATCTCCATTTGTATTTGCCACAGAAGAGACTGAAACTGTAGTTTCTGAATACCAATGATTAGTTATGCTAATAATTAGCCTTTTCATCAGCCTTCCTTTGTGAAGTAAAGATGCGCCTTCATCGTGAAATCACATTGACAATAAAAGCAAGCGACCAGACTAGATGAGACATCCATGCTATGAGCTAAACTGAGATGAAATTTAAATGACTCACAGGGAACTCAGGTCAAAATAAATTTGAACTAAAAGGGAGCCTGAACGTGATCGCATGAATGTGGATGTGCATGTGTGAGGCAGTGTGTAAATTCCTCTTTTGACCTTGAACCCTGGGGTGCACAGTTAACACTACCTCAAGCTGCCAAAGCACATGCATGCTCAAGCACAACCTGTTTCACAAAGAGTCCAGAAAAATTTAGTTTTCTTTTGGAACCTGAGAGAACCACATAGACACATTTTTGGTGCAATGCAAAATACATATAATGTACATATAAGCCCTTGCTTTGCATGTCCACAACACAGTAATGTTTGTGTCAAACTGCACCTCTGTGCTTTCCACATAAGCCTGTCCCCAGAGGGTTCTCTTACTCTGCTGAGTTTTGAGATTTATCCCATTGCGTACTTAAAAAGGGGGCATTGCAATATATGCATACTCGTAGCCTGCTTATTATGCAAGGTTATCATGACGGGGATTCATTTTTTTCCCCCAGTCTATTGAGAGCAAGTGGCCTATTTACATGTGAATTCCTCCCACAGCCCCGCAGCCTCGTTCAAAGTAGCAAACGGGGCCACCTGCAAGGGGAGACGGGGGAGACAGGGGAGGAGGAGGGAGACGCTGTTAGAGGAGCTACAGAAGTGTACTCCTGTTTTCTTTGGTGCAGCGAAGAGAAGCTGGTTTCAGTAATCCTTAGGATACACTGGGAGAGAAAACTGGGCCAAAGTGAACAAAGGTAACACGGACAAAAACCGTCTTCTATCACCTGAATGTCCTTGTTCAGATTTTTATTTCACTAAGATTAAGGAATCAAAAAGAATTGCTGTTATTCCAGGAAAACACTTTTTAATTAACACTTTGGATGTAATGTTTTGGTCTGAAATAAAAAATACACAAATGGTAGGGAATTGTTTTAGTTCATGTAAGAAAAAACACAAATCATATTTTGAATTTGAATTCCTTAAAAGTTTCAGTACACCTAAATAAAGAGCTTACTGGATTGTCAAAGTGACCATGAGGTGACTGCAACCAACAATTTGTCAAATTTTACGGAACTTGTAGTTATTTTTCATGTCAGCTACTCCTGCTTGTTTTGGTGTGTACAGATAAATACAACATAATGGATGCCTTTGAAAAGAGGCTTTTTGAAACTGCTAACTTTTCAGCATGTTTAGAACTAGTATTTTACTCGCTATTTTTTTTTTTTTTTTTTTTAAAGGAATGTTTTACTCAAAGGGTCAGGTCACAAAGGAATCATTCTTGATTTCTTAGTTGTGCTGATGAGCCCAGAAATCTTTTTTAAAAATTTTTTTATTGAAGAATCTGATGCCAATAGTTTGTTTTTGGCAGTTTTTGATTAACACATGTAGAGTTAAATGACACAATTTAAAGCTTAGATTTAGTGATTTTTTTCAGATGAAAATGCATGTTACACGAGTCATTTAAAAACTGTCGCAAAGTAGAAAATCTGACAATTCCTTTAGTTTTTACAGTTTCTGCTTCTGATAAATGGTGCTCTGGTGATTCTTTTGGGAGTTTGGGGGCTTAAAGGCTTAAACCAGCCAACGTATGAAAGCACTGCACTGTGCTATCAAACTAACTACTGTCTAACGCACACCTGGTAGATGTGTGCAGGAAAATGAAATTAGGCAAAAGAAGAGATTTCTACTTACAGTCAGCACAGAGTTTTTTGGAAATGCAATCTTCTGGTCAAAGCATCCATTTAAAATTTTTCTTTTATTGAGTTTATCCATGAAGACTGTTAGACTGTATGTTTATGGTAAAGTAGTGTCATTAAACTAAACTTATCTACTTAAAATCTATGATATTGTCTGTCCAGCTATTGTGATGTAAATAATACATATTATAGGCTGCATCACAATCTGGTAAAATGTACCCAAGCAAAACAAAAACTCAGTTATTGGGACTACATGCAGAGCTAAATATTGTTTCTTTTTTAAAATAATTTTTTGGCCTTTTATTATATAGGACAGTGGAGACAGACAGGAAATGTGGGTACAAGAGTAGGAGAATGCCATGCAGTAAATGGCCATGGGCTGGATTCGAACCCATGACAGCTCTATTTGAGTTTATAGTCCCTGTTTTTGGGTCATCCACTCAGCCAGCTGAGCTATCTGGATGCCCAATAGTGTTTCATTTTAATACAACAAAAGTATAAGTCTTTACTTGTGTATTGCCACCACTGTTCCCTCTAAGCTGCGCGCGTGCGCAATTGCGCACTGCTGACACGGTCTCAGCGCACAGAAAATCTGTGCGCTGTGCACACAAAAAAAATCCAACCTAAATTGTAAATAAAATTAACATGTAACAATTCATTCTGTGCTATTTTTCAATGTGAGTCAGTGAGTGACCGGTGACTGGCTGCTGCAGCCAATGATGTGATTCACATACGTAGTTACCATAGACTGTATATAATGGTATTTACGCAGCTAATCAACGTCAGGCGTCCTTATGTGCAGCCACTGTTGTTGTCATAGATATGAATGAGTAGATAGGACACGTCCCTTTGAGCTGCGTACTACGGCGAGGCTAAGCTAGTGGGGGCAAAGTTTCAGTGCATTCCGTTGATGTAGACAGCTTGAAAACGGTATGAAGTATGCCGGCTCACTGTGCTGCATACAGTTACACACTGCGTCATACGATTGAGACAAGGAAACTTGGAATGACTTTTCATAGGTAAGAATAGTTTTTGGCTCTTTTTTCATTACGAAATCTTGTTGAGAGCTTCCAGTCTATGAGAGCTAACTAGCTAGCCACTAGCAAAACACTAAGGCGAGCTAGCAGCTTGACAAGCAAATGCCAGACGATTAATAGTAGCTGTAGTATAGTTGTACAAGCAGTAGCAGTAATACTAAAAGTATAAGCAGTAGTAGTATAAACAGCTGTTAGAGTCGTAGAAGTAGTATCAGCATTTGTAATAGTATTACAAGTTGTAGTAGCAGTGCCAGTATCAGCAGCAGTAGTGTACTACTACTACTACTAGTAGTAGTCACATTGCTATTACTACCACCAATACTACCAATAGTAGTTATAAAGTTTAACTCATGTATATCCAGATTACCATCTATGTTCTTCCTCCAAACCCATTTTATGATTGGGATTACAGGCAGTTCTTTAGGACTGCTCTCAAATAATTGAAATGTTACTAAACAAGGTTATACATATCAAATTAAATAGCTCTGGTCTCCAGTATATTGGCAAATTCGGTTCTTTGTATTTAATTTATTAGCATGATTTCTTTTTAATATGTTGTGTACAGACTTACTTACTTCTCTGTCTACTTTTCTTACTCCATGTAGGTTTCCCAGAGACTATGGGTTGAGGAGGAAGTGGAAGTTTGTCGGCTTAGACCTGGTGTCATTCCATCAGTGTTAAACTTCCCGGCTCATCTTGGAAGAGTACGTGCCAGAAAGACCACGACCAAGCAGCCTTGAGATCTTAGGCAGCGTCTCCCTGAGGTGGGTGTCAACGGTGTTCACGGTCAGGTCTGTGGTAATCGTCAAAAAACAAAACAGAAAAAAATCTAGATTATAAATCAACATGTAACCAAAGCACTCTGTGTATAACGCCATAGTATAGGATGTAGTTCAGAAAATGTCAAAGTATAGTATGCTTTACTCAAGAATAACATAGTATGGCCTGTAGTTCATAGTACAGCATGTTGGCAAGAAAAAAAAAACTAAACAGATTATTATGTGGTTCAAAAAGTGCAAAATGATAGGATGTTGCCTAAAATTGTCATGTATATGTGGTTCAAAAAATTTCATAGTACAATATATTGTCAAAATAGTATGTTATTCAAGAAAACATCAGAGTATAATATGTCGTCTAAAAATGCCATAGAATAATATTTCATTGCACAAGTAAAAGTATAGTAAGTTTTAAAACTGTTCAAATTCTTATATGTTGCTAAAAAACAACAAAAAAAACTAAAACAAAAAAAGTCAGTAATATGTCAATTAAAAAAGCCTATAGTATAGCGACGTCGCCCAACAAACATCATAGTATAGCATGTCGCTCTAAAAACGTCACAGTATAACCTTTAGTCCACAGCTGTCAGTAGGTGAGGAGCAACACAAAAACAGTCCAAATGCTGGTTTCCAGAGGGTTAGACGAGTATTTATTTGAAAGAGTAAGTTTACAACAACACAACATGTGAGGGGGTTAAAAGCAAATGGGTGTTAGTAAAATAAAAATAAATAAACAGAACTAAAAGTGAACTTCATGTTGACATTGATGGGCATTCCAACCAGGAACAAAGTAAAAGATAATCAATACGAAAAAAAACTCTTCCTGTTCACCTCTTAAAACCCCAAAACACACCGCAGTAGCACCCTAAACTAAAACTACCAATGGGTTCCCTGTTTTCCTTTGTGAACAATTCAAAGGTCCCTCTCTATCTCCCCACACATCCACCAACCACTGGAACACATCTCCAACGTTCTGCTGGGCCAGCTCAGCTTCCCCTCAGAAGAAGTTCCACCACCTGCCAGATGAAGGAGCCTTTTGAGAGGCAGCTGGCATCGTGATTGGACTGTACTTTGGTCTGTTCCAATCCAGCTTCAGCTCCAGAGACGGCAGGCGGGACGAGTCAACGGAGGCCGGGTGGACGAAGGCATGCAGCTGAGTACAATCCAGAAAACAACAGAGGAGGAGTGCAGTGACTCAGAGCCAGAACAACCAGAGTAGCATGTATGTCTCTTAGAAAACATCATAGTATAGCCTTTGGGATGAAAAAATGCCATCATATACATCGTATATTGTACAAATAACAAGTCAAAGGAAAGAGACATACATTGTAGAACTGTAGTAATTGTGGGCTGACTGATTTACTGATTATCAGTATTTTATTTTTTACTGATTTACGGTAATAAATACATTTAAAAATGGCGTTACTTTGGCTCTGAACCTTTATCTACCTGTGGTCGCTCTGTCCTCTGGAGTGATTTGATTGGTTATACGTCACGAATAAAACTCCTTTAACTTAATATCTGTAAACAAAACAAAAACGTATCAACAAAGTTTTCTGTTAAAGTTTGTGTTCTTGTAAGTTTAACTCCAAGATTTTAAATACTTTCATTTACTGCAAATGATTATCTACTCCAAATGTCTCACTAATAATCATTATCAGCCTTAAAAACCCACAAAACACCCCTCTATACTCGACCACACTTAGTACAGTCCGGTTCCCCCTTCTATAAATCTACTTGGAATCATCCACTTCCTGTTTGTCAAAGTGGCCTTCTACCTGGACAGGTTTTGTTGGAGCTCATGCAACAAACACTTTGGGTAACTGCACTTTAATATGGATGGATGACACTGAATTAGAGTCTGTTTTAATGAGACTGAGTTAAGATGTGTAGCTCTGTCATTAAATAGGAAATTATTTCTCAGAATTCACAGAGGAAAGTCTGAAATGTTTGCTAGGTTAGTGTCCCACATGTTCTTTGGCTCAGCTAAAGCTAACTCTCTCCAACTTCTGGATCTCTTGAGTTGCTTGTTGTTAAAATATCTTGCTAGAGGTGCTGAAGCTCAGAAAATCGGAGATGTTTGTTCAAAATAAGCTCATTCTCAAGTCTGATCTGAACTGTCCTCTTTTGTTTTAACTTTCCCTAAACTTAGGACTTAATGACAGAGCAGCACATCCAGACTCAGTCTCATTTATGTAGAGATTAAACTTCAGTGTCATTCATTGATGTTAAAGTGCAGTTTTTCAAATGTTTGTTGCACATGCTCCCGACCAAACCAGTCCAGGTGGAAGACGATGTGAAGAGAAAGCTCCAGAGGATGAATATCACACATTTACACTGGAAATTAATGTCCTTTAATTAGACATTGTCATGCAAAAGTTGGATTTCCCTTTGTTGAGTGCTTTGTTGATGTTGGTTTCAAAATTTTTTTTGACACTCGGCCCCAAAGATTAAAACCTTCTACAGCTCACAAGCTGCAACAATTCACACATTATCAACTATCTTTCTGACTAAACTAAGATAAAAAGTGAAAAACTGCCTGATTCCTGCATCATGAATGTAAATCTTTTGGTTTTTATGACAGTAAACTGAATATATTTGGGTTTGACATTTTATAAACCAAAACAAGAAATTAATTACTGGAGAAAACGATCAACAGATTAATGGACAAAGAAAATGTGTTTTCCAACATATATGGCTGAATTACTCCAACATTACAAGATACATACAGTTTTAATTCAATTTTATTTATATAACGCCAATTACAGGTCAAATTGTCTCAAGACGCTTTATTTTTATATTTTTTTGTCATACTTAAAATATGACAAAGTAAGAAATTTAAAGCTCTTGACTAATCCAATTTATTATTTGGTTTTTAAGATATTAATCGACAATTAAAATAAGTTTCTCCATTAAAACTAATAAACATGAGGTCAAATAGAAGGAACAGTTTTAAATACTGCAGTCCCACGACGACAAGAATAAAGTTTGTCAACAAAAAGTAAATCTGCTGGTGGATTCTATTAAAGTCCTAATAAATGATAATAAAGTGTGATACTAAAGATTTGTGGTGCTAAAAATGTCCAAGTAAAGATATCAAGTTGAACATCTGGATGGAGGTTGATAAAAGTTGACCTTCTTTCATTTCTCTGGAGTCGACTCCATGGATTTTATGGATGGTGGTTAAAGACCTGCTCTTCTAGTCGTCGTCCTTCTAGTTGTTCTAAAAAGTCAGTCCATCCTGGCCGACTTCAACACCTCTTCATGACGACTTGCCCTGCCTCGGACCTGGTGGAAACTCCAGAAACTCGGGAAAACCTGTGGAGACTCGAAGAACTCGTGGAGACTCGAAAAACTCGTCGGGCGGGGGAAGGTGTGGTGGGTGGTGGTGGGAGGTGGGGGAGTAGAGGGGGGAGGCCGCCACCCACCTCCCCACCTACTCTCCGCCCTGACTCCACCCAGACTCCGCCTTGCCTCCGCCCATGTGGTCACTTCAGGAACTACGATGCCAAAGGGACGACGAATTTATTTCTTTTCATCTGATCTGTAGCTCAGTGAGTTAAGGATTTGCCTGTGGAGCTGCAGGTCGCTGGTTCAAGACCAGACCCTTCTTAAATTTTCTCAATATTCTGACAAAGACAAAGAAAGAAAAAGGCCGGTGGCGGGTCTCGAACCTGCGACCTTCCAGTCTGTAGTCTGTCTTCTTTTCCCCTGAGCTACTCGCTCAGATACTAATTCTTCTTTTTTTTGCGCATTTATCATCTATTTTTTGTCGTTTTCGAGTTTTTTTTTAACTCGAGTCTCGACTCGACCGTTTTTCTCAGGAGGTTGGACTTCAGCCTTTGTGCTGGAGGGTGGAACCCTCAGTTTCAAGACTTTCCAAAGCCTCCACACCTCCCGAGTCCTCAGGACCTGAGCTTTCACACAGTCTGAGGGCTGAAATTTTCTAACTCCCACAGTAGTTCTCTGTTAGATTTACCTTTCAGACAGTCCAAGGACTGAAATCTTCTCAGTTCCTGAGTAGTTCTCTGTTAGTTTGAACCTTCAGACAGTCCAAGGACTGAAATCTTCGAAGTTCCTGAGTAGTTCTCTGTTAGTTTGAACCTTTAGACAGTCTGAGGACTGAAATTTTAAAAGTTCCTGAGTACTTCACTGTTAGTTTGAGCTTTCAGACAGTCTGAGGACTGAAATTTTAAAAGTTTCTCACTACTTCTCTGTTAGTTTGAACCTTCAGACACTCTGAGGACTGAAATTTTAAAAGTTTCTCAGTACTTCTCTGTTAGTTTGAACTTTCTGGTTAACAGAAGCCTTAAAACTTGTGACCGAGTCTTGATTTCACATTTAGACCATCCGAGTTCTTCTCAGACCTTCACCTGTGGGTTTTTTAGAAATCCTGAACAAACTTTGATTCTCTTCACTGAACAGTAAAGTTTGTGGAGATCAGAAGGTAACATTAGTTTGATCAATGCCTTCAACTACTAGTAGACTTTATCTGGAAAGCAGTTTTCTGAAATGAGTTCTTAGTAAATCTGTCCACAATCAAACCAAGAACATAGAAAGAGGAAATGTTTGAAGAAACAACTTGATGTTTTCATTTCAGACTAGAAAACGCTTTAAGACGATCTGTTTTTGCTCTTTTTCGTCCTTTTATTGTCTCTTCTGTTTAATTTGATCTTCTGAAGTTCAACTGGTGTCTTTTCAAATGTTTTGTCTTTAGTTTGATTCTTCTTAAATGTTTAGTTTTGCTCTTTTCTCACTTTTTATTCTTTTCTAATGTCTGATTTGATTTCCAAAGGTTTTGTCTTTTTAATGTTTAATTGTTGTTTTTTCAAATGTTTTATTGGCATGTTTGAAAAATTCCTTTTTTTTTTTTTCATTTTTTGATTAAATCTTTGTTAAGGTTTTTCTTTTTAAATGTTTTACCACCTTTTAATGTTTCATTTTCTTTTTAAATGCTTCATTGTATTTTCTGTTTAATTCCTATTTAAAGTTTTATTTTCTTTAAGATTTAATTTTCGAATTAAACAGTTAATTTTTTAATTAAATGTTATGTCTTTTTAAAGGTTTAATAATCGAATTAAATGTTTTGTATTTTTTAACAATGTTTAATATTCTTCTTGTTTAATTGTATTTTTTAAATGTTTAATGATCTAAAATATTTCATCTTTAATGTTAAATATTTTTGTTTAAAAACATTTGTTTAATTTCATAATTACATGTTTTGTATCTTCCATTTAATTATCTAATTAAATATTTTGTCTCTTTCATATAATTTAATTGTATTTAATGTTTAATTTTCTTGTTAAAAGTTTTATTGTATTAAATGTATTTTCCTTTGATTTAATTGCTTTTTTAAATGCAATTTATTTCTTTAATCTTTTTTTGTCAAGATTTTAACCCCAACCTTAAAAATGAAACAAACCCTTAAATCACAATGAAAATACTTCTGTTGTCACAATCATGAGTTAATCAATTATTCACTTTATCAATTCAACTTTATTTGTTTAGCACCTTTCACACAGATGACAAAACTAAACAAGCAAAGAGAAAAAACTGTGCTAAAACTATGATTAAAACTCAAAAACATATTTAAAAAAAGATTTAACATGGTAATAAAATGTGTTGTGTCCAGGGGATGGAGGGAGTTTATTGAAGTCTTCTTGGGCTCACATGGGAAATCATTTAAAATATAAACTTGATATTCAGTCGAAGGAAACTGGAAACTGCAGAGTGACAGAAGAAGCAACAATATCTCCCGTTTTCTCCTTTAATCAGTCGACTCTTCTTGTGCTTTCAGACTAAAGAATTATAGACTCTTCACAACCTGCTCAAACTCTTGGTACAGGACCTCACCACACGGGTCAAGAAGGTTTCTGTCTCATTTCTACTCTGAAGCTCACCTTCTCCTGCTCAAACTGCTGACAAATGTTTCTGCTGCTCTAAAGTCTGGTCTCCAGAACTTCCTAAAAACTCTCAAAGTCTCTTCTGCTGCAGGTTGCTTTGTAGAACTGTTCCAGAAAACCTCACTAAACCACATGGAGGGGCCTCAAGATAGTCGTCCAAATGAAACCATACAAAAACCAAACTAGCACAACCCAAACGCTAAAGTCTCCTGCAGCCTACCAGAGAACCTCTGAGAACAGAGAATCAGGACAGGAACTCTTACCTTCTGGACAACCAACGTTGCTTCACAAACAAGAATACAGAATGTGTCTGACCAAAAACCTCTAAAGACTCACTACAGCCAAGATAAAGACACAACTCAGCTGCAGCAAATCCACTAATCACTGCACACATTAGCACCATGTGCTAACTTTGGCTAAAGAATCACATTTACCAAGACAACTATCCAGTACAAAGCCCTAAAACACACCAAGAAACACATTAAAGACGATTTTACTGCTGGAAGCTGCAAGCCAACGCCTAAAGAACAGAGTAAAGCAACGGAGCTAAACCCGGTTCACTGGTGAAGAGAAGCAGAGGAAATGTTTGGCTGCAGCTAAATAAAGCAGGAAGACACTGAGCTGCTCAGGTGTTCCTGATAACACCAAGCTGCTCAGGTGTTCCTGATAACACCAAGCAGCCACCTGGACAGCCAATAGGAACACAGCTTCCTGGAAGTCCAGAGGGCTGGGTTAGTGAAGGAAATTTAATTTAAAGTTGAAGCAGAAAGTTAACAAAGAAAGTTGAAAACCACCTTCTGATACCTGAAATCTCTGAGTTTTCACACAAAGAACACCTGAACATGTCAAACTGGTTCCATAGTAGAACCATCATTGTAAAAACGTCATAGTATGGTGTGTTGCTCAAAAAACATTAGGACCCGGCTGTCAGGGGACAAACATGTAAGAAACATGAGAACAGAGAGAACCCAACCAGTAGGTCACAGTTTATCATCCCCCAGTCATCTCCTGAAGTCCATATGGTGAGAGACATCAGTATCTGGTTGTTAATTTACCAGAGGATGCTTATAATCATGCTGATGTGGTCTGTACTCTACAGTATTTTAGTGACTCAATAAATGCCTAAGTTGTTTTTTTTAAAATGCTTTTTAGTTTTTAATAAACATTTAACAGCCTATATGTAATCAATAAATGGCCTTTGCCTATCTTAAGAAAAATTCACTCAGAACTCTGATATGTTAACAGTACTAAATAAATCAATAAATACATGCATACACACATAAATAAGTTAATACATTAACTGTGTTAAGATAAGATTTAGATTTTTTAAAAAGTTGTTTATGTTTTTGCAGAATCCAGTATTGCTCACTGATTGGTCATTACATTTTGTTAGTTTGATTTCACTGTTTAAAATGATGCCACCTCTTTTCAGACAGAACCTGTGATAATAAAACAATACAAAATTAAAATTAAAGCTTTAAGTATGGCTAAATGCTTTTTTCAAAATTAAATATATCACTCCTTAGGTGGTAGTGGCCCCAAGTTCAGTTAAGTAGGAAACATATTCACAGATTCGGACTTCCAGCATCAATAACTCATTAGATATAGGTTGTCAAAACATAAACGGTGCCTCTTTCCCATTGTTGCAAGGCAGACAATGTGCTACAAGCCCAGTTTTATCAAAAGTAGCTGTCTTTCAAGCTACAGGAATAACATTGGTGTCTATGGAGTGAACAGGGTCCGTCTGCAATTTGCAAAACCGCTGCAACAGTAAAGAGAGACAAATATTCAATAACTTCACTCTTATACATTGTAGTGTCACTAAAATCACTGCAGCCTTCAACTGGCTCCTGTTGACAAAGTGTTTTAACAGAAATGTAAATGCTGTAATTTGATTCTTTTAATGAACCATGTAACTTGAATGGATGTGATGCTGGTGTGACCACAGTGCACACGTCTGATGTTGCTCACAGTGGTCCAAGGGACGCTCAGGGAGTTTGTGTATTTGCTCAGACTCATGAAAAATTACAGGGAACATTGGTTGCCACTGTGTTTTTGGGGTTTTTTTTTGCCACGAATGGTTGACAGTGTTCAGTGATGACATTCCCTGGTTCAGCCTGTGTGAAAGCTTCATTGTCGAGGTGATGATTGCTCTTTAACCTCTCAGTTTTCGTCTGAGAGAGTGCGGCTGTCGACAGCTGGAATGGCAACTAGCAGGGAATTCTCTATGTGCGTGGGTGCGTGCATAAGATGATGAGCAAATGACTTTTTCATTCTCTCTTCCATACTGACCTTGAACCCTGAGCTACAAAGTTGCACTCACTCAACATCCATGAAGCAGCAATGTCCAGACACAAATCTAGTTCACAATGAGCCGTGTCCCCTCCAGTCTGGGTATTGTGAAGCACAAGCCTGTGAAATCTGTCTTTGGTCTTGTTTGGGCATGAGGGATTACCGCGGGTTTAGGCTGTGGTCCCCAATGCTTTATGTTTGCACACTGGCTGATGGGGAAATCTGTGGTGACCAATGGATTCAGAGTTGGTGGGTAGTGTTTCATTATTCGACATATAAAAGGCCCCAGAATAGTTTTCAAAATTAAGTAACTATTCTAGGGCTGTTCCACCTATTCCATTTTGTTGAATCGGTGAGTGTTATTTGGTTTGCTGATCTTCAAATTAAGATGTAAAGAAAAAGGAATGGAATTGCACAATTTACATGAAACACACTTGCAGCCACAAACCTCTTAAACACGGGAAGAAGCATTAGCATAAACACTCAGATCTTCTCAGATAGTCTCAGAAAATAAACATAGATAATGAAGGGTTTCATGATTTTATATTATATGAAGGATCAAAGCTGAGCGGTATGAAAAATTGTAAACTAGGATGAAAACAAGGAATGAAATACTTAAAATCTTAACATGAAAACCAAGTGCGGCAAGCTGTAGATTAATTATAATAAAAGAATTAATCAAGAATTAGATGCACATGTGCCTAAAACCTGCACTTAAGTACAATGAATAACTCAGTTACTTGTATCATTAATGACAACCAAGAGTTACAATAATCTGGGAGCATCAGTGTCACACGCAATGAAAAGATAAATAAACTGCATTAAAAGAATTAAGGTTAAAATGTCAGACAACCTTATTTTTTCCTCCTCATTTTTTATGCATCTGTTGCAGGTTGATTCACTTGTCAGGAGCCTTTTTGTGAATAAGGATACAGGACAGTTGTTCCGTCTAGACGCACCTCCCTCTGCATGCTAATTGAAATTCAAATCAGATACTGTCTGTGCTTCACCTAAGTGCCTCTTAGCGATGTCAGCCCTGAAATGAATTCCCAAAGCAAAGACCGAAGCCTCAGCACAAGTTCACACAGAGGTCATACGCACAAGTTCTCTCCTAAGATATTTTAATTGCATGCCTGCCTTTTGAGATAGTGTACAGTCAAGAGGGGGAGAGCATAAAAATGTTGCAAAGATCAGAAGTGGGATTTAAATGGATATTTTATAAGCACATATCACTGGCCTTGTAGCCTACTGAGTCACTTGGATGCCACAGAGGACAGGGTTGCACCACGTGTTCATAAACCCAGCATGAGTTTTGCGTGTAAAGGCCCTCTTGAATACTAGCTAATTTCAAACTAATGGTTTGCTACCTCTGATTCAGTAAACGACAAGTGTTGAACTAAAGACTTAAAGTAAAACAAGTCATAATGTCTTGCACTTGAAGAGACCAAATAACATATCAAACCAAACCATTTTTTGTTAACACTCACTCAATTCAGTTGCTTTATATGTTGAAAGACACATACTGAGCGAAATAAGCAACAAATACCGTGGCTCAGCATTTCCTCCTTGGAACTGCACTGCTTTAAAAACAAGGAGTTAGACTTTCACAGTTTCATACATAAGAAACCGAAAGAACCAATCCTGTCACCTAGCAGGGTGGGGTTTTCTGTATCATTGTTCTTCTTGCTTCTGATGTTACACTGTGTTCGATCAGTAGTAGTTGAGCTGGTGTGCTCGAGCTGCAGAAAGCAGCAGAGGGGTGGGTGGAGAAACAAGCGAACACTTCATAGAGCCGCACATTCTAGTAAAAGCAACGGTGTAGAGTTACATCTAAGCCATTATAAAGCATGAATGGATTGTTTTCATGGAAAAAAAAACTTCCAAATAAGCAATTTTGATACAAAGAGAGAAGTTTTCAGGGGTTTGAATGACTGGAGAGGAACTTTAAGTATGACTTTGTGTATATGTTACTGTATACAAAAGTGGAAAATATAGTGTGCTTCAGAGATAGTAGTATTGTATTGTAAGCAACAACTTTGACTCAAAAAGCAGACTCAGAGACAAATTTAGAGAAATTTAGAGTTGAATACTGACATTGAGAATGTGAAATGCTAAGACGGTTGAAGATGATGGAGAGCTGAAGCAGTGCTGCTAAGAGGTTGGTTGGAATCTGGCTGGGTAAGTAAGTACGGCTGTAATCAGGCCTGAGAAATGGTGTGGAGGAGGGCGAGGCTGGCAGGTGGATTAGCTAGCAGTCAAAAAACACAAAGCCCAGCAACTTGTCAGAGCAAGAGATTTGGCCGCAGTGTAGGTAGTATGTAGGTGGACTGAACAATCTAGCTGAGAGTAGAAGAAAGAGCTTAGTAGATACATGACTAGAGCTGATGTGTGATGACCTTATGTGTGCTGATTGGCAGGAACTCCAGGCTAAACCGGATACATGCAAGTCCAGAGAAAAGACAAACAAGGGAGCAAGAAAGAGAAACAAATGGAATGGGGGAAAAGAAAACACCAGAAATGGGGACATGGTGCACTGTGCACCATGTCATATTCATGCAGTTTAGAATGAGTGGGACTAACATTGTGTAATTTGGGTTATATTATGTGGTTTCAAGCCATCCATTAGCTACACCCGTTTTATTTTGTAGAGGATCACGAGGGGCTGTAGCCCGCCAGAGCTGACATTGGTCCTGGACAGGTCGCCTGGTTATCACAGGGCTAACGCAAAGACAGAAACAATCATCCATGCTCACACTCACACCTTTGGCCAATTCAGAATCAGACTGTCAGAACTGACAATCAACCTACCTAACATGTCGTTGAATTGTGGGAGGAAGCTGAAGCCCCCACATATGCAACACACAAACTCCACACAAAAAGACCCACCTTGACCAGCAGGTTCCTCAGACAACAGTGCTGACCACTACACTGCTGAGCCTGCATTGTATGTTTGCAAAACGAAAGTCACAGATCATGTAATTGATTTGCTGGATCAGTTTGCGACAATAGAATCTACCTATCTGTCTATCTGTCTATCTGTCTGTCTATCTATCTATCTATCTATCTATCTATCTATTTATATACATATATACATACATACACACACAAACATATATATCTATAGCTATAGCTATATCTATCTATCTATCTATCTATCTATCTATATAGATAGATAGATAGATAGATAGATAGATAGATAGATAGATAGATAGATAGATAGATAGATAGATAGATAGATAGATAGATAGATAGATAGATAGATAGATATAGATATATATCCATGCTTATTGTTATTGGCAAACTGCTTTAAAAGTACAGGTTTTGTGTAACATTTTATAAAATTTTAATTAAAATATTCCTTATTTGCCACTTTAAATAAACAATATTTTGATGAGCTTTCATGTCAGATTGTACAGGCAACTGTATCTATCCACATCAAAATGGGTCATGTAGAGGTGGTTTCAAGTCCTTCCATTCTATTAGAAACCTAACAGATGTTTGCTATTCATTATTTTAAACTAATGTGTTTGTGGCCCAGTCTGTTTCAGTTTCATGATTTGCAAATTTCTACTAAATAAACTTTGTACTAAAAATAGTTAAAAAGTGAGTTTGCCTAAACAACTTGTAATAAATCTATGTGTTGGTAAAATTCTTGTCCTTTTTTCTTGTGCTTCTTGAGACACCAAAATATAGCTGCTTCTCTTGGTGACCCACTTCACATTACCTCAAAATCCAATTGTTCTTATTGGAATCACACTGGACCGTAATCTAATCTGCAGTGAAACCTGAACGACACCATTTCATTCCACCACTTAATGAGAGGCGTTGATGTCTCAACTAGTTTGTTGTTGTTCCTCTCGCCTCGTGTAATAAAGCTGCCCGCCGCTGACCTCCTCTTGGTGTAAACAGCATGACTCCCCTGATATTGGAATTAGTGCTGACCGAGGTATTTAAACAGCCACAACATGAGAAGTCTCTTGTAGGAGTTCATTAACTGCAAAGAAAGGCGACGCTGAATAATGAACCGGGCCTTTTTTAGCAGGGATGAGGAAAGGGAGGGGTGCGGTTATATTGATGTTCCTCAATGATTAACACTCCCCACTTTCTGGCCAGAGCTTCTCAATCTGCCCTGATTTCCATGGCACTCAGAGCTGGCCTTTCACTGCAGGAGCCTCTGGCTTTATGGAGCTGAAGTTTTCTGCCTGGTTACATTGATCAGAGATAATCTGAAGGGTGACGCTCTCGTGGATGATCTACCCCACAGCCGAGCAGAAGTAGCAGATAACAGAGGATTGATTGGGTTTTTACAGAGTCTGGGTTTCACAGTTTTCTATGTGCAGATGTGCCTCTTATCTTCATCCGTCTCAGGGATGCCTGGGGATACCCATTTCACCTCTGGAGGTGGAGAGGCTGTGCTTTGTCTTTCCAGCTGAAGACTGTCAGAACCTGTGACCTAGATTAGGTTATTATCTTCACAAAAGCAAAAACTCAACATCTGGGTCCATCACACATCTTATCCACTGTCCCCTGCTGCTGTGTCAGAGGCTGGGTGTGGAGTGGAACATTCAGGTTGCAGGTTTTCTATGAGAACCAGACTCCCAACTCCTGCAGGGTGGAGGAGGGGAATTTACGTCCTCTTGCCCTGAGAGCCATAAATCAAAATAAATTAAAGTCAGGCTCCCCCTGCACATATGGCACCCTCACTAACTTTTCTAGACTAAGGCTGGATAAAACCATTGCTAGCTTATTTCCAAACAATGATTTACTAAATGTTGTTGCATAAAAAAAGCCTTGAAAGGTATAAATTAGTTGTAGGGAAACATCTGTTGTCGACACCAAAACACTGAAGGCACTAATTTTTATATATTATTATATTGCATCACAGGGATGCAAATAATATAAATTATTACTGTTATAAACTGAACTTGATTTGAACTTACAACCAGTTCAAGCTGTTTTTACAGAGTTTGGGTTTCATGGTTCGCTCTAGACTGACATTCATTATTCTATCCTGACATTAGTGGATACAAACATAGAAGACAGCTGTGATGGAGGTAGTTATTGAAGGGAAACTGTGGTGATAGACATCATAACTATTTGAAGGGACACTTCTCATGAATTTGCTTGCTTCCGCTGTACATGAAATTATGAATCAAACCGTCAATGCTAACTTTAGTGGTCACCATGTTTACATCTGTACGTCAGTGTGACGTCTTGTTCTATTGTGCATGCCAGGCATTTAAGGACTTGTTTATAGTTCTATTTCACATTGTCTGGTTTCTCTCCAATATCCTTTTCTCTCATCCTTTTACCCCAACCACAACTGGTTAAGGCAAATGGCCACCCTCTCTCTGAGCCTGGTTCTGGCCAAAAGTAAAGTGAACAACCAAAAAAAAGAAATAGAACATTCGCATCTGGGCAATAACTCAGAATTGATACTGTGCCTACAAAAAGTATTCATCCCCTTGGAAGCTTTCTTCTTTTATTGCTTTTCAGCATTGAATCATTGTCAATTTAATTAGGATTTTTTTCTTGCTGTTTTTTGGGGGGTGGGAAGAATATATAAAATGTAAAATAAGTGATTGCAGAAGTATACACCGCTTTTAGGGTGACTCCCCTAATTCAACACAGGTGCAGCCAGCTGGAGCTGGAAGTCACACAATGAGTGAAATGAAGATCATCTGTTTGCAGTAAATGTGTCTCAGATGGATTTAATATACAAAAACTTGTATCTGGATGGTCCATTCACTGGTAAATCAGAACTCTTGGCTACACCAAGAAGACAAAAGAACACCTTAAGCAACTCTGTGAGAAGGTTATTAAAAAAGCATGCATCAGGGAATGGATACAAGGAACACTGCACATCATCCCAAACACACCATCCTCAACATGAAGCATGGTGGTGGCAGCATCATGATGTGGGGATGCATCTCAGCAGCAGTCCCTCGAAGGTTTGTAAAGGTAGATGGTAAAGTGGATGCTGTAAAGTATCGTGAAATCCTGCAGGACAAACTGATGCAGTCTGCAAGACAACTGTGACTTGAGAAAAGTTTGTTTTCCAGCAAGAAAATGAACCGAAGCATACCGTCAAAGCTACACAGCAACGGTTTAAAGACGAGATATTCTGGAGTTACTGAGTCAGTGCCCAGATCTCAATCTAACTAAGAATTTGTGGCTGGATGTCTAAAGGGCTGATCACTCATCATCTCCTTGCACCCTGACAGTTTTAAAAAGAAAATTAGATTAAAATTGCAGTAATCAGATGTACAAGGCTGGACTGAATTCTAACCACACAGGCTCAATGCTGTAATTGCAGCCAAACAACTAAAAGTGAGTCAACTAAATATTGAATTGAAGACGGTGACTATTTCTGCGATCACTTGATTTATGTTTAGAAATTTTAACTTAATGGCATTACTTTGCAAAAACGGAAGAGCCTTTTTTTTTTTTTTTGCAAATTATTGTCAACATCACCAAAATGTTATTGACTGTGTGTTATTCAGTGTTAAAAAGAAATAAAACAGGAAAACTACCAAAGAGGGTACGTGTTTTTTATTGACTCTAAATTTTGCAATGTGGACGTAGCTTAAGATTTAAAATTATTCTGATTCTGAAAGAAATGCCATCATATGCACAGTAAATTTAGAGCATACTTAACATTTTCTCCAGAAAAAGCATTCTTCACCCAGTAAAAAAAAAACCTATTACTAACAGTATTTGCTAGTACAATTTGCCGTTGTTTGACAACAAATAATGCTTATCAGGATAGAACTCCCTGCACCACCACGATCCTCACCTCCCGTTTCTCTTTCTACTCTGTCTCCTATGGCAGTAAATTCATTGTACTGTACATAGCGTGCACGGTCAGTGAGCCAACATTAAGCCTCTTATCACTTTCACTCCCACAGTGCTCTTTTGTTTGCGCTTTCCTGACTCTCAGTTAAACCTTTCATGTGTGATTATTGAGTAGCATCCCTGCGTGACGTGAAGACAATGTAACATGTAACAAAGCTACATACTGGAATGCAGCATATGACAAGGGATGATAAATATTGCATGCATGTTGACCACACAATATTTTAGACAATTTAGATTTATTACCATTAATTGAGTTTTTTGTTAGAGTGCTTCAATGAAGAAATCCTCATTCCAAACTGACTCTTATCCATGGCACTGAGGCCACACAGAGAAGCTGCAACTTAGCTGAACCTTGTAAATACATTTGATCGTCTTAGAAAAGACTGCTGGTCTAGTTAAATCTGAGTAATCCTCCATCCCTCACATGTAATTAGCTCTGCGCTTCAGACTGCTAAGTGACCCACATGAAACTGTCACCATTTCCTTTTGACACTAGCTGCCATAATGAGTCCTTTACACTGAAAACCCCTAGTTTGAAAGAGCTCTATGGAGCCAGCTAATGAACTGCTTGGGAAGAAAATATTTGCATATCAATTCCTGAGGTTTCAAATTTGACATTTTCAAATCAACAAATACCAGCACCTCAGATTAGAGTCTACATCGGTGTTTACCAGAGTTCAAGCAGCAGACACATCTGCTGGGAGGAGATTCTGTGATTTAGGCCTTCATGATGGAACTGCTGCAAAGAAACCACTATGGAGGAACACCAATGAAGTAGAAAAGACATGCTTGGACCAAGAAACATAAGTAATGGACATTAGACCCGTGGAAATCTGGACTTTTGGTTGCGGCTGCCTTGTGTTGGGTGGATGATCTCTACATGTGTGGCGTGGAGGAGGAGCTGTGATGGTGCCACTGTTGGCATTTTATTCAGAATTCAGGGCAACACTTAATCAGCATGGTCCCCACAACATCCTGCACAGAGACACCCTTCCATCTGCTTTGAGGTTAGTGGAACACGACAATGATCAACACCAGGCTCAGTTAGGGCCATTTAACCAGAAAGCAGAGTGATGGAGTGTCTCCACAGCCACCCGACCTAAACCCAGCTGACATGGTTTCAGATGAGTTGGACCACAGAGTGAAGGAAAAGCAGCCAACACGTGCTCAGCTTATGTGTGAACTCCTTTAGGACTGCTGGAAAAGCTCCAAGTGACAATCTCATGAAGCTGATAGAGAGAATGTAAGGTGTGGCTGCTATATATTCCATTTATTATATTTTTTGATATATTCCGTTTTGTTCTGCAATGTAGAAAACAGTTAAAACCAAAAGTTTTTTTGAAGAGGTGAAAACTATTTCCATAGACATTTGTGCAGGTGTGAGTGCTACAAATGCTTTTAAAGGATTAATACAGAACAAAACATGACAAAGTTAAGTGAAAAATATTGTATGATGGCTTGTAGCATACTGTTTGTATTTTAAATTTTTCTGCATTTATATAACTTTATTTTGATTCTTCACTTCTTTTTAACTCAAATTTGTCACACTGGTCTATTAGTACAGTCACATAAGCTTCTGAACCTTTTAAATCATTAAAAGAATAATGGATGAGCTGTGCATGATAAGGACAGTTTCTGTTATCAGACATTATACATGCTGTTTCACTCATGTAATGGAAGTTAGAGTTCACACAATACAGATCTATTGTGGCCTACAAAGGTATGTAGTCAGACTGGTTGATATGTTTTTCCGCATAGCAGTTTATGGGGAAAATCATTTACATGTGAGGTGATGAGTCAGTTCTTTTGCTTGTCTTTTGTATATAAGCACAGAGACATTTTCCACTCAGTGTTTCTGTAAACACAGCTGTATGAACATACTTCAGTCCATTCTGTCTTAATTAACTTCAGTGTTGATGTATTTTTACGTATTAAGGTGGACAAAATAACATGGCACCTGTAAAACATGATATTCATGGACAGGATCTCAAGGTCCAGCCGGTGTGAGGAGGGTGTCCAGTTTGTGAACCTCAGAGTTGCATTTTGGCTTTTTGTAGATGACATGGTTCTGTTGGCTTCATCAGACCTTGACTGTAGCATACAGTTGGATGGGCAGTCAGCACCTCTAAGTCTGAAGTCATTATTTTCTGCTGGAAACTGGTGGATTACTCCTTCTGGGTTGGGGGTGAGTTGGTGCTCCAACTGATTCATGGGAAAATGTTGCTTGAGATGGATGAGACAGATTGGTGGAGTGTCAGCAGTAATGTGAGCATTGTTGCGGACTGCTGTATGAAGAGGGAGCTGAGCCAGAAGGCATAGTTCTCAATTTACTCATCAATCTATGTAGCAGTGTCCAAAAGAACAAGGTTGCGGATAGAAGTATGCAAAATGAGCATCCTCATTGGGGTGGCTTGAATTCAGCCTTAGAGATGTGGTGAATAGCTCAGACATCCAGGGGGAGCCTGGAGTAGAGTCTGGTTGTGCATCTGATTAGTATGCCTCTAGGGCACCTTCCAACCCTGGGGCAGGCCCAGAACTCGCTGGAGGGATTACATATCTCATCTGGCCACGAAACACTTTAGGATCCTTCAGGAGGCACTGAAGAGTGACGCTGAGAAGAGGGACGTCTGGAATGCCCCACTTAGCCTGCTGTGAGCAAGAAGTGCAAGAAAACTAATTTTACAGATTCAGTCTATAACACAGCATGTTGTATGCTTTCCTCATAAAGCCTGCTATGCCAAGCCAAACCAGTTGTTGTAGCCCTAAAAAGAGTAGTAGTGTAACCTGAAGGATTTTATTAAACCTTTTTTTTTGGAGGGATATCACTGAACTTTTTTTTTTTTTGTCTGATTTGACGTGTCATTCTACATAAACAGCTGTTATGAAGGTTGACATTGCAGTTATGGCTGTGCACTGGGAGCACAGTTTCTGTTATGGGACATTAAATGTGCTGTTTCGATCATGTGATGGAGGTAAACTGTAAGGTATGTAGCAGAACTGGTTAACATGGATATGATTTTCTGCAAAGTAGCCTATGGGAGAAATAATTTGCATATCAAGTGTTGAGTCAGTTCTTTTGTTTGTCTTTTGGCTATAAGCACAGACACCAAGGTTTTGCACTTAGAATGTCTCTGTAAACACAAGTATATAAACTGTCTTGTGTTCACTCTGTCTTTTAACACAATCGAATGAAGTATTAGGGTGGACAAAAACCATGAGCAGATTTAAAATAGTGCTTAATAAAAAGAGGTGCAACATTGCAAAGCCAGTAGTGCACCTGTGGTGTATTAACTGTCTTTTATTGTTCTGGTGTTTACAGTGATCTGTGTAGCTGGTTTCTTATTTGCTGAGTATTCAGTTAAACAAAGCCCGTAGCAGACAGATCACATTCAAGCACACCTGTTTGCATTTACAGACACATTCCCTCCCAGATTAAATTCTTTCCCTTTGTTCTTTGTCAGAAACCATCAAGTCATTTTCCCATTGTTAGCTAAACAGGTCATTCCAGAGATTTTTTTAGCTTCAGTCTATAAAGTATCCCTACAAAGATATTTAATTTCATACCTCTAAATTTATATAAAGATAAAAACATGTTCATAGTCTTTAATCTTTAGTCATGAATTATTCTTGTTTTTTTATGATAACAAATGTACACATTAAACATCAGCAGATATCTATGATAAAGTTTGACAAGTTTATAAATGCACTTTTTTGTCTTTAAGATAACAATTGTTTCTATATTTCTTGAGTGATGTGCAGAACAAAGGCAGGCAAATTAGATAAAGATCAAAGCCAGCACTGATGCGGTTTGTCTCTTTAAATATAGTCTGAGAAACTATAAACCACCCAAAAAGAGCTTTAAAAATCCCTCTGTGCTGGTCTGCAGAAACGGGAGCAAACTGATAATGTCTCCTTTTTATGCAATGTGAGCCGAAATCTGAGACAAGAGTCCCAAAGCCAGATCTAAGCTGAGAGACTGGAGCCTCATTAGCAATCTATCTTTGTGGCCATGAAACACTCACACACTCACACACACAAAGTAGCTTTGTCTCTGGGCTGCGTTTGATATGCTGCAGCGGGGCCCCTGAGCTCGGAGACACAGCGAGGACTGAAAGCAGAGACTTCAAAAGTCGCCACTGTCCACCTTCGGGAAAGACAGATGATGCCTTGTTCAGTGTGAGGACCACTCAGCGCATTATGGTGATGCCTCCAAATTACTATGCTGATTACCTCGAGCACCTGAAGCCACCAAATGCCATATTCAGAAAATCTAATATTTATTTGATGATTGGCAGGAGTCCAGCATCTAAAAGCTTTTTATTTGCTTGTCTAACATGCTGCAGGAACCTCAGCCTGGGGATTTCAGGGGAAGTTTTTCTTTCTTTCAGCTGTGTTTTGCTGTGTCTCTCATGCATGTTGACCATGGAAAAAACTGAATGGAAGGAAAAGTGAATGACGCAACAAGAGGAAGTTAAACGGGGAAAGAAAGAAGAGCATGTTCAGAGATAAGACATACTACAGACATGATTTGCTGCACTACTGTCACCTTACAGTGCATTTATTTTTAGAATGAATGGCTTCGTAAAGGGGATATCTGTAGCATTTCTCAGCATAAAACATGTTGCACCAAGTAGCTGCTGAATAACACCAGAGGCACCGTGCACGTTTCTCAGAATAGATCCTGCCAGAGTTGAACTAGAGATAACACAGCCACCGCAATGGCGTTGTGTCCATTGATGCTTCCACTGGAAAAACATTTAACCAATCAAAGATGAGTAGATGGAATAAAGGGAGGTGACGTGCTTTTCCTACATACAGCTTCCTTGTTACAATTAGGAAAAGTAGATGAAGATTGATGGATTAAATACATCCCTTCAGCCTTACAAATTCTCGAATGTGGACTTTCAGGAAAAACAGTTCTTAAATAAACGCATTTCTTTAATTAATATGAAAAATGGTACTTGGTCTTAGAGCTGCTGTCAGCTTCCTTTTCAACTGAAAATAATATTGGCCGCCTAGATATGTCACTCTCTATTGACTGGTCGGGACAGTGCACAACAAAGCAACACCCCTACCAATAAAAAGAGGCTAACATGAAGACAATGCTGGGCCTAATGAATGAATGGCATTGTTGACATCAAAATCAGAACACACACATGCCAAGTACGAACCAATAAAATACCATTTCTGGTGCACAATTATAGGTGACACAGTGAACCGTTGCCTTCCTTGCACTAAGTTCTGTCTTAATATCCAGTATTATAAGACAACAACATGCTCGATGCTGTGAAAGGGTTTATCAATGAGGCAGTAATAGAGGACAAACCTTTACTGATGTCGAGGAGACATAACTCGAAATGTTTGTGAAGAAACAATCACTGTCCCAAAGGGGGATTAAACCCACAGTGTTGGCATTAGCAGCCTTTGATCTAAAACAACTCACTGAATAGGAGAGAGGTGATTGTTGTGCACGATTGTTACACACTATGACAGTCCATAATTTACAAAAGTGTCAGTTTATATCGGACCTCTTGGTGGTCATGGTACATGCATATTAGCAAGAAACAGCTCCAATCACATAGCATGAACAATGAAATTCAGTCTGTTTATCAGGCTGCATTCTCGTTTAGCTAAACGTGACTCAGTGACTTACTCAGAGGACCTTTATATTTTCTTGGCACTGCTTTAAACTGCTCGTTGTAATCATGCCATTTAAAATGAATATGTCTGTGCAAAATTTCTGGTGACACGATTTACATATTCAAATATTTATCCTCTTTTGGGCATTTTCATGTCTTTATTTTTTGCTCTACAATATTTAAGTTGGATTGTTGACATTAATCAGCAGGAAAAAAAATGAAATAAAGACAAATCCTTTCAAAGTGAATTACAAATCTTGGTTGCATCAGCGTGGCAGTGCTGCAGCCAATTGGTTGCACTTCACATAATGAGTTGAATACATCACCTGTGTGTAACCAAGGGTTTCCAGCTAATTAGGGTATCTTCAGGCCCTCTATGTTCAATGTAGAAAAAAAATAATTGCACTTTCATAGCAAATTTCTATGCACATTTCGAAGCAACCATTAGAAAAGGTCAATGGAAACAACAAATTTTGAAAAAGCTTACCATTTTTGGATGGGTTTTCATGCTCACTTCAGGTTCTTTTCCTTTTGACTTGTTCAAATAAAAGTTAATGCGCTTATTAAGAGATGGACATATCTTTTTAAGTTCTGTTGTAGCAAGCATTTAACTCACATGAATGATCAGCTCAGGGCAGTATTGTCAGTACCAGCTGACATCTTAAATGATTACAACTTGCTTGACTGAACAAAGTTCCTGAAGATCAATCTCCATTATTCTGTTCTATTCTAGATAATTTTGGTTTTGTCTTCTTTGAGACAAAAACTTGGCTTTGTGTTCTGTTTTTCTGCAGCTACTTTTTCTACTCTGTTTATTACTGTCATGTGTGACATACTCTATTCTGCTACCCTCTGCAGCCTAGTTAATTTGTGCTATGGAAGTTACTGGAAACAAGCTTCATTTGCTTTTCTTGTTGCAATATTTTTTTTAGAAAAATGATTCAAATTCACTTGACAGTTACATGGAAAGATGGCTTATGTGTGGGAGCATGGATTCAATCATTGACACAATTTCTGAATTCACAGGGTAAATACATAAAATCAGTGTTATTCATTGAGAAAAAAATGAAAGAACCAAAGAAAAAAAAGACATTGTTTTGCAGTGAAAAAATATTTCCAAAGACTTTCTCTAACAATTAAAAATGAAACATATTGGCCTCACTGGTTCAAGACCTTTATGTTTAAGACCCTACAGTAACCTCCACACAAAGAGAGAGAAAAATAAACACACTGCAACAAAACAGAGCAGCCTGTTACTGTGCTTCTTGTGAATAGTGTTCTACAAGTTCAGCAACTTTTCATACAATAGCCTCCCCCACTACAGGGAGCAGCCGTGACGTGTTCGGAGCAATGAAGACCTGTTCAACCAGAGCCAGCAGGTGCTTCCTGGTGCTGCAGGAAGTCTTCTGCACACTCTCTGATGGACAAACACGTGGGCCGGAGCACTTCTGGGAAGGAAAGCCTAGTAGTGAATGTTCCCTCATCAGCTATTGTCAACATCTGCAGTTCAGTGTTTTTAAAGTCACTCATACTGCCTGGAGAATTACACACAGCGTGTTGTGGCATGACACAAAATGTGACATTTTGAGGGCTTTCTCTGTATTCCCAGTCTGATCCGCTGCTTTAAATCCCAATCTGGGAAAACTGACAAAATATCTCCCTTCTCTTGATTCCTTTTGTCTTGTAGCAGGTTGGCGTTTCTATGAGTGTCTGGGCTGATAAGACTGCTTTAAATGCAGCTTGAAGCTTTTTATGACGTCTGCATTTGAAAGCTGACAGCATGTTTTGCTTAAACACCCTGGGAAATGACAGGATGAACTTTATGGAACCTCAGGACAGAATTCAGTCATTACTAACAGAAGAGAAGATAGTGAAAGGCTGTAAAACAGAGTTGAAAGGGCTGTAAACTGCCTCCAGGATGTGAACGGATCATTTCCTTATGGCTACAGTGAAATTAGAGCACTAAGATGACAAATAGCACGTCAACAGGTACTGTATGTTAGATCAGTTGTGTGTTTACAGCTTTGCAGATCTCACCAGTGTTGGGAAGTGACACAAGTATTTACTGTATGTTAAAGTGTTTTCATTTTCAGAAGCCTGTACTCTAATGTTGTGGTTTTACGTGACGTCTGTAGAGTTAGTTTGTGTATTTTACATTTAAACTAAGTGAAGTCACTGTTGCTGTATAAACACAGCCATAATCTCCGTGACTAATAGGCTTGTGCAGGGTTGCAGCTACAATTGAGGACAATAAGGTCACGTCCTCTCTGCTTATCTGAAGACTTTTGCGTAAACTTGCCACAGCTAAGATGAAGACACAAAGGGAAGGAGGTATTTCTTTTAACTGGTTAAAAGAAATTTTATTTTAAGGTAGCGGCAAAACAGTGTTGGGAGCAGCAAGCCTGAGGTTGTATGTTTGCCTGAAAACTGGGAACCTGATTCCGAGTTTGGACTAGAAGTTGGGCTGAGGGGAGCAGGTCAGAGAGATCCATGAGCTGAGCTGGCGAGAAGAACAGACACCAAGTTGTCTGTTGATATGTTTGAGCAGAGACAACATTCTGCTGGGTTCCATGTTCTGAGCAGAGTTTTTAAAGCATGCTTGATGATAACAATGATGCAGTGCAGCTGATGAAGCTGTGCAGTCCAGGAGGGGCTGGAGACAGGAACAGAAAGCATGACTCTTCACACAGTATTTACCTAACAACAAAAATAAATAATTCTGTATTCATTTACTGGAGTCATTTTACCCGTGGCAATATGAAAAAGCCCCTCAGCCAGTTTGAAAGGCATGTTATCTTTTTTTTTTTAGTTTTGTTAAGTCAGAATCAGAAACTGTAAAAACTGAACTAATCATCAGATTTTCAACTTTCTGATCGTCCTTGATTGCATAACGTGTGACATGCAGTTTCACCGGGGAACTATACTAAATCTAACTTTGAAATCATGACACTTCACCATCATCAGTATATTCTACAAGTCTTGTTGAAAAATGAGGCAAAAATAAGTAGTTTTTGCTCTGGACTCTTCACAAAGCCAAAAATCTGCAATGTTTGACACCACTGGGAAGCCATGATTCACTCAGCTGTGACTAACAATCATTTTTCCACCTTAAATTGCCACACATTAATTTTAAAATGTGTGGGGAAAGTGAAGTCAGGTTGACTGCTAAAGCAATTGGCAGATTGTGTCCTATGAAGTTGCAAAAGATAACATCAGCCCTGGTTTGGGATGAGGAAACATCTTCATGTGTGTGTGATTCTCTCTTTGATGTATCCCCCAGTTGTGATTTAAAATGTGTATTTGCACCATACACACTGGATGCTGCTGCAGACTATACAGTGAGCGTAATGTTGGCTTTTTTTCTGGTATGATAACACAGCTGTACATTGCTGTTAGTTGAATAAAGGATTAATATCTCATACATTTTGCTGCCATTTATAAGATTTTTGATGACTTTTATGGATTTTTTTAGAAGGTGACACGAGTAATCATCCAACAAAGTTGACATGTATATCTGCACTTTTTTAAAACTAAGTTTTGCTGTTTACGGAGCAGGTACTGTAGTACACTTTGGGTGTATTACAGTCTGTAGGAAATCATGAGCAATCATGAGCTGTAAGAAGCTAGAAAGCTCAAAAGAGAAAAGTTGGGTAACTTTTGATTCAGTGTTTAGACATTATAGTCTTTTTACAGACGCTGTGTATCAAACAGTGACACTGTTCAGCAAAGTAGATATGTGCATTATTATGGACATTATTGTGATTACTATTTATTATTTAATGTACTTTCACAAAAGTTATTTGTATACTTAGAAATATCTGTTGCTTGCAATGTGAGCAGGATTACAGCAGCATCTTGGATCTTAGCATCAGTTGTTGCACATGCCTGCATGGATGCTGCTGTTCTATTTCTGCAGTGGGAGCAGTGTGAGAATATGTGGGTTTGTTTAGCTGCCACACAGTTGCCCTCAGCTGTCCCATCACTCAGCGGGGGACGGGGGCATACCCCAGTTCCTCCCATTTTTCTCTCTCTCTAATCCACCCCCACTTTTTCTCTTTCACTCCCAGACCCTCTCGGAGACAAGCGCAGACTAGACGAAGCAACTAGGTCAACCTCCAGCTATTAAACTCCCGTGTGCCTGTTGAGACAGCGGGACAAATGGGTCCTACTTCAGCTCAGACACAAAGGCCTTCACATCCATCGAGGACCTTGGCCCCACTTGCATCCTAATGAAGCGAGAGTGGAGGGAAATGCATTTAGTTAGTATGCTCGCTGACCAGGAAACACAATGGGTTGCACCGTTACATAATGGGACCCTGGTTGTGATAAGGATGGAAAGACATTTTAATCAGAGCTACTCTGCTTTCATAGGTTGGTGGTCTCAGTACACCTGTTATCAACCATGGAAAAACCTATTCAAAACATGCACAAGTGCACACATCAGTGGAAGCAAATGATATTTCCAAAAATTTGCATTTCATAATAGGGATGTCCCTTCCCTCCTGCTACTGATTGATTGCGAGTGGTCTCCTCAAATGAAAGTCTGAATTATTCAAGGACAATATGGCAGGTTGGACTGTATTCATTTCCTGTTCAATCAGACAGTTTGATGGGTATTTAGGAACCACTGAATATATCAGTAAAGAGTAATGGAGCTCTCTTTGAGAAGTAAAAATAGATAGACATCTGTAGAAGAAAAGAGGCTGTGTTCAACTTCCACACAGTCTTTCACAAAAGTCAACCATCCTGCTAGTGACTCTGAGGCTGTGGTCACTGCGGAGCTTTTTACTAAAATCTAAAAAAATAATAATTTTTACACAAAAAAACTTGCAGTAGTACATTTCTTCCATTTATGCTACCATCTGATCATTTGGATGAAACACAAAATTCCTGATGCTGATAAAATTTGTTTTGCAAATCTGCTTGGTGGATGTTGACAAATTTGACTTGCAGTAAATGAATTGTGAAACTTATCTACAGTGTAAGTCAATCCTTGTTTCTTTCTGCTGACATGCCTGCTACACCCTCTATGCACACAATCTGATAACCTACCATGATGTCACTGAGTAAACACTGGGGCCAGTGAGCCAGCAGGGCTAATAATAAAACACTTCCCTCACCACAGCTTGTTGATGCTCTACCTTGCAGGTGCTGTGAGCTCATACTGTGCAACTCAAAACCCAAAATTACAGCCTGTGAAGTGAAACAACAACAACCATTAGAGCTCTTGTTGTCTGGTGACCTTGTCAAAAAGGGTGAAAATACATTATAGATGTTCATTGTTTCAGACTTCAAGGCCTTGAACCGCACATGAATGAGCTGAAGGGCATCTTAGGACATGTGGATGAGCGGGTGTAAAATGTCAATGATTTTCTAATGTTCTAAATCTGTATGTGTAGACTGCAAGCTTTTATCTCTGGTGGCAGCTTCAGGTGAGACTGAACATCCACCTGTCTTTGAGAAAAGATATCAATTTTCTCACCTGTTGGCTTTCTTACAAATGCTATGCAATGTGATCTGATATTGACCTTTTGTTACAAACTTATTTTCCTTTGAACATAACTTATGAGCCTGATGATCAGACTTAACTGATTTGTATTTTGACACCATTTATTATATTCTAGCTGAATTACTATTATCTGAAAAAAACAGATGTGGCAAGCAGTTTAGATGCCAATAAATGAAAAACACCATGTATTAAAAGTACCATATGGTAAAAATGCAGTTTTATTGTGTTTTATAGTGGTTATAAAAAAAAAAAAATGGTGTGACTTGGTTTCAGTTACAACTGGATGGAGTTTAAACCTTTGTCTGCCAGAAATTTGGAGATTCCTAAAGGAAAAAAAACACAAAACAAAGCACATCCCTTTTGTCTGTTTTGTCTGCACAACAATAAGTAATTTAAGGATTATCTCTTCTTATTTCTTTGATAGGAAATGTGATGAAGGTGGAGAAAGAGCGAGTGGATGGGAAGCTACAAAAATGCCTTGTCAGATTGAAAGCAGGGATTTTGTGATTATGTGATACGAGTCTTACCCCGAGGCTACCACCATGTCCCAGATTACACCTCTGTATGTGATAGCACTCTTCAGAGCATTGTGAGTGTGCTTGTCAAAACCAACCCATTTAGAGTAGAAAGCTATAAAGCACAAAGATCAAAGCTTTGAGGTAGATTTGTTGTACTTTTTTAGTCCTACAGTCTTTCTATGTATGTACAATATCGCCTGTGATTAGTCTGAAGTAGGACTGTGATGCACCTGCTTTTAGAAGTAAAGACTTTGTGGCAGACTGGTGTTACTGGTTCCTCTGTGGTTTGGGTTCCCTGTTGTTAGTGATGATGAGAAAAAAAAAGCCTTTTTGAAATTTAGACCAGCTCTGACAGCTAAATATCAGTTTACAGAAATGTGACGCATTGTTTCGAAAGTTAAAAAGGAAACTTGGATTCAAACAAATCTTCAAGCATCAAAAAACCAACTGACTTCTAAATATACTTTTCTAAACATCTCACATGCCCAAACAGTCATTGTGCATCATTACACATGAGTGTGCAGCACCTCAGTGACAGCAATTTCTATATTTCCTGTAAATTATAGGGCAGCTGCTGCAGCTGGGTCAGTTTCAAAAGGAGCTCAGTTGTTGTTTTCTCTCCTCTCTGTATTTCTTACTGCACTGAAAAAGTTTACTCGCACTCATATAAAAAAATAAAAAAAGATTAGTGCTAAGGCACCATTCAGGGGTTATAAAAATATCTAACTCTGTACTTCAAGCAGTAGCACACACTGTTTATTGCTTATTTTCCTGCCTCTTGTTAAAACCATGGTTACATATATTTCTGGGTTCTCATGACACAATAGTAACACATCAACAGCACAATGACAAAAACCATTTAAAAAACATCATAATTACAGTAAATTGTATTTTACATGCACGACTGAAACTTTTAAAATGTTTTATTGTGAATTTGCTAGTGGTTCATTCAGTAACAAAAGGGCTGTTTAAAACACGTGTGAGTACTGGTACTGTAACTATGAGTCATATTTGTGTACTAAACATGAATTTGTCTATTATAACTTTCATTTTAAACATTCTCTTCTTGATATAAGAATATATATGGGAATACTGATAAGGTTTAAACTTGCACTAACTTATTTTTTGAGCTACTTGGGGCCAGTGCAACAAGTTTTAAACACCGATATAATACATTGCGACATATTTCAAAGTTGAAAAACAAAACATTAGATATATACACATCAAATCTGACAAAGATTAACAGTAGCATTCTATTTGAGTTGTGTTTGCGAACACCTAATGAATGTGAGGCCAGTGTTGTATGTCTGCATGTAATGTACATTTCATCATCTGCCCAAGTCCACGAGAGTTTACACGGACGGTCAATGTATGTCCACATGCAGCCCAAAATTACTATGCAACAGGGGCAATAGTATGTCTGATCGACAGTACTGTGCATTTAAAGACTAGAAAACAGTGTGAATACAGCTACACAATCAAAGCTGTCCATGTGTGCATCTGCAAGGGAGTATAATAAAAGCTTAAGTCCAGTATTTATCCTCCTTCTATTTTGCTCTGTCTGTTTTATTCAACGGCAAAATACTCCACAGTTTTAACCAGCTATTGCTTAACTAGCAGTTTAGTTAGTTGTTTATTTTTGTGCTTTACAGGTAGTGTAGAATTTTTTTCCCCTACTGTTTATTGCTGAAAACCTGCATCTGCATGAACTAACCCTGATATAAAAGTCAAAATTAACTGGAACATTAACGTTGAAGACTGTCAAACCAAAATTACAAGCTGAAAGATGCCAAAATGCCCTGCATAGATTAGAGAAACTGCAGAGTTTGGTGATAATTCTCGACTGGTACTTCACTGTGTGCACACAGAGTAGTCACTTCAACACTATTAATACAAAAATACTGATTATGGCAGCTTTAACAGCTGTTTTTGAACCATTGTCTCCATTTTTGCTTACAGGATAATGACAAAGTCAGCTTATTTAAAAATTTAAAGTGGCTCTATAAACTTCAGACTAGCTTCTCTTTTCAGAAGTATAAAGTTGTACTTTCTACTCAGTAGAGTAACATTTTGCTGACATTCAACAATACTAAACAAAACCCCCCTCCCAACACCAGAAATCAAATGACCAATTTAATTTATTTTTACATTTTAAGCTTTGAAAGACCTCGTGAAGTCAGATTATGTAACTGTGGGGTGGTCAATCCAAATCATGTGCATGTGATACACTTGAACTCTCTGACCGAAACTCAGAGCTCTGGCCTAACATCTCTAAATGAGACCAAACCTGCACGCAACTATGTGCTTTTCCATATCAGCTCGAATCAGCAACGCTTCAGTAGATCTCTACATGTTGTTTCTAATAAGTTACTTTACAGATCAAGTATTCATTTATAGGATAACGTTATTTCTTTTACACCGACAAATCAAAGATAAGATGGTTTTACCTTAGCTGACATGTTTCAACTGCAACTGCAGTCTTCTTCAGAGCGTCATCTGACGTGTGCTGACGTGTCCTTTTTTATCAGGTGACCGGTCTGACAGATCTGTCAGAATCTGTCAGATAGGCCACGCCCCCCGCCGCCAGGTGCTCTCTGGAGGATGGAGTCCCAGGTATTAGAGGGTGTAGTCCCCCTCGTCCCGGTTCATGGAGCAGCTCGCCCGCTTCCTGATCTCGATGGCCTCCTTGATCCATCGTTTATGCTTGTTGGTCTCCGATGTTACAATCCTCCCCCTGTCCCAGTCCATGATATGATTATTTCTTTTGCAGTGATCCCTGATGGCTGATTTTTTGTTTTCTTGTTCGGCTTTTTCTTTTTGTGTTCTTGTGAGTCGTCCAGTTGTTTCCTTTTCGCATTCTGTCTGGTGTTCTTTTCGTCTTGTGCTGAATGATCTGCCTGTTTCTCCAATGTATGTTTTCTCGCAAGATTTGCACGGAATTTCATAAATGATGCTGCATTTCTTGTCCGGTTCTATTTTGTCTTTGGGATGGACTAATAGCTGCCGGAGTTTTGTATGTGGTTTTACTGCTGTGTTGATGTTGTGTTTTTTCATTATGCGCTGTATGGGTTCTGTTATCCCACGGATGTATGGGATGGTGATTGTGTCTTTGTTTTTATTGTCCGGTTGTTTTGTTTGTGTTTCCTTTTGTGTATTTACTTTGTTTTTAGCTTGTTGTTTTCCTTTGTTGATGGCCCATGTCAGGTATTGGCAGTGTGTGAGTGCGTTCTTGATGTGTTTTTCCTCCTCCTGTTTGTTTTTATCGTCTGTTATGATACTTGTCCTTTCATAAAGTGTTCTAACTACTGATAGTTTGTAAACTGTGGGATGTTCTGATGTCCAGAGGAGGTTCTGGTCTGTATGTGTAGGTTTCCTGTAAACTGTGATCTTAATGCTGCTGTCTTCTCTGTGGTGTATGTTTAAGTCCAAAAATGAAATGGTCCGGTTTATTTCTTCTTCGTGCATGAATTGTATATTTCCTGTGTCGTCCATGTCGTTCAGATGATCGATAAGTTCTTGTGTGTGTCCAGATTTTATTATTTCCAGGATGTCATCAACATATCGTTTCCAGAGTGTGGGTCTGCAGTGTGTGGATGGCTTTGGTTTCTAGGTCCTCCATGAAAAATTACTCCTTATTGCAGATAGTGGATCTCCCATTGCAAAACCTCAGACAGGACACCTGATAAAAAGGACACGTCAGCACACGTCAGATGACGCTCTGAAGAAGACTGCAGTTGCAGTTGAAACATGTCAGCTAAGGTAAAACCACATTATCTTTGATTTGTCGGTGAAAAAGAAATAACGTTATCCTATGATAGTTAACGACAAAATGAACATCATCCAAATATTCATTTATATGTTTACCTTTAAACCACAATTAACTGTAAAATTACATTATTTTATTGTATTCAAATCAGCAAAAAATGTTATTATTTCATAGATATAAGGACAAAAAATGCTTTCATTTTTTAATGTGATATTTTACAACTTTGTTAAATAACATATTATGTATTAATTTACATGTTAACTGTAAAAAATTACATATTAAAAATCAGTGTTTTTACAAATAGTAACTATTTTTTTTTAAATTATCGTATTTAAATATACTAAAATGTGAGTACATACACATATTTGCAATTACTGTCACAGTGTTTATATTCTGAACTTCACAGTATTCTGCTGTTTAACATATTTTTTTTGTCACTTCTGCTCCCAGATTTCCACAATCTTTAATGGGATTCTTCATTTTTACAGTGTAGGGCTGTGTGTAGCATTTAATGCAGAGGATAACTGATGTTAAATCAGTGTTGGCCAAAGAGACACACATATAATCCACTGTACCTTATTGATACCATATAACACCCCTCTTTCCTTGTGTTCTGTACTCATTTATTATCTTTTCTTTTTATGTTATTGGTGTATAGAGAAAATTTTGAGTTTCCAGACTCACTTTTATATTTTATCACAGTCTGAGCAAACTCTACGGACACTTAGCTTCAGCCTTTTGTCTTTTTCAAATAAACGAAGCCCCTGGCTTTCCTATAAAGTAACTTTCTCATCCTTTTCCTGTGACTCAGAGGCTCTTTGGCTTGCAGCCACCTGATAAACTCGGTTTATCAGTGATCGGTCAGACGTGAGGACTTCCCATGACCTCATGAGTAATTGGTTTAACTGTAAATCCCAAACGGTGGCAAGCCCATCTGTAAAAGACATTCCCTGCATTCACTGAGAGAAAGAGAGAGGTGGAGGAGTGATGGTAACACACTGTGCCTGGTGCAGTACGATCTGCAGTCAGGTGGGACTGGAAGTGCACATTTACTGTAAAAGGAGGCACTGAGAAACCTGTGACCTTAATTTAAGTCTCTGCTGGCAAGCAAGAATTATGCCAGCATTAAAGCTGCTTCTCTTTCATTATAAATCCTTTGATTTAGTCTTTTACCCCCATTGTTTTAAGTGTTGAAATGTATCTATCAAAAATGCCAGTCAAGATGGTGTGTGTGCAAATGGCAGGGTATTAAAGAACTCATAATTTTGGGAGTTTCCCCTTTCCTTTAGTGTGTTGGGTGTGTAGAACTTTTAACTCTGCCAAGGAACGTGGCAGAGTTATGTGACCGTCAGTGTACGTTTGTCCGTCTGTTTTTCTGTCTGTCTGTCTGTCTTTTAGCAACATTGCTCAAAAACGGACTGACGGATTTGGATGAAATTTTCAGGGAAGGTAAAATGACACAAAGACCACCTGATTAGATTTGAGCATTTCTGTCTTACGAGACAGCAGCACTGCGTCACTGTAACTATGACAATAAGCTGCCTGCTGACGATCACGTGATTGCGATCCTACGACAAATCCACTGCGATTTTCTGTCGGAAATCATACAAGGAACAGTTGATTAAATTGTGGAGTGTTTCCGAGTCCCATCAATTCTCGCCGTCCTCTACATATTTAGGTCACGCGATTCGGTATCCGTACATAACATACACATGCATAGCACACGCCTGTGCTCATCACAAGGTAATTTTTTTATTAAAGATTTCGTCCATCGGAAATGGTGCAACGACTGAGCAGCCTTGGCAGAGTACTGCACTCTCTGAGTGGTTTTCTCGTTTGTTTATGTAAACAAACACTGAGGTGTAACTTACAACTTACAATAATTATCATCAAAACTTTAGCCATCGTTTCCATCAGAACATCCCTCCAGGATACACTGTTATAATGACAACATGACTAAGCAATTTGACTGTCCTATTCATACACAATGACACTTGTCATTCTGATGCCACTGACATGTTCATTGACACAGATATTTACTTTTGAGAGATGAACTAAGGATTTTGAGCAAGAAACTGGCTTTTGCAGGTAATCCATGGTGTTTTGCTATTTGGACGAATTGTTTTGAGAAATGCACTTACTGTTTTGCAAATGTCGAGGATGATTCGAGAAATGTACCAAAGCGACTGAGAAAAACTGTAATATCTCACTAAGTTGTTATGATGAACCAGTTTGCAATCCCACAAACCCTGGTGAACAGAAGTCCAGTATTCAGTTTCATATTCACTACTCTACTCTTTCTCCAAATGGTATCTGGGAATTTATTTGCTAAATGCATGCCAGAATTGTGGGTCATAAAAGCAAAACAACAAGCCGAAAGATGCTGAATACTTTCAACAGAACTGAGAGGGCTAAGTAGTTATTCTCAGTGGGTTTGACACAACAAGCTGCTTTCACATCAAGTGTAATATTTTAATCAGTATCTAACTCTAAAATTCTGATTAGAGCAACTTTAAACTATCTGTAGAATTTGATAATTTCCAACTCTGGCAATCCATTGATGGTATAAACTAATAGCCAGTGTAGTACAACAACTCATTCTCTTTATGAGTCCAGAAAAAACCTTCCAAGGCATTTTTTAACTGCTAGACTGCATCACATTCATATCTACATTAAGTATGAGCATTTATTTACTCACCACACTTTACCCACACTGTGTTCAAGTCCGGACCTGCACTTGACTGTAATAGGACAATCCTGGTGGCACCCATACTAAAAATCTAAACACATGATGCAACATCTAAAAATGCTTGGGTGATGAAGTGTCTTTCCGAATCTGTTTTTTCAGTCACTTTTTTTTAAAAGAAATTTAATTTACACCCTTGAGGCCAGTGATCAGGGCAAGAAAGCAGCTTTTTCTCCCATCAACATCAGCTAATGGTTTCAAAACGGCATCTCCACTCTTTTTAACGGCCGCACATAATTTTTTACAACTTAATAGGACTTTCGAATAATTGTTGGTTTCCTGCCAACGTGGCTGGCAAAGTAGAAAAACTTGTCTCACAGCCAATGCTTAGCAGCATTTAACTGGTGGTTATTTCTCCACCCTGAATGTGGCTTTGATGCTATACAATTTGCACGTGCAGTGAAAGCATGCATGTGTCCTCATGTGGCTTAAGTGGTTTTCCCTAAATACTTAACAACAACTAAGACTTCTTTTAATTGTGTATTGTTTGTAGTTGTGCTAATGACTGGCAGGACAGTGAGACAGTTTCATTCTAACCTTGACAAATTTGAATGAAGCTCTGATCTCTCAATCTGGAAACAGCAGGACTCCATATGCCAAGTGGAGCAAATGTGTAAAAATTAATCACACATCAACGTTTAAAGGTGCTGACACATGAAAATGAAAAAGGAAAATGTCACACCGCTTAGTTTTCATCTAATGATCGCGAGGGTACAGTAAAATAACTACATATGATTTTAATGAGTATATACGCAGACTTCGAGAACATTATATTTTTCTTCTGCTGAGTCCCCACAGAGTTTTTCAAACCCTTGCAGTTTCCATATCAGCAGGGGCCACAAACCCCGACCATTAAGTTCATGCATAATTTATCTCTATGTAAAAGGACCCAATTATAATGTGTGTGTATTTCACCAGACTGGGGCTGCAGGACTCACATTAAACTGTGGTTTTTCACCAAAAGGCTACAAATAGAGTCCTTTGAAATGAATACACTGGGGAGTCAGAGATGGCAAAGTCAACAGTGCCACCAGTGTGTAGGAATTTATAATCCGCCAATTACAGCCTATGCATACATTCAACTCCCTGGCTGTTTAATGCATGAGTGTCTGGAGGGAATTCTCCTAATGTGAACAATGAGGAGAGTGTGAGAAACAGAACTGCATGTGTCTCAGAGTGTGTTTACATGCTCGTGTGGTAGCAGCTTAGCCTCCTGATCCATGGGGGGTTAACTGCACTGAGCACTGGGGCGATGTTGATAGTTAAGACATTTGTTTTGGTGAATGCCAAAGCAAAAAAACAGCAGCTCCCTCTAATGATTCACTGAGTCTCAGTGCTCTTGTCCTCTAAACACTCTGCAGAGAGAAGCTAACATGTTAATTTATGTAAAATCAGCTTGTGGGATTGCAAATGCATGCACCTGTGATGATTATCGTGATGTCTGCAGTTTTGGGGTTTCACGCCCTGCAAAATAAATATAAACCAAGATTTTTTAAATGTAAAACCTGAACTTAGAATGTGATGTGAACGTTAACACTCACTGACTAGTGACGAACCCTAATGTAATTATTAGCGGCTCTTATTCCCTTCACCTTTATAGACCTTTTTTACTGTCTTTTAGCTCATTGTTTTGCTTTACTGCACCTCCTCGTTCATCCCCTCTGCTTTTATTGGTGCTCCAGCAGCAGTAAGAAGCTAGTTTCTGCACAAACAAGTCCTCATAAATTGATAAAAGCAGACAGACAACACTGGCAACTAGCTAGTGAACACAGTGGAGCATTAAGCAGCTAAAGAGAAACAAAATTCTTGAGTTAGTAGAGCTAATACCAGAACAAAGTAGATCAGGTTGCCAGATAAATTGCTCTAAATAACCACTAACATAAATGTTTATTTGAAGCAATTTATCTGGCAACCTATGTAAATGCATTTTTGCAAACAATTACATCATCTTTGTCATCAATATTGTGCTTACAGTTTGTTTCACTGCCTCTTACCAGCCACAAAACACAATTAATACTACTTTAATTTAAGTATTGGAATAAAACTGCACTAACATTGTGCTGCTTGCTTCACAAATCCTGACTTCATATTGATTCTAAGCAGGTTTTTAAATAATATTATCATCTATTGAGTACTGAAAAGATTTTGTCTCTGTGTGAAATTTAATTGCCGTGTTCCAGAGTCAAAATGTGACTGACATTCAGCGTCACGCATATTGTATGATATCCTGTTAGTCATCTATAAAATGATGACGTCTCTTGACAGTTTTGTACACTAACTGCTAAACATAATATATGAGAATGAACTGTACATAATTAACATGTGGTATGGATTTCTCTTGACAAACTGTGTATTGCTATGTTTACTCGATGTACTACTTCAGTGTGAGCAGCGACTTCATATGAAGCTGGATGGATGGGTTTCTGGTGAACTGTCCTTGGGCAAAACAGTGAATCTTTACAATCTGGACATGTGCTCCTGACCTTTCTGACCACTGGCTGATCGCATAATAGGTGTTCATAGCTTTATGTGTCTGTCTGTTGTGCTTTGATCAAAGGATGAAAAACACCAAAAGGTTAGTCAAGGCTGATAGCAATTCCTTTGCAATTCCAGGTGTGCAGATATCTAATCAGAGAAACTCACGTTCACACATTATCTGTGTTGTGATCACATACAAACTGTCTCTGAGACACATTTCAGAAATGGATGTGGAAGAAAGCTGACTCCTTGAAGCCGCTGAAAACATGGTTTCAAATCTCTCTTTAACATTAAATATTCATGACAGAACAAGCAAAAACCAAAGCTGCACTTAAAAAATAACATCCTCAGATAATATGTATTATTCAACAGATTAACAGCTGACAAAACTCAGTTGTTCTGCTTCGTGAGAACTGTGTGGGTGGTCAGATTTGAAGGGCAATAACACAAATACACAAGTCTCTTAGGAATTATGCAAAACATAGATAGAAATAGATATTTTGTAGCAGTACACATGTTGACTTGCTATGGCAGAAAAAAAATGCAGGTGACACAAATTTTGCTGACAGTGACTCCATTGTAGTGAGTGTGCCAGACAGCCATGATAGTGAGCCAGCAGGGAAGTAGCTCAAGGACAAGAAATGCAAATGCAGCTGTTTTTAATGTTATACCTTTACTTTTTCTTGATGTACCATTTGGGGAAAAGGAAACAATTCTGAAGGCTGGTGAAACTAATTGCGGAATGTGAATTATGATATTTCACAATGATAGCAGGCATTTTATAACATCATTGTTCTGTTTATTTTTTGCTGTCAATCTCTGCACAATGAGGCCTGTTTGGTTGTAGTGGTAGTAGTGAAAGTAGCATAATAGCAACAGTAACACAAGTAGAATAACAGCAGTATTTTGAAGCTGTTGTATCAAAAATGGTAGTGAAGATAGTTGTGGTCGCTGCAGTAATAATAACAGTAGCAGCTAACTAGTAGAACCAGCAGTAGCTGAAATACTGGCAGCAGTAGCATTAATAGTTACTGGGTCAAACTGACAAGCTGTCATTTGCTGCCCTCTGGTGTACAACGGTAATGACTGTCTTTGTTCATGAGAATTTTTCTGCCTTTTCTGGAACATATTTCTATTCTATTCTCCTAAACAATATTTTATCACCGCATCTTGTTCATTTCTACCAAATTAAGATGGTCACAAATACTTGCTGAGTGCCACACAATTTTTTTTGTATCTCTAATGCTGCTTTAAAGCTCACTGCATACACTCATCCCAGCCTGCCCTCCCCATCCATCCATCTTCATGTCATGTGATCAACAATGCATCTGGCTGGTGCTTCATTTCAGTCAGGATGCTGTGGTGTTAATGAGGCCACCAGGGATAGTGAGGTGCACGTACATGGAGGGTT
Source organism: Amphiprion ocellaris (assembly GCF_022539595.1). Classification (NCBI taxonomy): domain Eukaryota; kingdom Metazoa; phylum Chordata; class Actinopteri; family Pomacentridae; genus Amphiprion; species Amphiprion ocellaris. The sequence continues at coordinate 15,178,977 of NC_072774.1, forward strand.
TTTTTTGCACAAACAGATACTGTTGTACATGTAGGTGACTGTAGATGTTCTGCAGTACAAAGAAGCCAGCTCTCCATATACAGTGCTGTCATTTACATTTATTTATCATTTACTTCATAAGGAAATTAGGCATTCTGTCTTAAAATTAAGCACAAAATCCTAACCCTAACCCAGAAATTACAATTTGTTGGTAGCGAAACAGCCCAATAACACAAAAAAGGAACAGACAAAAAGACACAGATTCAATTCAAAAGGAAAACTATAAAACAAAGTTTGATGTCTAAGAACAGTAGAAGTTAATCATCTTTAACTTTATTGTAAAGACTTCGTCAGACTAAGTTTACAAATATCCTAAAATACATTAAACTCCATAATAGAATACATTATAAACAGTACAGTGAAATGACAATGATCATTAAATAAAGTATAATTTAGTCTTTAAAGGTCATGCAAGTTGTCTATACAATACACATAGAACTAAATGGCTTGCATGTGTTTTTCTTTGTTTTGTTTCGTGTTTTTTCCTCTTAGAAATGATAAAACCCTACAGCACTGACTGTCCCGTTCATCTCCTCCTTCCTCCGATGTCTTCCGTTTCCTCACATCAAACCCTCAAGAGGGAGCCATTGTAGCTCTGAACACACACAGCCCGTCACATCCTCAACATCCATTTAATCCTCCACCAAAGTTCATGTACTGTTTATCTTCATGTTCTTTCCGTCATATCAACTGAGATATCATTTAGACTTACTGTCATATTTCCTGTCATCCATTATCATGCTTAACAGATGCTTTTATTTCAGTAATGAACCAGTGTGAAGGTCCAGCCGCAGGCCAAAACCTCACTAAAAACAACAGAACTACTTATAAAAGTTGTGAAATTTAACTGAATTTTCTTAAAGGGTCAGTTGGACAGGTCAAAGCTGTACTTGTCAGTATTTCCTTATATTAACAATAGGTCAGAATATGTGCTTTAATGTAAAAAGAGTAACAAAAACCTACAGAGAAATATGACTGAAGCCTCGGGGAGCACAACACATCTAAAAGAGACTGGAAATTGCACTTAAATATGTCATGTCCACAGAAACAGGAATGCAGATAAATGCTGGACATTTTGCCATCTCAGGTGAGAACATGTTGTGTTCCAAGCAAAACATTAATATTAATACAAACAAAACTTGGGTAAATACACACATACTGTGGTAATGTTGCCAATTCTTAATACATGCAGTCCATAGGGATCATTTATACATTTAAAAAAACAACACCAACATCCTCATTTAAATAAACTAAGCATGAATTTTCACTATTTACTGAAACCAAAATAAAATGTCAAATGTGGTGCATTCAGGTTAGCTAGGGGTTAATCAAGGATTCCCAGTTTTTAAACTAAAGCAGAGCTATCTTCATGATTGTGAGGCATGATGTCAATAAAATCAAACATCCTCCTGACAACATGACAAAATCTGAATTCATCTTTACTATTGGATCTATTTTATAACTTTTCTTTCTCGTGAGACTAGTTAACAGCTTCTGTCACAGTATTTTTAACCATCCACCCTATAATCTCCCTGTGATCACACGGTTGTTTCACTGCCTTTATTTGCTTTGTCATTTATTCTTCAGCAGTGTATACAGCGACCCTTATGGTGCCGTGTTCACCCACAAACTCCACCTGAGCGTGACGCCCTGCACGGCAGCGGCAGCGGCAGCGGCAGCGGCAGCGTTTGCCACTGCTTCGTCTGCAGTTACGTGCGGGGTCGTCTCTGTCCGTGATTAATTAGCATCCAGTTCGTAACCCCCCTGAATTAGCAGCAGAGCACTCAGGCTAATGAGCTGACAGTGAACCTGGAGGTTACAGTAACCAGCACAACTCATCTGTCAAGACTTGGGACTGGTGGACTCATGCAGGCCTCAGATTAGTTGTGTGACAGTGGTGTCAGCATCTACTGACTTAACTACTGATACATGCTTGTCCTCATTCACTTTCCAATTTGTGCCGATCCAAACTGTGCTGAACAGTGGCAACTTATTAACTTCTAAGAAATCTGTTTTATTGGCTTCAGCATGAGAATATTTTATGCAATTGCAAGTGAAGATCAATTTACGTTGCTGATTCCAAAAAAAAAGATGCAATGCTACAATGCTCTGTGTCTTATCTTTGCTTCCTTTCTTTGCTTTTATACCCTTTTCATCATTACCTCTTAGTCAGAACTGAAAATGTGTCTCATCCATCTCCTGAGCCAGACAAAATTTCACGCTATGAGCCTCAGGTCTCTTCAGTCTGGGTACAGTACTCAACAAATCTTAATCCATATCAGCACAATGTATCATTTCATAAAGCAGCTTTAGGTGACTTCTGTTCCTCTAGTTAAAAATACTTGGCAGGCCTTTACCTACAGAATATATTCATATTAAGTAGCTGTGTGAGAGACAGCATTGCTCGTTCAGTAACTACCCCAAAACAACACGTTTACCTTCAAGTGACAAAGCCTGGTGGAGAAACAAGGAGGTCAGCTGACATAGTCACTGAGGGAGGTGGTCTGGGTGGACAATGGGCTCCACAAAACACTGGACGTAGAAGGTTGCTGCTTGCTTTCATTTTTAAAGCGCATTTAGAAAGTTTTCTTTTAATAAAACACATCCCTAATTACAGGTTTATTATCTCCTGTCACTGGTACACTGATATGGGTTGTATTAGAGGATTGGGTAGAACAACCTATGTGGTTAAGACTTCTTTCTTGAAACAACCATCTCTCTATATCCAATTAGTAGCTATATTTGGGCTTTTGTCACAAAAATACATGCATATTTTACTCAAAACATAGTGTTTTCCAAGTTGTTATGGAATTATACATTTTCTTAATTTCATCTTAATTTGAATGCATTAAGGAATTCTTGTCTTTGTTTTATTCCAAGATCAGGAATGGACACTGAACATTAAACTTTGTGTAGATTTCTTTTTTAAAATGAGCATTTCGTCTTTACTATAGAGAGTAGCAGTAAAGATAGACAGGAAATGTGGGAAAAGAGAGCAGGGAATGACATGCAGCAAAGGGCTACTATGTGGATGAACCTCAAATTTTTACATTGATAAGAAGTCCTTAGCATAGTCAGAAAATGGGAAATAAAAGATAGAATTGGATAATTGATTATCTGCAATTTAATCACAATTGGTCAACTAGTGAGGAACATTTTTGTGCCATTTCAAAAAGTGTGTAATGCTCAATGACAGTGAAACCTGTTGTAGTACCTTGTGTCACCTTTTTTAATTCTTTTTGCAATTTTTTGTATATGGTTAACAGTCTGTGCCACACAAACACACACACACACACACGCCATCATTATAATGAGTCTGTGGTAAATAAAGCCTGTCAACAGTAGAAATCTTTGTAAATCACCAGTAGGGCATGCTGCCATCTCAAACTGATGTGAGAACAAAGAGGGTAAAACAGAGGTACTGCGTGTTATTCAGATACAACAAATGAGGTCATTTGTGGTCTATCAAAATCTTCAGATATGTTCAAGTAAGAAACTGGACACAATAACTTCACTGTCAACACACCAGCAAACAAAATTATTCTACACTCAGACTGAGAGGAATACACTCCTCCCATAATGCGCCATATTTGACAATAACAACAACAACAACAACAGGCCTTATGGTTGACTGCCTCTACTCTCTCAGTGAAGTCTGACCCACTTGGCCCGTGTCGGCCATGCAGTCCGGTCCAGAGCCGCCAGCTGCTGTTGCCGCGGGTGATGATGAAGATGTTGGCACAGGCATCGACTCAGGTGCCGTCTCCAAGGGAAGCAGCGGGACTGTGACAATCTGATCATCTCTGCGGCGACTGACACCTGACTGCACCCCCAACCTGGAGCGGCTAACACCGTCAGCTGTCCTCAAGAGGCCTCAATGACAGAGATTCAAGAGGCTCGTGGATGGCTTGTGACCTGATGTGACACGTTAGGCAGTGTTTGAAACCAGTGAGTGAAATAAATGATCAATTGTTTGCATTTTAAATAAAATAAGGATGAAAATGAATTATGTTTTTTTTTCCTTCTTTTTTTTTTTCAAGTGGAGGCTGAAGATGTGTCACAAAGTTTTTCCAGGTCAGAATAGAAATGTATAAGCTGTTTAGCTCTTGGGTAGCTCAATCAAGTTAATTAGACTGCAATCAAGGCTTTATCATTATTTAACATTTTGCCTCTTTGATGTTGATGTTTTGGGTTCATTGCTCTGAGCGCAACACACACACACACACACACACACACACACACACACACACACACACACACACACACACACACACACACACACACACACACACACACACACACACACACACACACACACACACACACACACACACACACACACACACACCGTCTCAGCTTTTGGTATTTAGGTGATGTTACCCCACAGGATTTGCCCGACAGAACTCATGTAAACACAATGAACTTTTGTGTTTGTTTTTCCAGTTATTTCTATAGATTATTGATTTTGTATCGAGAACAAAGGTCGATATTCTTCCTTGTGATTCAGAGTGTTGTCTGAAAGTCCAAAAATATGACATGTGACAGAAAAACAATCCAGATTTCAAAATGTCAAAAGTTCAAATGTGTGGCCACTTCATCCTCCAGCACTCATTTGTAAACGTTCCCCCTTTGATTTGTTATTGGCTTCTGTGATAACTGGGCTAATTTTAATTGGATAAGACACTTGTCGGGCCGTTCTCATTGGCCAGTCAGTGCTCCTCTCCCAATCTGACCACCTCACATCCTGTCCCCCAGGACACCATTAGCCACTGCCAGGTCCGAGCCTGTTTGTTAAAGCTTGTCACGCTGCGCCACTGTCACACATAACAGCAGAGCGAGGGAGCAAATGATTCAAAGCTCTCCCCGTATAAACTGTAATGCTATATTTATAAGCCAGTATTTATAAACACATTTGCATATATCAAGATGAAAAAGTTGTTTGAATTGGGGGCAATTTGCATTTGGTGAAACATATGGCAGAGCCACGGAAGCCATGGGCCATGCCTTCATTACCCGATCTTCGTTTCATCAGCTCCTTGCTCCCCCACTGAGCATCCCCACGGCGGAGCCTTCTGTCCCCGAGGTTTCAGTGACAGGGGACAATATGTCCCCAAGGTGAGGAGTAGGGGGAAAGCCGCACGCACACCGCTCCTCCAATGATTATTTAATCAGACTCTTCACTCTGGATCTGAAAGAGGAGAGAGGTACAAAGTGGCGCTTATTACCCATTTGTTCAACGCAGGGAAAGAAGAGCAGAGAGAGAGAGAGAGAGAGAGAGAGAGAGAGTGGAGGGGTGAGAGGAGTGAGGGCTCCAAATGGCAGATCAGTTAACGCAGGTCCAGAGGAGCAGGCCAGAAAAAAGGTCATGATGTGAGGAGAAAAGAGAGGATAAAGGAGGAGCAGAGAGGATGCACACAAAGGAGATTTCATGCAAAAATAAAGAAAGAAAAAAGAAAAGGAGATATCTGAGGACAAACAATGAAAGGGGCAAATGACTGAAAAAAGGTATCGATGAAAAACGAAAAACAGATGAAGATATAAGAACTTTTTACATCAGTGTAGGATGGGTAAATTACATAATAATTTGCTTTTAAACCGGAGATATTAATCACACAAACTCAGTGTTTCGTAGTGGTGGAAACATTCGCACATGTTTTTCTGTTTTGTGCAGCTTTAGTCTCCAGATTCTGCATTACAGAGGCAAAGGTTGTACATTTTATCCCACTACATTTGTTTGATAACTATAAATTACATTGTATATATGATATTTTCTTTCTATCATTAGCTATATCAGCTTTAAAGGAACTATAAAACTACAAGAAAACTATATGCAATTTCTGCCAGTCTTTCTGATAAAAAGAAACCAAAAACAGTGAGATTTTACATGTCATTACAGAAGTCATTACAGTCTGACCCATTGGAATATTACAGTCTAACTTACACATTAACAGGTCAGTAACAGTGATACAGAAAATGTCTAAAAGGAGACATTCTTCCAAATTAATACAATAACTATTTTATTTTTTAAAAAATCAAAGAACTTACACATTAATGTTTTTATACTGTTATATCTACAGTGCTTTAACTGATATTCAGAATCTGCTTGCTGATGGCAGTTGACCTACAATCTATAAACCACAAAGACTGGAGCAACAAAAGAGCGGAAAAGAGATTAAAAGGAGAATAAAAGGCGGATGTATGTTGAGGTTTTGTTTGGATGGAAGTCCTGCAGGTGAAGCTTTAACCTGGCTCTCTCTGTCTGGCTACTGTCTGGTGTGCCAGTCACACAAACGCCACATTTGCATGTGCAAAAAAGCCCTGTGATAAAGTGCTGTGCCCTCCCCATTCCACGGCAGCGTGTGTGGTCGACCTGTTTGCGATTTGTTTAAGTGCTTATGAAACCTCCTCGTCCACAGCCGCAGTCTGTCTCTCAGGCCTGTTTGATACGTAATACCTGCTTTTTTCCAGGCTCCTGCTTTTCCCTCCAGGAGATATCGCCACGCAGGGAGGAGCCAGAAAAAGGCTCGTAGGTCACAGTTGTGTGACACGGTTTCTGCCCTCAATGTTTGTCTTTCTATTTTCATCCTCTGATTCCATTTGGGTAGAGCTGCATTTAGAGCCAGGTGGTTGTTTTTGAAGGTCACTGGGAGTATTTCAGGAGTACCTGTCTGCAAACATTCACCTGAGAGACTAAATTTAGCCAGAGCTGTGAGGCCTGTTTTGGGGACCGGTGGCTTTCGTCCATTTCACGCTGTAAATTTGACATAAGATGTTCATTACGTGGTTTTAACGGGAGAAGTTTATAAGTTATCAAATTACAGGTACTGTTCATGAAAGTGTATATTTATCCCTCAACTTTTACAAGTCTGTTTTCAAACTCATGATGGGTAAATATGGACAGACTACCAACAGAGAGAAAGCGGGTGGGTGTTTTTTTTTAATCTACACTGACATATTGCTTTCATCAGTGATTTTTAGTGTAAAATACATTGCAAGTTATTGTGACATTTTACAAATGTGTTTCTGTCAACGTTTAGCACAATACAATTCCTCACTTTTGACTTGATTGATTGTATATCATGTAGAGACTTTGTTACACACCATATTATTTAGTTTACAGCTGCAAAAAAATATGTATTTTTAGCTAATGAAGATATTGCAAATGAACTGTATTTCTGAATTTGAATTGCCAATGAAACATCACTTTGTCCTTCACACCAGGGTTCATCAAACCTTGCTTGATGGAGTTCATCATGTTTCAAATATGTTCCTTTTGAATTGATTTTACACAAGAAACACAAAGTTTCTACATCTCCCATAGAAAATGTCAGCTAATGTAATATTGTATCCTGTTTTGAATATCTGATTGTGAAAAACAACACTAAACTCTCCAGTGAATTTAAACTTGGTAGTGCAATTTCAAGCTGCAAACAACGTCAAACATCTTATTATAGCCAACTGATTTAAAAAAAAAAGACTCTAAAATCTTAGAGAACTCACCCCATCCCACATTCAGGATGGAGGTGTAGAGTTGTAGAGTTCCCCATGTGAAGAAAAGCATCGACAAGAGCAACATTTATCCAATTTGCTGTAAATTAAGGATCAACCAACATGTTTTTTCAGGGTCAATAACAGTACTCATTATTAGCAATCAAAGATGGTGGTAGGCGATATGTGGAACCAATATAGATTTGCAGTCAGAATTTAGAAAAAGACAAACTCCAACACCAAACATGACTGAAATGCCTTAATTTATGGCAATGTTGTGGGCAAGATGTTGCCTGAGAACACAGAGTGGTGACTACAGATATAGAGGTAAACAATAATTCAACAATAATTGGAAAAATGCTGATCAGTTGATCATTTGATCATTGGTGGACCCCTACCAAAAAACTGTTGAATCTGTAATCAAAACATACCAAACCTGCCTGTTTCTAGCACGTTATATATTATATATCTTTTTTCACATTTTATCTATGCTGCTATCCTTTAATGTAGTTCTTTTCTGTATTTTTTTAATCTTTATTGCTGTAATGTCTGTGATTCTTACAAGCCAAAGTCAAGCTTCTGTCTTTGGTCCGGGTCTCATTTGCTTTCATACAATCAGCACTTGGAGTGACAGAAGTTACTGCATAGCTATCCATTAGTTTTATCTACACATCTTTACTTTTTAGATGTGTTTCAGTCATTACTTTTAGTTAACTGTTCCAACACTCTGTTTACGAGCCATTTTTCATGTGCTACTGGTCAAAAATGTGATGTTTAGAAGGTACAACTGTGAGCATTTTTCTTAAAACAGACCAGAATTTATTCTTTTCCTAAAATGACTTTTGCAACACCACAATCTTGCGATGACTCTTTGGCAACTGCAGAAGAACCCAGTGGCTGGTTGAGACTCACTGCTCCACACAACAGCAAAAAAATAAAAAATAAATCAATAAAATCAATAAAACCTCCTCAATCTGTCTCAAAGTTGACATTGTTGAGAAACACTTGACATAATGCAGGTTGATGGACTGGTTGGTCATCTGCTTGGTTCTATTATAACTGGGCACCTCCCTGAAGAAATGAATCTCAGCTGAGCCCTGCAAAAACACCATTCCTTGGCTATGTAAACAGTCAACTGAAAATACTGGTTTAATTAAATTCCCTTTATGATAATGATTTCATCTCGGGCCAATAAATAGTAATTTCTGCTAAGCCTTTTTTCCTCAGTGTAACCCCAATATTATTTTTGCCATTTAGCTGGAGCTAGAATGGGGGCAAACAGGATGAGTGCGTCATTAACGCCACGCATCAACATGCGGCGACTGGGGGAAAAGCATCCAGTCTGTTAATAAGTAATGACTGCCCGAGATCACAGGAACCTTACACTACAACAAAACAAGTTAAGCACAAGCTTTGATAATGACTGTTAATAATTCAATAAGCGTAATTATCGCTTTAAAGGAAAGCACAATGGCGGCAGCTTGCTGTAGGGATGGTGGTAGCAATTAAAGACGAGAGAGATCGGGGTCAGGAGGCATCTTGTCGAGTCGACGAACGCTGACCTTACAGGTGCTGAGATGTGAAGGAAAAAAACTTGAAAGTAAAAAGCAGCAAGGATTCATTTTTGTTCTCTCCTCTTTTGATTGAACATTTGGAACGTCGTTTTGACTTCACAAGAAATACGATGGTTTGATCAATTGGAAAACCCTCTTAGTCTTCATTGTGACATGCACAGCTTTTCCATTCCAGCATCTCTCACTGTGTGGTTTCTGAGACCGACTACTTCCTCGCATTTGCTTCTCCATTGTCCCTGAGACCTTGATTCGCACTAGCCAAATGTCGAGGTTGCACATTTGCAACTCAAAACTAGCCAGATCAATGGTAAATGTAATCACTGTATTTGTCATCCTCAGATTTGAATTTCACAATGAGTGTGTGGAGGAGAGAAGGAGGGAGGGAGGGAGGGAAAAAAAGCTGGAACGAAGTCTGACTTCTCTCAAAATCAATGTCTTTCAACAGCCCTCCGATCCTCTTTGACGGGAAAGGGCATTCACGCGCATTTGGCGGCCATTGTTGGCAGCAAAATGACTAATCATAACATCATTGATGTGTTAAAAAAAACGGCTACAGACGACAGTACCATTGACAACCTTTGCTCCCATCCAGAGAGAAAGAGTTAATTTGATCATGATGACACCAGTCTCTTTCAAGCCCCTTTTCAGGCCAGCAGCAGCTGGGGCTGGAAGAGCAAGAGATGGGATGAATCCTCGGCAGAGTGAGGGAGGAGGGAGGGATGGGTGGGTGGGTGGGGGGAGAAAAATAACAAGAAAAGTCGTTATTACGTCTCCATTTTAGGACTGAGAGGGGTTTCTGAATTGCCCCGGATTGCGATCCTGCCTTCGTTCATTCCTATATAGGCCCTCGGAGCAGCAAATGGGCCTTGGGCCAGTGTGATGCTCTGGAGCTGGAACAAGAAGAAGATCACAATTGCATTTAAAGCCCAGAGAGGCAAAGAAGAGGCGGAGAGACAGAAAGAGGGAGCCTATGAGCCCTAATTGCCAGATGGTGAATATTTTCGCTCCCTTTCAACGGCGCATTAATTGCAGGGCTGCCCGGGGGTTGAGACGTACTGATCAGTGTGGTAGAGGATCCTGACCCTGATTATCCCCCCTCAGACTCCCCCTGCTGTAGGGTGGGAGGGGGAGGTGAAGGGGGTCTGATAGGGGAGAGGAGGGGAGGTAAGGGGTTTTGCAACAGTTACTCACCCAATCATTCGCCTATCCAGCCACCTGGGCCTTGACACTTTTGGGTTTCAAGTTGGAAAGGATGGCGATCAAGCAGGGTGGAGGGTCTTCTGGGTGCAGGAGAAGGGGACTCTAGAGGGGTGTGATAGGTAGAGTGGTGAGGGGAGAGAAGACCACCTCCTGTCATCCTCTCTCCTCCCCTTCATCTACCTTTCCCTCCCCCTCCTCCCCCTCCTCCTCCCCCCTCTCTCCCAGCCCCTCGGCTCCTCGTTTACATATCTCCAAAAGATGTAATTGAATTAAATAAAGCTTTCCTTCGGGGCAGCTGCCACAGCTGCTGTTTGTGGCATGTCGAAGGGGCCGCCACTTTAAGAGCACTTACATATGCTCCAAATTAGCAGGTCAGATAGGCGGACGCACGATGACAGGGCCAAGGCTGCCAACGCGACAAGGGGCCCACAGCTGTGAGCAATTCACTGGCAGAGTGGGGCCTCTTTCAGACCCCTGATTATGAAGGGCAGCGGTGCACGTGCTCATACACACACAAACACATTAACAGGCGTAAGAACACCCATGTCAACACTTGCACATCACCTATTCACAGATGTAGACACAGGGGTCAGTGTGGTAATTGGGGAACATCTCTGATTTATTAGAGGATGATCCTGTGCATACGGTGACCCAGAGGAATCCTTTCAAAAGCACTAATTATTCAAAACAGAAAAGTGAATGGCAAACAAATTGAATCAAATAACCAGTGAAATGAAATCAACAACAAATTAGTCACCTGCACAAAACTAAAAAGTGAAAGCAGAAACTTAGAATGAATTAGCAACTTGAGGACTTCAATTAAACTTTAGTGCACATATAATGTGTTATACAGTATGTCCAGCACATAATGTGCATTCAGGACAAACTATTAAAAAGAAACAAGTGCCTAAATTACTTTAAACTCATTTTAATCTTCTGCTTCTTGCTACACAGGGATATTAACTGAACAATAGAAGCCACGGACCACATCCAGTCTCCTGCCAACAGTAAACTCTAGTTTCTTGAAATATGATGATTTGCCTCAAAGCTATCCGCTATTTGTGTTTTAAAATCTACTAAAGCATGCATGCTACTACTCACATGCAAATGATTGCATTTCTGAACAACCCTGCCTCCCAAAAGATATGTTCCTATGCATCACATGGTGTTTTTATTTTTGCCTTGAAAGAAATGCATTTTTTCCCTGAAAGGTTGACTGTGATGAAGCAGACGGCAACATTGATTCTTTTATCGAACACAGAAAAACAGAAAGGGCTCCTGTGAATGCTTCTGAAATGGTAGCTGTGACTGTGCTTTTTACAAGATACAGCAGCTGGTTACAGATCAGACTTTTGTTCTATGTCAATGTAAATATTTCCAAGGTGTGCCAAGTACAGACGATGGATATACCACAGGATTTCTGGAGAATTTAGAACTTGCTGCTGTGTTTGGGGACCATCAATGGAAAGCATGTGCAAATCGACACACCTCCAAAGTTGGGGACTGAGCATTTCAAATACAACTGTATTGTTGATGAATTATAAAGATGTGGAGGATTAAGAATTTCCTCATATGGTCTTTCCCCAAAACAAACATTTGCCGTAACTGCCACTCATTTTCCTAGCACAGCCAGTTTACTTACAGTAAAGACAGCACGTGTCTCAAATTTTGTCCTGCACATGGATGTCACCTGCACCTCATCGAATTGGGTGAATGAAAAAATGCATGTGATGCACACTCTTGCAGACTTTTAAGTGAACATGAAAGATACGAGTTGGCCTTAACTCACAAAATGACTTTAACCCAGGAGACGAAAGTTTGTATCCCGTGTTCAACCATTATTTCAAAACTGAAGCTTTTGCTTTTTTTCTCACTGTTTAGCTGTGGTTAAGTTCAGGCACCAAAACTACTTAGTTAGGGTTATGATTATATTAAAATGGGTCAACATGTTGGAAGTTACTTCTCCATTTTCTGGTTTATCAAGGTCATGAGTCCCTCCCCATCCTTTGTTGGATTGGCTGGCTGAAAAGGAGCAACATTAAAGCAATAAAGTAAATGGCAAAAAAATGTATATTTAAAAAAGCATTTGTGAAGTTGAGTTATTGTTATTTATATAATGAATTTCAACAACAGGCATTGAGCTAAAGTACTTTCCAGTAGAAAAATTAATTTTTGTTTCAAATTTAGCATACATTGAAAAATTGAGCTTAAAGGCCCTACAGTGCTATTTATGATGAATATTTACCTGAATGATTTAAATATTAAAGATAAAAATTCTAAAAAAAAATTGTAGATAATTCAACTTTACCTGACTGTGGTAAATATTAAGGTCAAGACCCTTCAGTAGTATTATTGAAGGATATTCACCTGACTAGTTTTGAGACTAAAGTTATAACCAGAAAAATATACATGAACACCCAACAAAACCACAGGGTTTTAATTTTTAATTTATTTTATTCCTTTTTTGGTCACAAACAAACATAACCCAGCGGAAAATATGTTTCCCTCAAACTGTAATGAAGAAAAAATGAAGAAAAAAAGTTTAGTTGCATGTGAATGTACTTTTGGGAAGCAGTTGCCTGCATGGTACATATAGTAGTGATGCCATAATGCTTAAAATGAAGTAAATAGTTAATAAGCAAAAATGCCAAACCAAAATTCCCAAAGGATCCAGGTGTGATACAGTTTAGGAGGTCTGGGTGCATTCATTCAACACTCTATAGTAAAATAATAATAATAGCTGAATTCCAGTTAAGTGCTTCAGTTTCAGTGTCTTGGTGCGCACAGTTAGTCACTGCTTATGTCTATAACGCCTTTTTTTCTTTACAAGTCACATCGTCTGCTGTGAAAAAGATCTACTGTCAACTTTGACTTGGGTGTGAGGGTGCTTACATTTACATACAAACCCTATTTATACACACACCATAAAAGTTATCACATAAATGAAGTCAAGACTTTTATATTCATCTCACTTGTTCATATTCATCTTGCTTGTTTGTTTTAGTCTCGGTTTGTTTTTGAGAGCTGTAGATCCGACTGCTACAAGGAAATGCTGCAAAAATAAATGAAAAAAAGCACCAGTATTTGTAGTGTAGTGACTGTCGCTGTTTATTGAGGGTTTGGAAGTGATGAGCAGAAGCATCTTAAAATGATCAACACTTTACTCCAGTTATGTATCTAGTGAGACACGCCTGTCATATCGTAATCAACCGTTGTGAACAATCATCTAATGACTTGTCACTCAAGGTCTGCTGGGCAATTATGTTGCATTTGCATGGCAGTGAATGATGTTTATGACAAATAATCCATGTCCTAATTGCTTGTCTGTTTTCCTTAAGACGCGCACTGCTGATAGGATGTGATTAGGTGGGGACTGAGGAGTAAAGCAAAGTTAACACTGATCATACAGGTTATGTTTAGCAGCGCAGTGCAATCTTTTATGAGTGCTGAATGTATGGGGAGCTGCTTTTTTGTTGGGACTCCGACCTGATCATCAAGGGGAGACTTTTGCAGTCACTCTTCTTAGCAAATACACAGTCAGTTTGTTGGCTACCAAAGGGTGTAAACTTCACCGAACTGCAGCTAGTACAAAAACAAATGTTTGCTGAAGTTTGCAAGGTAACAAGAGAATTGTCTGACTTGTGTGGAAATATTATACTACAGAAATAAAACCTTTCTGACTTTACTGAGGTGACAAAATAATGGCTCAGACATCACAGAAAAGGTTCTGAGAGCTTCTTATTTCAGATAAAAAAAGTTCTTGACAAAGCAGAATAATGCGTTTTTAAGGTTATTTATGATCGATGCAAGTGTTTGTGTTATGACCAGGTCATAAAACAACTTTCTTGGAATAAAACAGAGATTTTGCCATGTGCACATTTAAATGAGATCTATGGGTTAACACTCAGAGTGGAAACATTTGTGTAGGACAAACCAGCTATGGACTGTTTCAAACAATGATTGGTACATTGTTTTTTGGTGTTTCCTAAATACTGGATTGTTTATTGTAAAACGATTCAGTTGCAGCCATAATCCTTTTTTAATGGAAGTTAATAGTGTGGGCTAGTATTTAACCCAGTAAGCCCCAGAATAGTTGCACTATCATTAGTTTTAAGCTCTTATCCCTGTTATTATAAAGGCTAGCCATACATGCGGTATCCTGTTGTTGTTTTTTATAATAATGTAAGCCCTCCAGAGCTTCCATCATTTGATATAGTCTAGGGTGACCTATACTCAAACTTTTGAATCACTGCAACTAAAAGCAAACACATTACTTTGTGTTTATTTTTCATACAAAGCGGGATGTACAGTCAGCCCTGTTTTTGAGATGCAGAAATTTGTTGTCATTTAAATAATGAATTACTGTTTGGTACACAGAGAAACAACTCGCGTCAGCAGAAAGAGTAAGTTCGGCTGTTTATTTAGATACGTGATAGGCCTTCGTTTTGATGAAACGACAGACACTTTCTGACTTATTCAACCAAGAAGAGGGTGTGTGAAAATGGGTGAAGAAATTGGCGAAGATATTTACAGAAGTTTGATCTGTCTTTATGTCATTATTACTTTGATGTGTACAAAAATGAAACAAGAATTCTCACAAAGTCGTGCTGTTTAATTTGATGTACGTCACATCTCTGTGTAACAAATACAAAAGTTTAACTCCTTTAATCGCTGCGTATATTTTACAAAAAATTTACAAGCTAGAATTAAAATGTTTTAATGCCCACAGATGCTGGCTGTACATACTATAAATATTCTCCTGCTTGCATTTTAATTTTGTTTCCTTGCTTATCTCCTATCTGACACAGCCTGCAGTACAGCCGAAAAGAATTTTTGTCCTGTGAGTGTTCCTCTTGCTTGCACCAAGGAGCACAGAATTGATTGTTTTGGGGAATCTGGTGCGAAAGGTTTAAATCTGATTATTTTACTTTACACTTTGGTGGACTGTTTAGGCTGCTGAGGTGCCAGAGAGTGCAGGCCTTCGGCTCAGTACTTGCAGGGTTATAAAAGGCCCAGCCCTGAGCGAGGTAACTCTCTCTCTCTGCTCTGCCTGTGACCACATTTTGCTGTAGGCTACATCCACACTAATTAAAACGGCGCTTTATCAGTAAAATGACCTCCAGCCAGATGAGCATTTTGGCTCTGGTTCAGGAATTTCTGTACACACTAACATGCCTGAAAATGCTGTGACATGACGTTTTCATATACGCTGACCATATGGGTACTGGTGTAAACATGAAGCAGGAGGCTGGTTGTTTAGTTGCAGGGAGTGTTACAGAAGAAGAACAGTGATGGTGAAAAGTAAGACCATAGATTTGCCTTAAACACACAAGGTCAGCAACTCCTGTAGCTACATTTTTTCTATATGGAATTAAACAATGTTTTCTCCCAGAAAACGATCACATGGTAGGAGTGTAAGGAAACAAGGAATGAACGAGGTGACACTAAGGCCGCAACAGAAGGGAGTGTCTGTATTATTGACTCCAAAAGGGTTCATTCGGCCTGTCCAGACTAAAAAAGAGCTATCAAACTATAACAGGGTCAACAGTATTTATGTCATCATGCTAGATTTACACACAGAAGGACTTATGTGCTTTAAAATGAAAATGTATCACTGTGGATTTAGCCTTAATTTGACGTTTGTTTTGGTTTCTGCACCTTCCTAAACCTCTCACTACACTACACAACCACAGCTTCACCACAGATACCACCGATTAACACACCCAACACACACAGTAAATAAATATTCTTTCTTGCTGGTGTTTTGCATGTCCATTCCTAACTTTGTCACAGCCCCTTGGCTGGAATAGAACATTGGTTTCAGCTTATGTGATGACAGGACTGGAGCAGGGATTATTAAAAAACCAAACCACGAGGAATGATTCACTTTACCTTCCAAGTAGGAACTGCTCAGACTTCTAAGTCGCTGCTCAAGAACCACCTCTTTTTTTGGCATCTGATTTAAGTTCAGCATGAAGACCTGATTTCATTTCTTACTGCGTTGTATCTTTTATTCCTATTATTTTGTATCAAACTGGTCTTTTAGTCACTGTGTATTATTGTGTTTATATGACCTGCAAATTTTAATTGTGCAGCACTTTGGTACAGCAACTGTTATTTTTTAATGCCCTTCATAAATAAATTTGACTTTAATTTAATATGGAAACAGAACAACGCTCAGATTCCATTCACCTGCACTGATTCTTTCATGGATACGTTTGAACAAACTTTCCCACAAAACAGGAGTCAATGTTCAATGTTTTGCCATTCCAGCAGTATTGTTGCCGTGGCGATGGATACACAGCTTTACTCCAAACCATATTATAAAAGTAGATACCATTAAAGATCCCCTCTGGTAAAACTTCTTTTTATTTATTTATTTATTTTTTTACCTTGTAAACATTTCCATATTGTGTTTTTAATGCTAGAAGACACATCATGAGTAAAACAAGCAGTCAGGGATGATTATTTCCACCTTAAAACTGCAGTTTACTGATGATAGTCACAAAAACACAGATTCAGACTTTCAGGGTTTCACACATAACAAACCCAAGGAACTAACATCTGCAGGGTGTGTGTCTTTCTGTGTCTGTTCATCAGAACTGGTTTCCTTTTTTGTGGTGGTTTTACAGTGTTTTAGCAGAGTCATAGGTGAGGTGGTGTGCTAGAGCTGCAGCGAGACAGAATCATCATACATCTGCACGTTCTAGACATTTAAACAACATAAAGGCATAAAGGAATTATTTGCATGGAAAACGTGCAGAAATATGCTATTTTGATACACACATGAGTTTTTAGGAATTAAATCAGTGACCAAGGAGTGACTTTAAACACATTGTATGTTCCTATCAGTCAAGAACGCATCCATACTTAAGGCATAAGTCAAAACATAACATCTCTCCACAGCATCATTTTCTTTGAATTAATGGTAACATGAAAATGAAATGTTTTTTTTAAGTTAATGGAACCACTAGCTACATGCCAATGTCACAACTACAGCTTACAGATTACATTCTTCCATAATGTAGTTTACCTGAAAGAGGGCTGAAACTTGTGTGTACTTATTCCTACAAATGTGAAAGGCTTTGCCATCACCTGGACTTAAAGAGCTCAGAAAGACTGACTGAACATCTGGCCACAAACCGAACAGAATCACAAGTACTCCAGGGTCCCTCTACTGTGTCCTGTTAGATTATAACACATCATTTGACTTCATCTGCAGACTCCAGCAGGAACAAAGGTTGTCAAACACGATTTAGAATGAATAAATCATATTTGCCTGTATACTAGCGGACACTTTTACAGTGGGCACTCTAATTTAGTATTTCAGGGTGTTCTTGTTTCTTGTTGTCCTGTGGCAGCCAGAAAGGCTGTGACTCAGCTGTTTGCATGCAACATTTGAGAATAATGGATGTGAAGGCACACCAAACACGGACCTTTAAAAATGCATGAGCGCCCCCCCAAAAAACCTCCCTCTCCCTCCACAGAATAGAGCTATCACTGGTGCCTGTTATCTCCCCGAACCCCCAGGTAGAAAATGGTAATGATACCACTTAACATCGCTGCACATATGGAGGGAAAATGGAAATGCCAACAGCACCTCAACTATAAAGCAAATCAAATTGAAATATTAATCCGCTGATTAATATAACATTATGAGAGCCCATTCTCTTTGTTGTTAAACAACAAAGGGTTGCAAAATAAGCAACTGCCTAAGAGGTAAGGGGTTTAAAAGAGTCCCACAGAGGTGCTGAGGCCCCTCTCAAACATCATTACTCTGCATAATGTATTCCCTTCCACAGTGCTGAGATTTGATATTGATGTTTACTCATTTATTTTTTAATTAACGTTCGTTGTTAATGAATTCTTTGATGAGAGGCATTTTGTAAATCATTATCCTTGGAAGAGGAAAAAAGGGATGCATCGCTCTTGCCCCTTTTCTCGTGACAGAAGAAAAAAATGTTAGGTGTAAGGGGAAAAAGTTGCAGCAGAGAAGTAGGGTCATTGTTTAAAGTTTGTTTTTTGATGCGTTGATTTTTTCTCCCCCTCCCGTGTTGCTGTTTTTTTTTTTTTTTTTTTTTGATTGCATCGTATCTACGGGGATGAGCGAGTCGACAGGGACTTGTGCGGGAGCTCTGTGTGTGAGAGAGCCGGTGTGGATACTTAGCTAATTACAGGAATATAACTCAAGGCTTTCAGAGAGTTGCTTCAGTGGGGAGGACGGGTGCAGTTTTATCCATGGAGCCCTTGGTGGAACTCTGTCCTTCCCCTCTTTAATATTGATCACTGGGGATCTCTTGGAGGACACAAAGTAAGCTTAGAGGCAGGGAAAGTTTGTTGAACCAACAGTTTACTCTTTCTCACAAGTGTCACGAGCGCAAATAGTTTGTCAGTCACACGGGTGGTTTTAGGTGATCTGCTGCCCCTCATCTGTCTTGCAGAGTATATGACATCCATTTTGTTTTGTACCACTGCCTGTTCTTCTTTTACCAATGCAGGTAGAGTATGAGTGATTCAAATTTCCATTAAAAAAATTTAATCTGGAAAGAATCCTCAGTTATTGTTAATAAAATTATGGAAGAATCAAAACAACAAACTTTTGGTTGTCAAAGTGTGGACCATGGCCCCATATATAACTGAAGGAGGTGGAGGCAGAAATCTGTTAGAGGATTTTCATCCATGAGAACGATGCTTGCGTACTAAGTGGAGCCATTACCCTTACACTTTTATTTCCCTTCAGTGCTCACTTTGGAATATCATGATTTTGTTTAATTTGTGACCCTCTCACAACATGTTTGGAGCTTTTCTACCACTTTCGGGGTTTCCAGAGGGATGAATCCCACAACATCTTACACTGACTAGATAGACAGAGAATTGTGAACATCTCAGTCAAACGTTCTGTTGGAGTAAATACATTTCCCTCAACTGAGAATGCAGATTAGATGTACATGAGTGCAAACCATGGTAGTATGGCTGTTGCTGTAGATAGTAACTGGAACATTAATGTGTCTTAATCCGCTGCTGAAAATAGTCCTAATAAAGTCAATGCCTATTCTTGTTTTAGCTACATTTCCTAAAAGCTACCATGTCCAGCTGTTTAGGAACGTACTAAGCCTTTGAAAAATATGCCTTTATCATTGACCTTTGAAGTTGTACATGTTTCGTAGAAACCAGTGGTCTTTGGGCTTAGTGGCATAATCAATGAAAAAATTTCTGTCCATGCATGGACTGACAGTTATCAAGTAGCAATTATGCAGAATGAAACATAGCAATGTGCCAGTAAATGACTGAAGAAGCACAGTGCTAGTTGATGACCAATCCCAATCTCCACAGACTCAAGGACTTTGAGGCACGTTCCTGTATTTAAAGGCTTTCCAACTTTTAAGAGGTCAAGTGTATGAGTGCTGTGATGTAAAACTTTCAGATAATATTACATTTTCCGTGAGACTTTCTGCAAGATCTTGCTCATGATTCACTGTAAAATTTATGATATATACATGTTTGTCCTGCACCCTCACAAAATGTACTCAAACTAAACATGGTTGTGTTGGGAAGAAATTTGTTGAGAAGTTTATCTGTAGGTGACAGCACAGTTGTCATGTTTTTTATTTTGAGAGTTGCTGATTAAACTGCGAATGACACATGAGTCAAAGTTCCATTTTTGTATAAAATGACTGTTGTTTCTAAGCTATGTGGTCTCCCGTGATATTGTGTTCTGTTCCCCTTCTTTCTGTCATTTTAAGCCTACATGAACTCATAAACTTGAGTACTAGACATATGACATCAGTTAAGTTTGCATGGGTTTAGTCCATAGGTCTTAAGGTGGGGACTGGATTTAGTCCAGCATGGACATGGCTGTATTATATGAACAAGGTGGTTGCAAAATACTGAAAAATGTACTTTTTTGGCCACTTGTGGCAGTGCAGTTGTAGATAAAAAGATCACCTTTTCAAGTTGACATGCAGCACATATGCTTTGAGTATTGTTTGCAGTCACCTGATGAAATATTCACTCTCACTATAGCTCAGTTTTCGCAATTCTCTGAAAACAGGTGCCTGCTGTGGCCAAAAATGACACCAAGAATGAACCAGGAAAATGCAAACTCAGACGGAAATTCAATTACAAGACTCCTTTTACACTGTCATTTGATACTTTTTTGTAATTAAAAGGTTGAACATCATTATCAGACCTTGAGGAAATGCACAGTGCACTTTGGTAAGAAGCAGTCAGTGTAGCTGTTTGTTTACAAGAAAACTCCATGGGGTATTTAAAAGTGCCAGAGAAGAGAGAGGTCAGCAGGGAAATGCATCATTTACTAATGATTTTCCAATATTGACAACAAGAAGCAGGAATATGTTTCAGAGTCTTGTTCGGGGAGTTGTGGGCCTCTGATACTGTAGGCTAGTCCCAGTGTGAGTTTTGGACCAGTTGGCCACAGATGAGTCTCAAGCCCCCAACCCATCTGGAGCCATCTTGGAGATGAAGCAAAAACCTGGAGCTTGTCCATCTCTTGGCAGGGCCGGCCTCGTCTCTACACATACAAGGCTGATCTGATCGTCTCTAATCCTACCAAAGAATTAATTGCTTAATTGGATCAATTAGATGTCCCAATAGGTCCCGATGACGTGCAATAGGTGCATCAAATAATTATGAATCAAATGTGATTCAGTACTTGAAAGGACTGCGTGGCTGTTGTATCCAGGTTGCTGGCTACTGAGAGTTGTTTGCGTCTCCGTCACATGATATTGAGACAATTCTAGACAAGTTTCAAATCTTGCTTAATATCCATTTGCTCATGTCACAATCTCATTTCAATCATGCAAGCACTTTTTCAAGTTTGCGTCACTCGCCGACATTATGCAGTGCTTTGAGACAGAAGAACTATTTTCATGACTTATGGCGTTTGCAGTATCTCAAAGATCGCACTGCTGTTTTTCTTCCTTCAAGCCAGTTTTAAATGGAGCCAAACCGCACAGCTTTAAAGGCACATTCATCAAAAAGCGAGTGCACTGCAGATGCTGCCACTTTTTCTTTAAAAAAAAAAAAAAAAAAAAGAGAAAAAAAGATTGCAAGTAGAATTATGGCTTTTCATCAGCCGATAAATTTCACTTGTGATTAATTGCAACACTCACTTTTGGGATCACTTCTACACAAAAGAGCATTTCTGCTTTGTAAAATTTATATAAAAGAAATGCAAATCAATGGTGTTCTTGGCACCAAACATATGCTGCCACAATGCCAACAAGCCTGCCCCTGACAACCCCAGCTGGGGGCTTGTAAGACTTGCTCTTGGCAAAAGACGTTTTTTCCACCCGCTTTGCAAATGATCACCAATTAATACGAACAGCATCCAATTCTAATTTTGCACCTGGTAAGATTGTGAGTATCTTGTAAAGCTCTTCTAAGCTATGGATCCAAATTACTGGATGCTTTTTCCCTCCCTTCTGGGATCACTGCAGAAAAAAAAGGAAGAAAAAAAAGATGGCAAAAGTCCATAACCCATCAAGATCAACATGAGTGGAAACCATGAAAATGACCATTTAGCTAGAAAGGTGTTGTGTGTCAGAAGATGAAAAGAGAATTTAGCTGAGGGGGTATCAGAGGCGAGAAATACGGTTAAGTGTGGGATCTTTTATCATGATGAAGCAATATGATTCTAATAAACCAAACAAATATGCCACAAAGAGGAAAAAAAACATGAACTGTTCTACTTCTTGATGAAAGTATTAGAAAATTTCTTTATTTTTCGTGGATCCTAATAACTTTATCTGTTATTATCTAAGTAGAAACGTCACTTTTCATTGTCTCTTCACTCTGAAACTTTGAGAGGTGTGGGAGAGAGAAACTAGGGATGTGTTTATCACTTGGTAACACAGCAGCATCCATCCATGTGATGAATTTCACGTATTTCGCAAAGAAATGAGACTGTAACAATTCAAAGGCGTTTCACGTCACTAATTGCTCATCAGAGTTCTTAGCATCTCCCTGTCTCTTTCTCTCTCCATCTCTCACTCTAAAATTGATACTCGCCATACAACTTATGATGGATAGGAAGCTTTAATGAGCTCTTACAAGCAATTAAGTAATCAGGGAACCCTGCTGCTCTGCGCTGGAGCTAGCAAGAGCAGTGACAAACGGAGGCCCATCAGTACTGTAATCAGCACAGGACACAGTCACCGCTGCTCACTACTCCCTAACCAAGGGCAGCAATGGGCTGAGCAGCAGGCTGCCATCTCATTTTATTGTTTTGTCTGCAAATAGTCGCTGAACTTTGTGACTTGGAGACGTGATCCTGCTCAAGTCTCTGCATTCTCTGTGCTTTTTTTCTGGAAAGTTACACAGTTGCAATGAGATTTACAACTTTACAAGACATCAAAATATGGGAGAAGTAAATGAACACAGTGTAGCTTTCAGGTCTCAGTGTCAAACAGAGCGATAATGGAACCACCTTTTTGTACTGGAGAAGCAGTAATGGCCAACAGGTAACATGTGTGGAGGCAGGTACCAGCTAATTCTCATTAGGCTCATTAAGAAACAGTGCAGTACCTTTGTGTGAGGAATAAATAGGGACACTAAATATACAAAAAAAGAAAGAAAAAAACAAAGAAAAGCAGAAAAAAATCGACCACCTTCAATACAGCCACACATAATTACAAAATTAAAAAGGTCAAGTGACTGATGTCCATATTTTGATGACTTTCAGTCTTATTATTCTCTTTCTGTCATGAATCACACTTGTTTTAATGTCAGCTCTAATTTGTTTGCAGCACTCGCTTTTGTTTTCTTTCTCTCCTGCAATAAAAACATCAAACCACTAGCTAGTAAAATCTATGAAGGAAGTTTCCGAGTGGAGTAAAGCTTTATTCAAATGGAGATAACAGAGTGAATCCAGTTTAGAGGAAAACTGCACCTTCCACTGTTAAGAGGCATCACAAACAGATGTGCTTCTAAAAATGGGACGCCTGCAAAAACTCATTGTTTCTTGCATATGCAGTATTCGGATGTTTTAGTTTTTCTGCCTTTTTCCAGCAATAAGCCTCCTTTAACCAAAGATGGGCATGCATTAAGGAGCAATTTTGAAATGAACATACAATAAACAACACATGTAGTAAGTACTGCTAGAGTACAAATGATGAAACCCCACCCGTTTAAGCCTGATTTAGCCAAATGTTTTGGTTCCCCAAACGGTATTTAGACAAATTGGTGCATCTGCCCATTTTTCTTAAAACAGATTTTTTTTCCTGTATCATTATTACATCATGTAAAATCAGCAGCATGCAGAGGATGACTTCAATAAAGCAGCCCACATGGAAAAATGGCAAATGTTAATGTTTTTTTGCATAATTTGAGTAATCAACATGTCCAATATCACTAATATCTATATTAAGTTGGTGATACATAACACCAGCTTATATGGGGGACACAGAACCACAATGATGGAAGCTTGCTTCATGGCAAATCTTGCTAATGTACAGACTGTATATTTTGTATATTTTACTCAGTTTCTTTTTTTATTGAACTGGGACCATAGTTTACGAATATGACTACCATGCCGTATTCACAAAGTCTTGAAACAAGCAGTTGAAATTATAAAACTATTAGGACAATTATTACTGTTGTAGCAAATTAAATATTGCAAAAGCTCGAATTTAATGCTAGATAATCAGTATTCTTTTTGCCACCAGATAAGTTGCCTCCTGTAGGTTTAAGGCACTTCCATGCTTGCTTCACTGTCCAGAGCTGTAGGCTATGTCATTTCGTCATATGCAGCCAATGGATTCATGTTAGGTGACACCAGCACTGAATCATTTAACATTCATGTGGCTCTAAAGGTTTTCCAAGAACATTATGTAGCTAAAGATATTCTTCATAGTGTAGAAGTTTGTATCAAAGGTGTGATGAGTCACTTGATACTTTATTTTGACTGTGCAATCTGATTATGCGTTCACTATGAAATTAGAGCCAGTTAGCGTAGCATAGCATAAAGTCTGAAAGCAACCTGTAACAAAGCTCTCTCCAAATTACCATGCCGTTTCAGAAACAGTAGTGTAGGCAGCTTTCCGGTGCAGGAACTTGGAGCAGGTATAAAGTGGCACAAATATTTGCAAGAATTCTTCCTTAATCAGCCCTTTCAGTCTGTTTCTATTGCAGTCTGACAGTTTTGACAGCAACATGAACTTCAAGTGTGCCAAAACAAGACACATAGGAGCTAATGGATGCAATTTCAGTTCCACAAGTACATAGGAAATAAAGAAATTGAGGGTTTGTTATGTTAACAGTATATTCGATTTTATGTAGTTGCTGCTGATGTTAGAGAGAAGAGTACTTCTGGATGAGGGCATCAGCAAGGTGGAAAAAATTACATTTGTCCACTCTGAATTCCACCAATCAGTCTTGTCTTCTGCAAGTGTAGCCAATCAAGTCTGAGCCCAGCATAGCAGATAATTTTTGCTTTGAAGAAAACATCCCTGAAAGAGGATCTAGAGCTGCGATTCTTGCACAAAGGTTCAGGTCACCCTACGATGGCACATAGACTAGGCATATAGTTGACCTCTTGCCACATTATCTCATTTTCATCAGTTTTGTGAATCAAAATCTGTTGTTTCAGGACAGTTTGAGCTCCCTTGAGCTACATGTGGTAGCATGTTGTGACAAGGAAAATGAAATCTAATTGTAAGATCTGGCATTCTCAGCTCCTTGCTCACCTGGGGCATCTGAGCTGGTGAGCTCCATGTTCTCAGCTCCACGTTCTCACCCACCCAAAGCATGTTGGGCGCCCCAGGGCGGCGTGACACCTCTCCCACACTCTACGAGTCGCCTGAATAATTCTGCCCCGACCATACCATACACATCTCATGGCATTTTAGGGGGGCCTGAGATAACACATTTCACATTGAAAATCAAATATGTTGCTTATTAATAGGACGACTTTGGCGAACGCTACCTGGAGAAATGCCGGAGGGGGGAGCTAGGAGAGAGGGACGCCTACAGTGTGGTGTGCTTTCTCTCTCTTCCGTGCAAACTGTAAAACAGCTGAGGGTGCAGATTTTCATTGCTAAACTGGCACAGTCGATGTAGGTGCACACACACACACATAGGAGTGTGCTCACACACACTGTATGGAAATCAGAGAGCCAGGGTGTGGTGGTTTTCCATGCATGAAAAGCACAGAGATTCGTGTTTACTGCATGTGTGGGAGAAAGATGAAATGAAGAAGAGACAAAGGAAAAGAGGACAAAAAAAGTGGTCACAGAGATGATCCTAATTTGCACATTTTTTGGTTTCACAGCAGCATTGAAACACCAAAAACACACAAACACATGTCAGTCAAAACAAAGCCTGATGTTTGGGTGGCAACACTAAGAGTAAAGGCAGTGCCAGTTATCTTCTTTTGCTACCATCTGCTCCATTATATTCCTCCTTATTCAAACACAGACTCCTGCACTGTACAGTTTGTTTGTTTCATAAAGCTGCCTGCAAAAGGCTGCCGACGTCTCCATGTCTCTCTCAGGCTAAACGGAAAGCGAGTTTCGGCGCGCCGTGCCGCTAACTTGGCGTCATTTCCTCGGATTCTGTACAGATTGCACCAGCTAATTATGATCTAATAACTGGCAGACTGTCTGTTTCAATATTATTACAGGAAGAGTAGGTTAAATGAATAGCTCATCATCTGCCCCCTGTATCAGTCATGTTGTTTTAATGATCATAATTCCACCATTAAATCTTAATAATATGTCAAGATCATAAGGGAGACATGTCAATTTGGGGCTTCAATGAGAATTAAGCCAAGGATTGCTGAAGTTGAGCCTGTTTTTCTTTCCTGGGAAGGCTTGATTTCGTTAGCTGTGTCCTCACACACAGCAGCAGAACAGACCCAGAGCTGTTTCTGACTCAATCTGACATTCAAAAAATTAATTTCTAATCCCTGATTGATGTGTTGATGCTCAACAGGAAAGGAGCACGGTAAATGTTTTCTACCATTGGCATTCTCAGAGTAAATATGCTCCTTTAATGATGAAATTATTTTGATCTGTTTCTATAGTTTCTGTCAGTTAATAGAGATTTTTTAAATTCTACATTCTATATATAAGCAGCAGCTGACAAAACAGGCACCCATAAGTGCAGTTAGGTGCTGCATTTGATCATATTACATGATTCTCTCCAGTATTTGGAGATTGTCCAGGCAACAGTTGACAAAATAATCTGACTTCAAGATCCATCTAGTAGCTGTTCTGACTATAATATGAAATATTCATAAGCAGATACCAAGTTGACAAAGAAGTGTAGATTTTCAAATGTTCAAGGACTTTCTGTCCACTCAGTGCTGACCTTGGAAACAGTTGACAGCAGCACTAATTTGAAAAACCCTTTTCACCCATATTGGAGCCTTTAAAAACAATTTTAGAAAAAAGAAACAAATTTTATACCACATTTCACTTATGAGAAGTATTCAAACAGCATACTTGAAAAGTTTTGAATAAAAAGCCAACATGTGAAGAAAATATCTTGTTAAGTGAAGACTAAAATGGAGGTATGTTTGATGCTGAAGGATCATTTCTTGGAAGACTCTATAGATCCTCTGCTGCAGTCACAATTACAGCACATTAAACTTTGAAAGGCCTCCAAGGACCTGGAGTGCAGGCACTTTTTGGATGGACTTCTAGAGTCTCTTAAAAAATCACCTCTTTGAGGTACAAACTTGTATTCTAATCACTTTTCCCTCAAGGTTTTTTGTTTGTGAGGCAGAGACAGTCACTGCATACAGCTCCCAGCTAAGAATAGCTGCAGGAGAGGGGAGAGAAAAGCAGCAAAGTGAGGAAAGTGAGGCAACACGAAAGGCACAGAGTGGGGGGAGAGACACAACCATAGGGGAGGGAAAAAAGAGGAAGTGGGCGACAGTGGAAAAAAATAACTTAGGGAGGGAGTGTGAATGAGACAATGGTTCTGTCAAAGAGTCAAACGAAGTAAACATCATCAGTGCGATCCGGCAGTGACTCGGTCTGGCTCGGGACTAAACACGACACTGGGAAGATAAATCTAAATCAATCAAGGGGCTGGTGTGTGTTTGTGAGCATGTGTGGACAGGGGTGGGTGGTATCAGCGTGGTGACGGGATGTACCCTGCCCCGAGGTCACTGCTCTGGTCAGACATGTGTATATATAGATATATAAATCTGTGTGTGTGTGTGTGTGTGTGTGAATGAGTCTATTGACGGATAGCATGCTGCAGAGTTAATAAGTGAGCATTATGTGGGTGTGTGCATGCAGGAGGGGGGTAAAACAGTCAATGAATCTATTGATGAACAGCAGCCTGTATACAAATAATAGGACTGCGCAGATTGAACAGTAGCTGAGGAGAGGAAGCCCACATAGGAAGTTGACTGGCACATTGTTAGAGATGCCACTTAGTGTCATGTATCTGCATCCAGATTAGAAGGAGCTGAAATATATACGTCCATGGTACATAACGCACGATTCACAGTGTTACAGTTTTCCATTTTTTCAAACTGCTCAGGCCATTATTCTTACAGGTTCATCAAACATCCAAAATGCACTAGTACAACCTAAACACTACGTACAATGACAACAAATGTGAGTTTTGTGCATCCCAAAACCCACATTTTGTTCCTCATAACACAAGGACCTAAAACACTAACAACAGGTACCATTACAATATGTATCCCTTTAGCCCAGTGTCACACCAGAATGAGCAACAGCTACATTGGTCCACAGCACAAAAGGTATAATCTTCATTAAAACGCTTATAAAATGCTATAATCCTTTGTTCTTAGCAGACTCAGTCTGGTATGATGTAAAGCTGTTTTCACTTTTTGCCTTTCATTGCATGGAATGCATTTGTATTGAATGTCCTCCTAGCCTTAACCATTGCGCATGATTTTTTAGTACTGTAAAATGACATGTGAAAAGCTCAAAATGCATAGACACCACAAGTGAAATGTGCCTGAAGCGGCTATTCGTGCTATTCATGTTATCACTGTAGTCATCTTTAGAACTTAGAATACAAGCAGAGCCTTGTGATTGCAATTTGCACAAACCAAAACCATGATCTTTCCCTGAACTAAACCAAGAAAACAAAAGCAGACAGTGGCTGAAAATGACAGAAAATGAAAAATAAACACCAAATTAAACACAACACGGGGGTTGAACCGTTAGTCTCTTAGGGAAAGTCTTGCATTTGGTTAATGTAACCATCTAATGCAGACTTTGTAGCTGTTTTTCTGTGCAGAATATACTTGCACGTCGTGTAACATGGACGCAGGCCAATAGAAAAGAATAGGTGGGAAACAAAGACATTTCACAGTTTTACAGCCTTTATTGTGAATATCCTACATTTTGTGCTTGAGATCAGTGTAGATTGCAGTGTAAATTGTTGATTCACTGCTGTATATTTTGTTTATTTATTTCCTATCAACCATGCCTCCACTGAAAAAAGAAACAATTTCAGAATGCTTTGTTTTTATTTATTTATTTATTTTGTGAGCATATAATAATTAAGAAAGTGCACATAATAAAATTCCAGTAATGGAATGTAAAATTATATATTATATATATATATATATTCCCCATGCATGCATGTATAATTTAACTTTGACCACAGATATTTATCACCATCATATCTTATACTATCTCTTGCAATATACAGGGTTATATGTCCAAGTATTTGGGAAAGACATCTGCTGGTCTTAAATTTTTCACTTTCACAAAGGAAAGAATTCCTCTGTGGGCCTGAGGAATGTGGAGTAAGATGGAAAGAAAAGTCACACCATCCTGGGATGTACTGTGAAACATTCTGAATGTAAACACTTTTATCCCCTTTTTCTCACTTGCCACAAGTCTCTCAGGTCGTCAGGGAAATTAAAGTAGGTGTTAGTGCTGTATGTTCAGCTGTACTATACAGTCCTTTTGTCTTATCTTAGTTTTTGAATATAAATGTAACTAAATGGCAAGTGAACATGTGCAAAATAGAGATTGATGTTGGTAGAGTCCGAGTGAGAGAACATTTTCTGAGTTTTAAAGATGCGGTCATCAAGTGCATCTTATGTCAAAACAATGAAACGAGGGATGTTTTTGTCAGAACTGCAATCTTTCCTCAAACTTTAGAAAACTGTGGCTGCCACATGCAAACATGGTCAGATGCCAGATTTGTAAAAATGTGGAGTTTTTGCATCATTGTTCAATATGCCAGTATTGTCAGCTGCAACATAATGATAAACAACTCTGTATATCAAGTGATTTAGATGAAGTATCTCATTAGGGCTTGTTGTGACTTCACTGGAAGCTGATGGTAAGTTGAGTGCCTTTAAATATTACTTAGAGGCTTCGGCTTCAGATCAAGGTTTGACTGACTGCTTTTTACCATATCATTCTAATTTTTTTGTTCTTGCCAGAATGAAAAAGCCTCTGAAACAGCTTTTTAAATCATCATTGATACTATTTTTCCTGGACTTCCAG
Source organism: Amphiprion ocellaris (assembly GCF_022539595.1). NCBI lineage: Eukaryota > Metazoa > Chordata > Actinopteri > Pomacentridae > Amphiprion > Amphiprion ocellaris. Next base: position 15,208,750 of record NC_072774.1, read on the forward strand.
CCCTAAATCCAATCCAAACTATAATATTATAACAATAGGCCTTCAAAAAGCTTATAAATATGAAGAATATAGCAATTTATAACAAAATATATTGCACAGTTAAGCCTATGTGCATGTACCAGAAAGCCTTGAGCCCATAGATGTAGGTCTGTAGTAGTTGGACAGCCACCAGCAATATCTATCTGAAGTACCAAACAAGCCTGCTGCTGGAGTGGACACCTAAAATAGAGTGCTGGCTAAAATAACAATGTCGTCTCACATGCTTGACATGCTCTAATGCCAGTTGATCAATAGTAATTACCTACCTGTGGACCTGGCTAGCGGAGCTCCTTAGGCTCCCGGGTCTTTCACTATATACGGCTCACAATCCAGTCCTAGGTAACTCCATAGGACAGACCTTTTAATTGCTTTGTTCACTGTGAGTAATTGAGGGTTGGAGTGTGTTTGCCACGAGGAGTGTGACTTCACTTGGCCTCCGTCTAATTAATCCCGTCACACAAGCCTTCTGCCTTTAATTTTCACTTTGCGCGTGGCATCGTGAGGTGCGAATACAACTGGAAATATAGGTTGGTAACTGTATACGGCATGCTGAGCCAGATGCACCACAAATGCAGCCATATGGATAGACGGCGAAGTGTTTCTGTGGGGTTTTTTTTTTCCCCTCAGTGTGGCGGAACATATTGCCAGACGCTCGATGCATCATTTTAGCACAGCAACTGTCCCATGGTTCTGATTTGATCTCATTCCACACCAGGGCCCCTAAATCACATACATGGAAGTGTATCAATATGGTTTCATTAGCATACTGATTAATCAGCTGGTTAATTAGACAAATTTCCTATAGGCTGATTACGCCGCCTGGACCTCTTGGTGTGAAGACATATAGAGTGCATAAGTAATTTAATTATTCCAACTGTCACATGAGACAAGGCAAGATTTACTTTTTTGTACAGTGTAGTATTGTTCATACACAAAAGCTTTTCAGAGTGTTTGAGATAAGGCATCAAAAGGAAAAAGAAAGGAACATTGCAACATGTCCTGTGGTTCTGCTTGATTCGTTGTGCATTAAGGTACACAGTAGACTTGCAGTCATCATTCTGTAAGTCAGCTGGATAATCATGCATACAAATGTCATCCTGTATGTGGCTGAATGAGGCTGTCCTCGCTGATCTTTTGTTCAAACTACATTGTACTTTGAGGCAGAGCAAAGGCCTCGGAGGACAGTCTCAGCTGCTCATCATTTCAACAGAAACCTCAATGTTGGACACTCATTTATGACCTTTTATAATGGTTGCAGCTCATGTCACAGCTCATGTGATAAAAATATATTTAATTAGTCATAGTAACATGTTATTCTTGTGAGGTTCTTTAAGCGTTTGTTATATGTAATTAATTTTTTTAATTGTTAAGTATTCTGCATTGTGACCATGTTTGATCAACATTAAGATGCACCTCAGTGGAAAACAAAATGATTAGAGCTGGGAAAGGAGGAGGAGGAAAGTGTGTTTACAGGAACCAAATATGGACCATGTCTCCGAAAATGACCTTTCTGTAGAACCAACCTACATTTTCAGTTATGTATCAAGGGAAAATGATTTTCTTCCAGATCCCAGATTATGGTTGTACGTTCTGTTAACGAAGTATCTTAAGTACGTTTCAGGTCAACATTTCTTTTGCTAACCAATCCTATATTAGATGGCGTGGGACTCATCACTCTGATAAATGGAAAATTGAGAAGAAACTTCAAACATTAACCAAAACCATGGTATGTTTGTAAACTTAACCAAGCTTCTATGATGTAGTTAACTTGGTGAAAGCTACGTATTAACCCAACTGATATTTTTGTAAAGCTAACCAAGTAGTTTCTGTGTCTAAATGTAACCGTATATCATTTGAAAACAAAAGGAAGCAGCGAATAAAAACAAAACTTAAGTTGAATACCAACCCTAACCTGCGGGGTGAAAGTCTTTTGCCAGACTTATGTCCAGGGTCATAACTTGGAGTCTTTGAAAGTGGCAATCATTCCTACTAAACTGCATTATTATGTAACTGGGAGAAATCCTTCAAAATGTAATTGAGACTGCAGTTTAGTTGTACACGATCATAGTTTGGGAGAAAGAAATTGCTATTAAGACTAATGTTAATTGTCTCCTGCATGCAGTCAGATGTGTTACACACTGATCCCCCATCCCAACCTCCACATCCTTATTTTCTGCCTCATAGGAAACACTATTTCTTGTACTTACCCTGAATCTTGGCATCAGATATCAATTGTAAGTATTCATTCAGTAATATGTGTTATTTAAAAGGATATGCTATTTTTATCCACCTGATAGGTGATCTGAATGTCAGTGCTGTTGTGGCACAGAAAAAACTGGATCTAGAAGATTTACAGAAGAATATTTATCCTCTACCTAAGAGATGTAATTGAAATGACACTGATATATATATTGAAATGTGATACTGCTATGGAAAAAGACAATTTTGAAAAACTTGCACTGCAGCTGCTAAAAAGTAATACAGAGGAGAAAGGATATCGTCAATGTGGAAACACTTTATGTTCATAAACACATTCTCCAGATCCCTGCATGTTTCGCTTGAGATATAAATAATGTATGACATTTGGAACTGTGACAACCACTTGAAGCAGAAAATTTTAGTACGAATAGTGAAATGATGCTATATACAGACACTCTCATCCAGATATTATCCTTGTCCATAACCTGTAAAATAACCTCAATAATCAACAACTTCAACTGCTCCCTGTGCTTTTGGCCTCTGTTTGTCCTGTGAGCTGCACTTGCAGCAGCGAGACGGAGTGGGTGCTGCTGTGAGGTGTGATGGGTGCCGGCGCTGGCACCGCCAGGCTTGGGTGGCCGTGCAACAGTATCTGCAGGCTGCCATCCTTCTGTTCACAGAGCATCTGAAGAAAGCAAACTGCACTGTTGCTCACACTCCCCGATCCCGTTGTTGTCATTGGCCGGCAGCCACCAATAGTGAGCCAACTGAGTTAACAGACACTTCCGCTCTGCACATAAGGAACCATCTGTTTTAAAAGCTAGAAAGAAATAAATAAAAACCTCTCTCTCTCTCTCTCTCTCTCTTCCTCTCTTGCTTCCTCTCTCCCCCTCTTACTCTTTCTACCACAAGTCTACACTATGCAGAGCTCTGCTATTATCCTGCACCTCACTCTTCATCATTTGTAATCTACAGCTAGCAACCAAAATTACCGCTGTGACTACGCTGACTATCCACTGTCCTTTATTGGCCTTTCAAATTGTCTCAAAATGAAAAAGTAACCAATTTCTCATTTCAGAAAACTATTTTTTTCATCTGTTCTCCTGGTAAATAACAAAATTGTCTATTTGTTTTTGCCTTGACTGCCAACTCATAATGCATCACCAAGTGAGGCATTGCGGCTGTTATCGCACACATTTGTAATTTATTGGACATTAGCAAGGTCAGAATCACATTGAAGGCTGATGTTTGTAACATCTTGAAAATCACGGTTGCACGGCTGTCTTGGCTGCGCTGGGCTCCTCAGACATGCCAGCTTGTAGCTAAATAAATATTGGCTGAGGGGCATTTGAAAAAACATATTGTCCTGGCTCAGCACTTGGTCCCCCTGCCCTCTGTTGCCAAAACAAGACGACGGGGGTCCAGAGCAGAATCTCCTCTCACATGAGCGGTTTCGTAATGGTCAGCTTGCTGCCATGGCCTGCTCCTGCAGCCTTTGTGTCTGTGCTTGCAGGTCCTCGAGTGTAATGTATTTACTCGGCTCTTCATCGTGTGGCTTGCGGAGGGGAGTCCTGGAAGCTTGCCCACTTGCGCTATCACACTACGCCTTTGTTTCTCATGCGGCTTACGAGAAGAAGGCTGCACTTGTCCTGTGTGTTTCTTTGCAGGTTTTTGTGATAGCCAGAGATATCTTTGTCACTCCTGTTTATGACACATGTTTTGAGATTGAGCCTTAAATACGACCGTTTACCACAGCGGGGTTTATTTTTCTGGCATTTTTAGTGCTGTGAACTCCATCTGTATGTTGATAATTGTTTGCTTATTTTAGTTCGTATGTATTTACTGTACATGTGCTCTAATTTAAGACCAAGACATGATGCTCTTTCAGTCTTTGATATTCAATATTGTACACAGAATCAGCACTTGTACTGTGTTTCTATTTACATTTAACACCTTGACTGCTTGATGACCCCAAAATCTTCTCCCATCTTAAGTAAAAACACACAAATCTCCTTTTTTCCACTCATTATTTATTGCCTCATACTCTACTTCCCTCACATTAGTTTCCACAGTTGAACCTGTGCAGAGAAATAAAATAACTTTAAGAAAAATATTACTAAAACATTATTGCCTGCATTCAATTTAACCTGCGAATACCCCATGAATTCCTCCCTCTCTCCAAGAAATTAAGGTGTATTGTAACAAGTGCATTATTTAGTAGATTTGACATGGCTGCCACATATTCGCAGAGAAAGAATTAATACGCCTGTGGAAAGGAAAGCAAGGAGAAGAAATCTACTGAAAATAATTAATTATCCGAGCCTATTTCTAGTCCTCCTCTTAAGCCTATTTAAAGGGCATTAGGTATTATGAATGTGAGGTGGTCTAAATTTACCCCTGTAATATCTGTCTTCATCTGACTACATTAGTATACTTTTCCAGGCTCCTTGCTTGCTATTTAAGTCCCATTGCATGACTCTGAAATCCAGACTCATCTGTTTTTCTTTTTTCCTCCCTCTTGTATCTGTATTTCACACTCTTTCCACCAAGATTAATCTCTCCTTATGCTTTACTGTGATCAGATTTGCACACCTGAAAGTGTCGTACAACAAAAAGATAAACCTGACATGATTATTTGCTAAACGGGTGAAAGGCGCCCGTAAGTGACTTGGAGAAATGAATTATGTATTGCGCTAAAGAGAACTCATTTGGGAATTAAGGAGGATAAGTAGCAGTCCATTTTGTGCCTGTTAGGGGCCCTCTTGGAGCTACGCTGAGCTGCATTAGGGAGAGCTAATGGGTCCTGGGAGGGGGGCAGAGGGTGGATGGAGGGGGTTGGGCCCTTTTGCCGCCCAAGGTCTCCGGGCCCCAGTGACAGATGGTTGGCCACCTCGCTGGGTGGCTGTGGCTACAAGGTCTGTCATGAGGCTGATCCGCGGCGTTGACAGCGTCGCGGAGATCAAACGACATTGTGGAAGGTGAAGAGACGGGTGGCGTGCCAGTCCCAGAGCGGGAGAGTCCGAGTTAGGGCTCCGTTCGGGGGTTTTCGCGGAAGCTGCCAATACTGATATTTTTAGGCCCAAGCCACAGATAGCTGATGTTTTGTGCTGCTGTTGAAGAGCTGGAAAATCCTCAAGATTAGTGGAAGTGCGTCTTTGGAAAAACCTCTCAGACACAATAGATGAGACACTGAAAGTTTCACTGAGTCTGAGTGGATAAAATACCTCATTCTGGATTCTATGCATCAGTTCAAGTAATCTAATGTAAATCTGGTGCAGCTTCCTCAGTGACAGATGTATATAAAAACAGCTAGTTGAACGTCCCCTTTATATCTTAATATACTTAGTAATCAATTATATTTCACCTACATGGCTTCAGTGAAGTGTTTCCTTGTTTCACAAAAAAACCTAGAAACTATAGAGAGATTTCTCACACTGTTGTAAGAAAACAATCTTGAATGAAATTATGTTTTTTTAGAACATTTTTAGCAGGAAAACTATTTTTCATGTTCCGTATAATTCCTACTTGCATCTATCTTGGTTGTGCAAATGTTTCTTCCCTGAAACATGAATAAATCCTCTGCTTTAAAACGTAGTTTTAGTTCAGGTTTTTCTCATTTGCAAGTGCTGCAGTCACTCAACAACATCATGCCACATCATATCATAGCTGTCTTGTGTAAATATGTGACTACTGAGAAAGATACATGCATCTACCATGAAGAAAATACAGGTTTTGTATGAGTAAAATTCTTTAATGCTGATTACGTTTGATCACAAGATATTGGACTACTTTACTATAAATATGAAAATACCTGAAAGAAATACAATCCTTGTGGCAGTTTTTATGTAACTGATCAGCGAAAAAGCTTCTATACATCTACCAAGAGTAGCCAATATTAAATTTTTCATTAAAGCAAAGTAGCCACGCACTGAGTTCTCATGTTTATTAAGACGGCAACCGTACGGCAAACAGCTTTCATTAGGTTTCATCACACTCTGATCAAAGCTGTTTGCATAAACGCTGGTGTCTTTCTAAAGTTGCAGAAAAGGAGAACATAAAGTACGGCTACTTCATCTGAATGTAGTGATTTCTTGCCTTGGCCTTGGCCTTGCCTGAGGTGTTTGTACGTACAGACTGACTGCAGAGCTGAGCACCAGCAGGCAGACACTTGTACCCAGCAAATGGTGTTGGTCTGCGGTGAGGATTAGTTCAGTCTCAATAATGAAGGAAGGGAATTTAAAACAGCTTTACGTTAACTATCTCGTAGCAATGCAGTTTCACTCATTTTTTCCCCCTTTTGGTGATTATATTATGAAATGGTTTCATGAGGAGCTTTGTAAATGAAAATGATCCAATAAAATACAAATATGAGAATAAAAACTATACTTCTTCCTGCCCTTGTTGGAGTGTTTTCTCCATCGCTGTGCAGGTCACGAACTGGACATATTGCATTGCACAATAGCATTTAATTGCCCATCAAATGCACCAACATTTTGACAAACAAAAGACATAAAAGTGCTTTTATGAGTCTCGGTGAAACTAAAGAACTGATAAATCCCCATTCAAAAAGAGCACGGCATCAATTCCCCACCACCAATGCCCCGTGGGCACGAGAGACCCGGCCCGTTAGGCGATTAGCCCATCTTACATTCCCGGTGATCGGATTAGTCGATTCCCACAGTCTAGTCTGAAACTACTCCCAACCCGCAGCTCCGGAGAGCATCTCAATATCCAATTTCACAGCTTTCTAAACCTGGATCACAGAGGCTATTTATTACTGTCACAGTCTTTGTATTGGGGAAGTGGGGTGGGGGGCATCTTTTGTGTTTCATCTGCTCCGAAGCAGGAAGATGATCAACAAGACAGTGTAATGAGTGAGCAACCTGTGGTGTTGCCTTAAACCTCCTAAAAAATAACAGCATCCCTGTTAAATTAGACCACAGCCATGCTTGTTTCAGCAGTCAGCAGACCTTTGATCTGTATGCTGACCTGCCAGTGACTGCTGCTGAAAGAAATCCTGACCCCATTGTGTGTCCTGCAGCACACTGCAGTGTGTTCTGCAATGGACAAAAAAGCAACGAGAAAATGTCGACTTGACTTTGAATTTGGGACTTCCGAAGAAAATTGGGATGTTTTTGAAAGTTTCTGATTACAGTTCAGAAATGTGTTCAGAAATAGTGAATTTGGACAGATGTGCTAGTTGCCAAAATAGAGTCTCCCAGATTGTAAAACCATTTCTAAGGCAGCCTTAAACTGGAGCAGCAGCTGTAATAGGGGCCTCCATTATAGCAGCTTTATAATTTCCCTGCTTTTTCCTCTTAGAGCCTCTGTTGTTCCTCTGAATTACCTCTGAATGATTTATGCTCACTGGTCTGGCCACTGATAGACCCTGGCAACACAGATAGAAACACACTTAGGGCTTTTTGGTGTGTAAACACACTGTATTAAAAGCCAACTTGTTTCAAACAGCCAAACACATTTGCTGCGACGGGGGCCGCTCGGTGTCATTTCACTTGTCAAACACTGCCGTGTCACAGCCAATCAGGGGACTCCGTGGGCAACACAAGCCATTTAACCTGAGCAAACACAGTGTGTCACGAAGCCCGAGGATGACTTAAGAGCCTGAGCAAACACTTGCGAGAGCCATCGGGCACGAATCAAGGCGGCCTGGCCGAGGACAAGTCACTCTCATAATGGGTTTGTGATGACTCAAGATCGAGCGGCCATCTGTTTGTTACAGTGGGGGAGGACCACAATTCACAGTTCAGATACACAGAATATTAGCCGGTAGTGCAGCAGAGGAGGGGAGGATTTGGCCGGTGGCACAGGATGTAAAGCATATGTCCATAAATGGTAAATATGTTGATAGCTGAGGCCCCGATTCCCTGAGCAGGGGCCAGATAACAGGATTTGCATGGTGATTTTCAGCCTCAGTGACACAACGCCTTTAAAAGGTGTAAGACAAGTAATCCTGCGAGTGACCTTCAGACTCCTCACTACATACATGTAGAAGATGCTGCGGCATTGCTTGTCCTGTCAGCAACTCACCGCTGACATGGAAAACTCACCACATATTTAAAGCACCAGCGTGTTTGCATGAGATTTCAATGATGTGAGTTTGAATAAACCACAGTCATTTGTGTCCGGTCTGTAACCGTGAAGTTCATTTGAACAGCGAAAGTCAAACCACATGCAGCCTCTGAGGAAGAAACTGGTTTTCCTAGTGCAGGACTGTCCCCCAGTGTAGTCTTTTGTAGTGGGAATCTCACCAGAGACCTACTAAAAATCCTTTAATAAGTGAAAGTACTCGAATACCATGGTGTAAAAACACTCAGATCTTAATAGAAACCTTCATTTACTTAAGTAAATCAGCAAATTGTACTCAAAATCTAAAAGTAAAAGTACTGACTATGCAGGAAAATTGTCACAAAAAGAGGCCATATCAGGCACTGCTGGGTGGTTTAATTCACTATATAACATTGCATCAAATATTGTATCCTTATTATAGAATTTTGAATTTATAATCTAAGAAGTAAGTGTGTAAGTGGTTAAAAATCTAACATGTTACAAGCAGCAGAAAATTAAAAGTAGATAAGTAAAAAAAGCCCAATAGCCTACCTCAGTAAATGTACTTTCCACTACCACCCAGGTCTGTAAAATGTTCTCATCAACCATTTTTTTCTCTTTCTGGTGGTGAAACATCTACTAAATTCACTATACTGATAAGTAAATGTGAACATTGTTTCAGTTTCATTTGTAAAAACCAGAGAGGACATAAACAAAATAACCTCAAGAAGTAGTCAGAAGCGAATTTGTGGTTTTGGAAATTAGAGGTGTTTTAAAAATTAGACTAAAAAATTAGACTAAAGAGCAAATGATGATTCTGGAATTACACTCGATGTTGCTTGTTGCAGTCTGCTGTGGGTTTGGCCATTTTTCATAATGCACTCTTATAACTATGCTGTATTTTTCACGGCTGAAACAGTTTGTTATTGTGGATTATTGCCATTTTAAAGGGAAAACCCAAATTAGAAGTGTCATTCATCAAATTCGGATTAGATGCTGCTAAATATCCTCAGGGAAGCAATCAGGTGTTTAAAGTTAAGGGCAATTCCCTGCGCTACAGACAATCAATAAAAAAAAATCTAAGAGTGGGGACCGTAATAGGGTTGGCTTGTAACCTGCTCTGACAAATTAAGGCAAGTAGTGTTTTTTCATTACTTACACATCCGTTTTCATTTTTTTTCCATCAGTGGAACCAATTAAACAATGCTTCCTTAAATTAGTCATTGATTTTTAGCAATAGTGACACTTTACAGAAGGAAATAATAACTTTAAGGGAGTGTTACCACTTTTTTTTTCATTACTGCCAGTCTTGTGAGAGCAGCAGACACTAAAGGACAGAAACAATCCACCTACATGAAAAAGCGGTGTCTTCAATTAGCCATTGATTTTTCCTCAGGTGTCACTTTGGTTAAATGCTTTGTGGTTGGGAGTTTTCTCTCCAACTTGGAAATTGACAAGAGTCCATAATCTATTAGTCTTTGTACACAGACAAACATACACGCATTTTTGTTTTTGTATTTTTTTTAACCCGTTTCCAGTATGTAAATTTATCACCTCAAACTCTTTTCTGTCAAAAAAAGATGTGATAAACGATAAGTGTGTGTGGAAATAACCAGGAAAATGTTGTTTAAAATCATATGTAAGCAATACATAAATCTGTTAAGAGGATAAATACTAATACTCCTTAGCAACAAACCTTTTATGTAATGATCAGTTACGTAAAACATGTGAAAAGTGGTCATAACTTTGTTTTTCAGAGCTATTTTATTACAGAATTTTTCCTATTGCCAATCCCATCCCACACACTTGAACCTCGAAAACAAAACTGAGACAGATCAGATTCTTTTTTAATGCTTGAATTAAACAAAAATAATAAAAAAAAACAAAGGGAAAATTCAAAAAAGAGAAATAGAATAGAATAGCAGGCCATAGCTGCCACACTTCCTTTCTTTTTGTTTTTTTAAGACTAGAAAATACACCTAGAATTTGAAGCAGCAACAAAATGTGCATTTACCTGATTATACAATGGAACATTAAGATATAACATGAGTTTTTTATTCATCACATTATAAACCTCTAAATAATTCTTATACCAAAAAGCAACCTATTAATGGCAAAGCAACAGTTTTGAAGCAAAATATACACCTTATGTTCGCCTGGAACAAAACAAACAAAAAAAAATTAAGGAAAATTTAGTTTTTAAGTTTTTTGTTTTTTTCAGCTTTTTATTGTCTATGCCAATGAAATCAAATGTCTTTTTTTTTTTAATTATTATTTTTATTCTGGGGATGCAAATATTATCCTGAATGTGAATGAACTGCTGTTTTCACTCGATCTGTACATACACTCCATCTGTTCATCGAAAAACTGAACACCTGAATGACAAAATGAATGACTACTGCTCTGATGCATTTCAGAATACAAAGGAAACTGCTGTTTACAGTGAATGAGTTATTTTACAGCAGCCTGAAGCTTTATCGATTATCCTAAACACACGTCGGTCATGTGTGATGCAGAAAAAATGTATTCTCCATCCATCCATCTCCTTGGTGCATCCTTGTGTGCCGCAGTCTCATGTTTCCCAAACCACCACGTGTTTTTTAGCTGTCGAGGGGATGATCCAGTGCAGTTTATGTAGTTACAGCAAGAACACCTACGTGATGAGATCTAAAGTTTGATTGGACGAGGGGGGCAGAGATCATCGACAGACAGAGGTGCTGTGTTCAGACTGGTGGCGAGGCAGTTCTTACTGATAGCTAAAGGTTTCTTTTATTATCACATTACTTTTTCAAGTCTATATTCATGTCACTTCACCATAAAAGTATCGTTACAATACGTTTCCAGTACAGGATGGTCTGGGACAAACTAAACGACAGTCGAACAAAAAAAAGGTCATCCTTCCATTTGCTGTGTAGACTGTTTCTTTTGCAGGAGATCAAAGTTTCAGAATATCACCTCGGGGTGACCATGAATTAGCCGCTGAGTCCAGTCTCACAAGGCGGACACATGCTCAAAATCATAAAAATAAAATAAAAAAAACAAACAGAATGATTCCCACATTAATGTACAAACATAAACAACGGTCAAAAGCCAACCACATAGCTAGCCCCCGGCAGGTTAACACCATTCCTGTCCATAAAGTGCACTCTCCATTCTGCTGTGCGGCTTGGATGTCAGAAAGACAAGAGCAAAAAAAGAGGGTGTGTGTGTGTGTGTGTGTGTGTTTATACGAGGCGGGAGAGGGAAGGGGAGCTCCGCTGCATGTGTGTGTTCAGTCTTATTCCCGGAGCGACTGTGAATTAGAGGACAGGACAGTCTCAGGTGTCTGGAGGGGGTGGTGGTGGGGGAAGGAGGGCAGCGTGGAGGTGCTGGAGTGTGTGTGTGTGTGTGTGTGTGTGTGTGTGTGTGTGTGTGTGTGTGTGTGTGGGGGCTGACGTTAATAAACGTAGCCCTCGCTGTAGGGGTGCGGCTGGCAGTAGGGCCCGTCCTGTACGTAGGCCATGTTCTCGTCAAAGTGCGACAGCGGCACCGTGTCCTCCTCATTGATCTGCCGCTCCATGTCCGTCTTCAGCACCGGCCGCTGATTGTCAGGAAACGCCATGGAGAACAAGGCCTCGGGGTCGCACACAAACTTGTACACGTATCTCTCGCCGGCCACCTACAAGACGACGGACACGACTTAGAATTTTACATGTAAGATGAAACCTTCTTTTCAATATGTTGTCTATGGAATGCAACTCTTCATCTGAACCCTTCAATGCTTAAAAAGATTACATTTTTATAAACAAATTCTATTTTATTAACCTCATGTCTCAAGTCAGTCTACGGAAATGGCTTCAGGTGAAATAAGATTTGAGTAAATTCAGCTATGGCTGCCACCCAATGCAGCTCGGATGGCTGAAAATGATTGGTGCAGAGAGCATGAAGTGGAGAAGAGGACTTTTTATCATTGTAGACTTCATGTTTGTTTTGACCCCTAATGGCTTCCTTATTCAATTTAAACTCCTCATATGCAAACCTAAATGCTGCAGCTCTTGAGCTCCACCAACTCAATCATTCATCCTACAAAACACTCTGTTTCAGCTGCCTGTGGAGGGACTCTATTTAGTAAAAGAAACTGAGGAGCTGCTCACAGCAGAAAAGCGTCACAAGAACAGAAATAGCTCAGAAAACACAAAAATAACAAAATAAAAGGAAATGAACAAGGTCTTGACTCTTGTTCTTTAGTAGCTGCACCACTTCTGCTCTGCTTCCTCCTTTTATAAGCTACCTGGGGGAGGGGAGTTAACACCTGATGCTGCTTTAACGCAGGTGGTGTCAATCAGCTCATTTAATGTGTGTAAAAGCTTGCAGCTCTTCATCTTAAAATGGTGAGCTGTTTTCAGAATGTGCAAATGGCAGCAAAGAATAACTGACTTCTGGATCCCCCTCGGTGTTGTTTATGATCTTTTTTAAAAACACAATATTATCTGTAGTTGAAGATTTTTTTTTTTTTGGCATTTACCTTTTGCATGATTCCCTTCTCATAGTAGTAGCGCAACGATCTGCTGAGTTTGTCGTAATTCATCGCTGGCCGATTCTTCTGAATCCCCCACCGACGAGCCACCTTCACACACAAACAGCACAAAGCCAGTCAGTAAACAGACACGTCACACACAGGCCTCATTTCCTGACGAGAACATTGCCGCAGCTGAAATGTTAAATAAACTTATCCATATTCTCCAAATAACAGTAATTAGAGTGTGTCCAGCGTGAGCAGACCTGACCAGGGATGTGTTCATTAGGAGCTTGTCACACACCCAGCGGAGGAGGCAGCAGATGTTACAGCACCTGTCTACCAGACCACCCACCACCCGGCCTCGCAGTCCAAACCCACAGCTCTCTCTTCAGCTTCTCTTCTCTGGGATTTTTTCACTCTACTTCCCACTCTCACTCTTCCTCGCCCCATATGATCCTTTTCCCCCCAATCAGTGGATCTGCTGTCTTTTTGTCCGCGTAGCCGTCGACATGCTACACCTGCCCACCGCAGAGCCAGGAGCTAACGTGTGTCCGCGGCGTCCCGAAGCCAGTGTGCTTGGTCACCTGATGGCATGAATGGGCCCCCCTGTCAGCTGCAGCTGGCCTGTGCTTCTAGACACCATGGGGCTGTGTGGACCACTGCCAGGCTCTGCTCCCTCCTGCACTCCCACACCCTCCTGCACCCTGCATCCTCCCCCCTCCAGCAGCCAGCAACAGTGACTGAGTCCCACTGTGTGTGATGTGGACGTACACAGACGCAGCCTCTGTTCCATTTCAAAAGGCCCAACCACCAACATGGGTTATATTTTAAGGAATATGTCCTGTGAAATATTTAGCAGGGGCAAAGCCATGAGGGTCAGATGGTTAGATGTGGCTGAATGCTAAATAAATAAATAAATAAATAAATAAATAAATAAATAAATAAATAAATAAATAAATAAATAAATAAATAAATATATATTGTGGCAAATCAGAGTCTGACCACTTTAAAAGCAGAGAACATTACACATTCCTTTTTAAATGTTGTCCTTTGACATTGTCTGATTTGATGTATCACACTTGTTTCTTTTTAAACTAGCAAATGTAGGTGTGGCACGTTGAATATACACATTTTCACCTGGCACTGGTAGGATTTAGAGAAGTAACTAGCAATTATTTCAATCATAATTGATCTTTTATGTTTGAGTGAATCGAACACCAAATATAACAGAAAAACTACCAAAACTAGTCCTAAAAATCTCATTTGTCTGCTCAACAGTCCAAAACCCAAAGACATTTAATTGATAATAATAAAAAAACTAACCAGAACCTGCTTTTTTTCTTTGAATAACTTAATCAGGTAATCATTTGAGTTTTTCTAAGGTTTATTTCTCACATAAAAAAAAACAATATGTGTAGTAAAATTCAATGGGCGTGCTCCTAATAGTATAAACAAATGAAAACAGAATAAAAACTCAAGATAAAAACAGTCAATTAATACAAAGAATAATGCGTTCCTGAGTCTCTCACCTCCTCTGGCTCGATGAGTTTGAACTCCATGCCGCGGCCGGTCCAGGCGATGAAGTGGGAGTTGGACGGGTCGTCCAGTAGAGCCACGAGGAACTGCCAGAGCTGCAGCGAACCTCTGCGCTGGTATGATGGGCCCTCACGGTACAGGCCTGACTCCTGCTTGATGTCCCCTACAGGAGGTAGAAGAAAGGCTTATTGCATGATCGTCAAAAATTACTACAAAATACTTAGTTTTCATTGTGATATTCAAAAGTATTAAAATCTTCTTCGGGATGACTCACCTTCGACCTTTTCCGGCACCACGCAGGTATCGTCGTAGAAGTGTCTCGCCACTTTGTCAAACATACAACCTGGAAGACACGTCAAAAAGGAGCGTTTGATGCCACATTCAGGGAAAAGCCGTAAGCACACAATCACAACATCCACACGTATCATCGTTGGTACCTTCAGTCCTGTTAGTGTGAGCCAGATAGCCGTCTTGCCGTAAGTAGACAGAATGGCAGCTAGGCACTTCTGCTGAAAGCCAGGCAAGAACAAGAGTGGGTGTTAAAGGGCCCGAAGGCAGCATTAAGAACACTATCTCAGTTATCTGAGAGCAGTCAAAGCCTGTTCACTCAATGCACCACTGGCTCTGATTAAAGAAAATGCCCTCCAGCATCGGCATTGCAATGGCTCCCAGCCACAGGCGAGCTCACTATATCACACTGCTAATACGCACCGCGGGCGTCTCCACTCAGAGGAAGATTTACTACCGAATAAAACACGGCGCTAGTGTGAAAACACCAGCTGACATGATGTAAGTTCTTTCATAATGCGAGGGCTCAAGATGATGCTTTTACACGCTTTTTCAGATCAAAACTAAATGGACCTGCAGGTGTTGGTTTCTTTGACGTTTTCCCTGCGACATGTTAGCTAGAATGGCTCTGAAGCCATCATTTTGGATTTAAAGACCCTGAGAACTTCTCTTCTCAGTCTTACTGCAAGTGAATGCATCCAGCGTAAACACACTATTAGTCATTAGTTGGGTTATTTAACACGAGAAATTTCTGTTTTTCTATTTTTCTCACTGCTCTTCTCACTGGTTTTGAGCGGTTGGGGCTCAAGCGGAAAAAGTTATGTCGCACAGTTTTATACAACACTCAAGATTAAATAACAATGCAATCAAAATGTGAAGACACCTGTTTATCTGATCAAAACACACAACACACATACACAGGCTGGATGAAGCAGATGTACAGATCATATGGGTGCTAATGCTCTGAGTAGCAAGTGTCACTCAACTATTTTTGTCATTAAAGGGACACAAATTCACCAAAACAAGTATGTAAATTTTTTTGGACCATTTCTTGTTTTGTCATGTATTTTTAATATTGAATGCATTAAAACAGAAAGTACATAATATGGGAAGAGACTGTAATTTGGTTTCATTTTGTTTTCTCTGGTCAGCCTCTCAATCTGAGGGCTGAACAATATGCAAAAAACATCACGTTGCGATTATTTTGACTTATATTGTAATAAAAGTCCCAATCTTATTGGAAGTCGTAGTTTTTATATTTCTTAAGTAATTGGAAATCTTTGCTGCAGTCTGGTCCTGTACGTCTAGAGAATATGATTTGTAGGCCGAGGGATCTCTGCAGCAATATGTTGCTTCATTAAAAATGCTATTTTGTGACATATTTTACTTTCATGAAGAAACTGCAGCTCCTGTGATTTGGATGTTGCATTTAGCAATACTGCCATTTTGATCTTTCATGTATTTTTTAAAAAATCTTTTCTTTCCTCAATTAATATATCAAATTTTCACCTGGACTCCCTTGAACAGTTTAATAAATACCGAAGAATCTGTTAAATCTTTTAATGAAAAAATTACTTTTTTGTACCTATTTGGTGATTAAAATAATCTATCTATAAATGTCTAACCCTCTCATAATGCAAGTTTTGTACACAACCCCTCCTTTATCAGTTTGCTTTCTCACACTGTGCCATTGACTTGCCTGTTTACTGTACATGTCCGAACCTCCCACAACACAGATGAGCTGCTGTGATCAAAAACGGCCAAACAGGTTACAAAGTGAATGTTCAATAAACAGACTGAGGCCCTTCATTTAGGCCCATAAACATTTCTCTGAGCTTCATCAAAGTAATGGGCTTGTAGAGGAAATTGCTGCTAATGAAATTACCAGCTCCCCTCCCATCCTTTCCAACAGGCCTGCTCCAGTCAACATGCTCCACTGTGACTGCTAATAAATTCACTCTGATGCTCCATCTTGGATTCACAGCAGTGGATACATCACTGGCAAGACCTCTTGTTACGATTAACTAAATATACATTTCTCTATTTGTTTATAATCTTTTTATTGAACTCTATATTTTAACATGTTTGCTGCTGGTTACTTGTAATCTTACCAATTTTGATAATCGTTTAACCTATTTATCAAGCAATATTGCAGCTAGTTTACTGGTTTTAGTAGTTAAATGCAGTTTATCTCAGATTTATGTCATTGAGAATAAAGTAACCTTTGAATTTAGACTGTCAGTTAGACAAAACAGTCAATTTGAAGCCTGCACACTGAACATACTTTACCCAATTTAGACAAATTAATAGTAAAAATTTGATTCAATGATATATTAATTGATGCAAGCAGTTGTGCTGCTAATAAGAATCAACCTGACAGACATGAGAGAATATCCATCAAAAAATAGGATGTTTTTACACTGAAATCAATGTTTCTTTCTGAAATTTTCCAGTGGTGTTAATTAGCATTTAGAAACCACACGGCTGTGAAACTCTTCAAACATGTCTATAGAGAAGTAAACCTGCCACTGCAAAGTGAGAAAACACCCAGAAAAAAATCACTGCTTTTGGTGACAAAAAACTGCCGAGCTGCTGTAAGGAAAACAAACAAAGTGCAACATACAGTAAAAGAGATGTGAAAGAAGCCCACAGTGTTTTGTTTTGGGTTTTTTTTCTTCTGGGTAAGAGGATTCATTTCATCCTGACTGGTCACACAGATTCTCCTCAAGCTCTGCCTCTCCTGGGTCTCGCTGTCGCCTTGTGAATGAACCCAGCAGTCCGGTGAATGTCCATTCATGTCCTGATGTAGCCTCAGGCTCCACAGAGGCTTCGGGTTGATGATTATGTCCCTTTACTCTCTGACCAAAGGGAGCGGACAAGCGTGGGAGGGCAGATTCTGGATTGTGACCAAGCATAGGCCCCCCTCTTTTCTATTAGAGCACGACAGGAAATGGCGAACGGCGCAGACACCCGGCCCAACCAGATCCCCTGCCCTAATAATGGGCAAACTTAATAAACGCCACCCCCTCCCACCATGTCTTCTTCCATTCCTGAAATTATAATGCTCTGGTAGCAAAATAAAAAAAAATAAAAAAAAGACTGCTAACACTTCTTGGCTCTTTCACTTCCCAGAGTAGTTTAAAGCAACACCCACACACCAGAAACTTTTCCACATCTCTCACCTGAGTCGTAGGTGAAGTCCCTCGGCTCCTGCTTGATCATCATGCCGGCGGGATAAGTGTGGGGCAGCGGCGCCCCCATTATGGCCGGGTGTTCGAAGAGGGGGTCGGGGTACTCCTGCTTGAAGCCTTGAGGAGGGAAGGGGATGCTAGGCTCAGACATCTGCCTGTGGTAGATGGGCCGGCCGTCCCGAGCCATCGTCGGTGGAGAGGGAAACGAGTGGCAAGGCTCTGAGAGCTGACGTCGAAATCTGAGCCACAAGACAAATTCAATGTCTTCAATATACACCAGACATACATTTGATATCGTTTAGTTTAATCCTATTTGAAAAATCAGTGACGAAAAACTATCAAGAAGTAATTTGTAAATACAAGGATGCATGACAGTATATAAAGTTGCATGATTTGAATATGACATTACGATAAAACATTATAAGCTTAAAGGCCTGCTGGCTTATTAGCTTTCACAAAACACCTAACGAAGCCCATTCTTATTCATGGACAGATAATAATATCATACGACCAAAATAGAAAATTCTTGCAACGAAGAAGCCGGAACTAGAAAACAAGACTGGATTAACTTATTATCTGTATTATATTACTTTATTTCTAATGGAATAATCTCCACGCTCTGATCTCAGTTCCCAAAGATGACAAATCAGATTGAACGATCAAACCACATTAGATATAGAAATAGGGGTTGACCAATAGGTTTTTTTAAAGGCTGATTATAATTATTAATAATCAAAGAGTCCAATAACCAATATTTGGAACCAATACACATTTACAGTAAAAATAAAAATTTGGTGTTAAATTTTAACTCATACAAAGTCACTGAAATGCCTGTATTTATTTATGTTTTTTATATGTTTGATTAAAACTGAGGGCTTCATAGTGGCTTGGTGGTTAGGACTCTTGCCTTGCAGCTAGAAGATCCCTGGTTCACATGAAGTTTGCATGTTCTCCCTGTGCATGTGTGGGT
The DNA here is from genome assembly GCF_022539595.1 of Amphiprion ocellaris. Taxonomy (NCBI): domain Eukaryota; kingdom Metazoa; phylum Chordata; class Actinopteri; family Pomacentridae; genus Amphiprion; species Amphiprion ocellaris. The sequence continues at coordinate 15,227,537 of NC_072774.1, forward strand.
TTTCTCTGGGTTCTCCGGCTTCCTCCCACAGTCCAAAAACATGCTGAGGTTAATTGGTAGTTCTAAGTTGCCTGTAAGTGTGAATGTGAGTGAGAGTGTGTTTGTCTCTGTGTGCAGGCCTGTGATAGACTGGTGACCTGTCCAGGGTGTCCCTCTTCACCCTAAGTCACCTGGGATAGACTGCAGCCCCCCATGACCCTAACGAGGACTAAGCGGTGTGTAGATAATGGATGGATGGATGATTAAAACTGAGCTTTTTATATTTCTACTGCAGTGTTAACAGGCTATTATTAGCCAATCAGACAGCACTGTGGGCGGGGCATTGGTCAAGAACAGAAAGTCGTGACTACAGATAGAGGTGGCTGCTTCAGAGTCAAAAAAGAAAACTTTTAAATTCTTTTACTTTATCGAGTTATGTAAAAGCAAATAAAAAAACTGATAATTAGTGAACAGCTGAATATCAGATGTGACAACTGAGTGATAATAGGTGATCCTTATTATTAAAGCAGGCATGAAGAGTGGGAGAAGCAGAGTGTGAAACATGCAGTTAATGCATACAGATAAAGATGTGCTGCCATTTTTAGTAAATACAACATATACTTATAAATTAAAAAGAAATAAAGTTCTGCTTCATGCATATTTGTTTATACAGAATTCCACCAACGGATGACACAAAGGAAAATTTTTTGCCATCACCATTGGCTCTAAAATCAGTAAATCTCTTTGAGGACACTGAAATTTTAATACTAAAATAGAAATGTCTTTGTCACCCACGTTTAGCAGTGAGATAATGTGCATCTGGAAGTTCCTGGTTTTGGCCCCGCCCACTGATGATTCACTCAGCCAATGGAATTCTCCTGTAACTAAAACTCAGATGTGCATCTGCTGCTGTGACCTTATTCTAATATGTTCTGAGCACAACCGCCAGCTAAAAGCCCCACATGTAAATGTGATGTAAATGTAAAAGGCTGCAGGCTGCAGTACCTGTGGTCCATAGAGTAGGCGTTGTCAGGGAGAGGCTGCGAGGGCGGTATGTGGGCGTAGGTCCTGTCTGGTTTAGGTGTCGGGGCTGCCGTGGGTGAGCCATGATGGAGGGGGGACACAGGGGTGCTACAGGGGGGCGTCACTGGGCTGGAGGGCTTCATTCCTGTGGGCTGCTTCTGCTCATAGGCACTGTGGTGAAGGCAAGAGACAAGAGTCAGTGATGCCTCTGTTACTGCAGGTACTAGGATTTTAGAGTTCAGCATATGATCTGTAATGTATTCTAACTGTGCTGAAATGAAGCTTCATATTTGAATTGGATGCTGTAAATGGCATGTTTCAGGTTTTAAACATATGTGTATATGTCAAATAAGAAAGGAGAATTGTTACCGTCTTATCTTAATTTCACTGTATTTTCTGTAGAATAGCTTGAAAGAAATTTGCAAATTGTCGCACAAAAGACAGGTTAAACAGATTTTAATTAGATTAGAGTTGTGTGAATGGTTGCTTTGCTACTTCTTAAATTGGTGTTTCTTTTAAAAGGGAATTTGGTAAAAATGTCTATTCTATTACTGGCCTCTTTTGTTTAGCACTCATCCGTCCTTCCTTCAGTTTTTTAATAAAAAGAAAAGCTACCTCAGAGCAGGGTTGACTTGTTTCAATGAATATATTAGGAAACATTACAACATTTCTTGGTATAAACCATGGGGAATTTTGATGTAAAGCAACATCAACTAAATGATATACTTTGCCTTTTTTGTTCTCTATGTGCATCTGAGCAGATGTCACCAGATGAGCAAATGAATCACAAACTGTCAGCATACGATGTCATTATAGCAGCATGCAAGTAGATTGGGTGCCACGCAGTACAAATCAAGTCAGTTCAGTGTAACTAAGCAACACTCGCATCCCAAGGACCTGTTAATGTTCATTAAAGTGAACAAAAGGAAACACTCACATGACTGTACATGTGAGTCTTTTCTGAAGGTGCTTTGGATTCATTTTAAATAACAGAAAGAGACGCCTGCAGTTTCTGATACATCTAATTCCTGATAGCAACCAAATGCATGCAAAATGTCTTTTTCAGGCCAATTAAAAATAATCACAATACAGAGTTGAACATTGGAAAATTATTTACAATAACTGATTGTACATACATCAGTGCTTTATTTTTACTGCCCGGTTGGTTGATTTAATTTTAAAAGCAAGTGTCTACAGTCATTTTCAGTTGAATACAGAATATAATGTTGAACTGAATAACTGGCAATACAAAATATAGAGACTGCTTTTTTTTGAGATGCTTAAATAGCAGTGGCTGTTCTTGCAGCTTCTTTTCAGTGTTTGCTTTTATTCGCAATTGTGACGGAAGCTTTCGTAAGAATAGTTTATGCATTTGTAAAAGACATTTGAACGAGTGCTGTGTTTCCCCCACCTGATGCTGTACGGACATTTCTCTCCATACTGGAGTTTGAAGGGCCGCTCCTGACTACAGTTGGAGCTCTGCTCTGAACACGGGCTGTGCAGCTCCCTCTTGATCTTCAGCTGCAGTCCGTGGAAAGCCACTATGAAGGGGGGAGGAACAAAGAAGAAGAAAATGTAGTCACTGAAAGACAAGGTGGAGGTGCAAATGATTTTTTTTGCAACATTTTGGAAAGTTTCTGATGTTTCCATATTTACAGCACGATCTCATTTTTGCCAGGGTGAACAAGTGGAAAAAGAAACAACTGAAATTCTGTCCTCAGTTCAGGCACTGTGCAACTCATTCACATAAATTAAGAAGGAAATTGATACATTTTGCTTGTATGTTTTTGTAGCAAATGATGTAAGTGGCCGTTATCCAAAATTTTTACCAAATCTGTCAAAACTACATCCAACAGCTTTCCTCAGATTCGAAAACAGTTGTATTGTATTGTAGGTATCATGAATGTGCACCAAGTCAACGCTGATAAAGTGAATTTGTGATGGATAAATTAACGTTGAAAGACTTGCATTTCCAAGTGTTCGTCTGCCAAACTATTTGACATCTCAGGCCATCACTTACACAAACAACTCACTTCAAATCTCATTTGTTTGGCCTTTTCCTGACGGCGACTCTGTTAGTGAAATATGACAATCATAAAACTGGGTGTGCGGCAAGCTCCTCTAAATGCTTTATCTGCTTTCAGCTGGCTGTCAATACGTTCCAGACGACAACAACAGGGTTCATTGATCTGAAGGGGGCCCTGCGCTCTCTACCTATGGCCCCACAGCGAGCCCAGTGCATCTGAGAGGCTGTTAAGTGCCTGATCAGTCCTGATTAACATCCCATCATCTTGAGTCATGATCAACGCTAATCCAATTGACTGCGCCTCTGACGAAAACCCAGTCAGTCAGAATGAAGTCAGACTAAGGTTGCCTTGCCAATCGCCGTCTCACCGCGACTGCACACAAAGCAGCAGTGCAGCCATCCCACAGCGCTCTATCAAACAGGACAGAGGGCCAGCTCAGGCTGAAGAGGGGGATTTCTGACTGATGTTTCAGGCTGAGAGGTGGCCTTTTCCTGGGTTAAAAAACAAAGTGACCAGAAATTATAAATGGAGAAAGGAAGTTCATCAACTCCTGGTCCAGTCTGAGTGCAAACATTTAGACATTCGATGACCAAAGAGACTCAAATCTGTGGTTTGGGAGTATTTTTCTTTTCAGTCAGAAAGGTCTCTGAGGCTGCAAGGAGCTGAGAGAGGAGGATGTTTTGGGGAGTTTTCTCACGGCTGACTGACAGCTGCCGTACGAGCAGGGGTCGATCTGCCAACACCCCCATCTGACGCACAGCCGAGCCCCTGGGGGACGGACCACACGGGCCCGGCACGACAAAGCTCAGGGGTTGTTCGCAGCCCTCGCTGGGGGCCTGACCTTTCCAGGTCATCGATCGGAGGTCAAAGAGACACTTCCTGAGGGGAGACCTTTGACGACACTGGCATGGCAGAGCCTTGTTAAGAGCTTATGAAGTCAAAACAATACCTCAGCTTTGCCTGTCGACATCACCATCAGCGCCACTTTAATTACCAACGACAATAAACATACAGGAATTAGTTTTTCTGAGTTTAGTCCCAGAGCTGACTCCTCTGACGTCTTGTTTGCAGCTCATTTCTTGTTATACGTTTTTTTCAGTTATTCAGTTTAGATATAAATCTAAAATAAAACTTTAAAAATATTGTGTTTAGCTGCAAACGTTGCATCAGCCATTAACAATGTCTTCACGTGTGCCGCAGCACAGGGTCTTAAATTAGAAATGGAAATGTCACAATAGATTTCATCAGTGGGGTGCCAAGGTACACAAATCAATAGCGAGGGCATTGCCTCTGACTAAAACAGACTTCCTTTTTAGTCCAGAATGTCATGCCCATCACTGCTTGATTGCTCTCATTATCTACATATTGATTACCCGAGATGGTAGGGTGTTTAAAAGAAGGAGCAGTTAGAACAATTACTGGGTCTATTTCGAATGCAAATGTTGTTGGCTTTTTTTTCCTTTTCTGTGCGACTGACTTTAACATTTAACAATTTTATTTGGTCTTTGCAGCACAGACTAAATAGAAATCTTTGCTTTAAATATTGAAAAATCTGTTTGTCTTTCACGGAAGCAATATTTTACGGTTCAACATTCAAGATTTCATTTTTATCTTTATTTTCCTACAACCCTTAGTTCTAATAACTTCAGTTTAGCTGCAATTTTTTTTGCCAATCCTTTCACTACACTATCAAGGAACTCTTGGCCTCAACTGTTGTTTACTCTGAGGTACAAATTGTGCATTTTGGCAGAACCAGAGCCTTCGTTTGGCAGATATTTCTCCAGTCCATTCATAAAAAAATACAGGTCTTTTGGCAACAGCGAAAAACCTTCCATTCCATTTTCACCTACTGTAGGTGCTCGCCTTTGCTGTTAAATGACCGAGGCTCGGATCTGCTGGTAACGTGTGGCCTCATTTTACACCTCCTCTACTCCTTCATTCCCTGCTAAGTTATGCTAATGGTAAGCATCTGTGTTGGAGTTTGAGACAAAGAAATTTCTCCTTCTCCTCCTTCAGCCTGAGGACACTTTCGCTTCGAGGCCGCTCACATGCTGCTTCGGTGCCGCATAGATGGAGAGTGCGAAGTTGACATTGAGGGAAACAGTCACAGCTTCTCGAGAGAGAGGTGATGAATCTGAGGCCGTGAAAATTTAAAAGAACAGCAAAGGGACAAAAATCCTAAACCCACTTTTCTGATACTCCTTTTGAATCTACAGTACGCCTCAACGCAGATCTCTTTTTCTTTTCCCCTCCTTCAGCTTCCACTTGTTATTCTCATTCTAGCTGTCGACTGAAAATAATATCGAAACATTTAAATGTAAATGTTAGCTATCTTGAAACAGACATGAACCTACAGTTGTATAGAACAGATACAAAAAACTGAATTTTTGGATTTTCTCAGGATAACAAACATTTTCATATTTCATTTCACATTCTACAAATAACATTCTTAAATTAATTACACTCCTATCAGAGCATTTTATTAAACTCCTATTCTACTATTTGCTACTGCTATCAGGTAGTTAGCATACACTATACAAACAACACAAAAGGATTAGGTTTTGGCTAATGCTAATTGTGCTACATTCTTTATGGCCAATGTTAGTTTAGTTAGGATATTTTTAAACCTAAATATTGACATATTGATGTCACCTATGTGTGTGTATATCTATCTATATCTATATCTATCTATCTATATATATATATCTATATCTATATCTATATCTATATCTATCTATATATATATATACATACATATATGTATACATATATGTGTGTGTGTGTATATGTGTGTGTATATATATATATATATATATATATATATATATATATATATATATATATATATATATATATTACGTAAAAATAAAGGCAACACAACCTTAGTCTTCTGACAGTGTGCCTCAAGTGAATTATCATAAACGCAATATATATAAAGCTTGTTTAGTAATTTATTTTTTACAAAGCTATTTCCTAAAGTAAGTGCTTAAGTAAAAATTACTTAAGCAAAGTAAAATTATGCATTTTAAGGGACTTTATTCAGATGCAGATTTGAAATTTCCTCCAAATAATCTACAGTGTTGAGCTCTGTTAACAAATGCTGCTCCAACACTATTTTCAGCTGCGGATTACTGCACATGCAGCGCTTTGACGGTTATTTATGGCCAAACTGTAGTGTGTGTGGAACTGACGCAAGACAAACAGTGCCCGCATTGATCGCAATAAAGGAATATGTCGCCCAGTGTTTTTTTGACTCTTTAACTCCCAGACAGATTAGCTACTGTATTTCACACATCCTTACTTTGTGTAGAATCGGTTCATTGTTGTTGAAAATACAGAATATTCCGGGTTTAAAAGTCACCATCAGAGCTGCTTTGTTCCACTACAATATCTCCACCTTTACTCTCTGTCGTCTCTCATCTCTTTAGGTACAACTTCTTCTTGCATCTCACTCCACCTTCACCTCTTTCTGTCTCTCTATCTCACCATCTCTCGGCCTGGTGAAACCCATATGGGAGAGCTGCCGGCTGGGATGCCTGCTCAAGCGCCCAACCACGGTGCCCTCACCCTCCTGCCATCTGTTAGTGCCTCTCCAGTCTGCTGCAGGTTTGCCAACAGGACAATTCAGATGGTCAGCAGTCTCCTGCCACCATGGCCACCCACCCTGGCTACCTCTGAAGGACAACAGGACAGTCTTGGTGACCTCTGGTTCTCTGCTGCTCCTCCATCTTGGATTTTAGGGTAGAATAATTCACATCCAAGGTTTGGACTGTTTTGGTTGCAATACAGCTGCTGAATTCATTGTTGTACTGTTCTGAACAATGAAAACCAAGTCAAATGAATGGAAAGAATTGGATAAAATATTCTTAAATGAAAATGGGTTTAAATGTATTTTTTAGTGGTCTTCAAACTATAGTTGAATTTGATTTCGACTAAAAGAAATCTGTTTTAAATGCAAAGGTCACAAAGGTCATGAAATTGCTCAACTTAATTTCACTATAGCATTTTCCCAGCCATCCAAAGCTGTTAAAGTTTGCCATTTCAAGGTAGAAGCAGTCACGGCAAAAAACAGAGAAAACTTTGACCCCTCCCTTGCTTTTAATCTGGAAAACCACCAGTAACCTGCTACATGATTATCTGGGTCACATGGGGTTAAAAGAGCTGTGACTTTGCTCGATGCCAGACCCATCCCAGTTTATTTTTACCATAATGTTCTGCGACCACTAAATCTTTTCAATGTACACTGAAATTAAGGTTGTTAAATATGAGATGTGACCTTCTCCCCTTGTTCCAGATCAGAATCCAACTTCTGCCTTCTGTTCAACTTTTCATTTCCAGGTTAAAGGGCGTTGAGGACATAGGGAAGACGCAGGGTGTGGACATGCAGTTTTGTGTATTTTCTCACAGTTTCATGTGCATTTTGGCTCCTCTGAAAGACATGTGCTCGCTCCGGGTCCCACTGAGCTCCACTCACTCAATTTCTGTCCCCACCTTGGCACTACTTCCTCCAGAAATGGGCCGTGCCAAGTCACCAGTCCCCATGTGCCACCACCGTACACAACCAGGTGAAGTACGACTAACTACCTTATCCTCTACACTGAGAGCGCAAAAGCGGCTCATGTCAGACATTAGAGGATGTTTACGAACTTTAAGGAAGTATTCTTAGAAACAGAATTTGTTCTTTTGTGGGATAAAATATGTAGAGAAAGAGAAAAAACAAACAAAAAAAAAAACAAATCCACGCTTGCTTTCATGCTGTAAAATCCCCAGTGAAGGTTGGGGGAGTGTACAAGAAGGCCAGCCAAGGATAGATATAGTAGTAACTAATATTACACTGCCTGATTTAGAAAATGTAACCACACTGGATGGTTTGCACAAAAAGCACTTCGAGGAAAGGTCAAGGCGGAGCATTTTTGAAAAGATTTTATTTTAATAAATTCAAAACAGCCATCAATTGACAGCAGTTTGGACTACCTGGAGTTAAAAATATCACTTCAACCACTTAAAAAAATCAGCCACAATATTTTGATGTTTCCTTATGCAAATAAGTCACAGCGCAATAATATCTCAGTGGCAGGGAGAGGTTCACGAGCAACAAGGGAAAGACAGCGAGACAGACACAAACAGAGAGATAACCCCCCACCCAGGCACCTGTCTGCAGACCCACTAGACTGCTGCAGCTCTCCAGAGAGCACTTGTGCAAGCAAAGGTGAGGGGACTGAGAGACACGGAAAAACACACACCGACACTTTCCACGAGTACAAACACACCAGTTGGGACGAGCGGAAAAAAACAGCACAGATGTTCACTCACACCCAAACACACACACACACACACACACACACACACACACACACACACAGAGAGAGCGAGAGAGAGAGAGAGAGAAGCGACATGGTCTCTTACTCACAGTTTTCAGACTGGAAGTCTGGAACGAACTGCTCGTCATTGTCGGGAACTTGAGCTTAAGACAGGAACAGAGGAGAAGAAACGGGATGATTGTTTCTGATGTTGATGGACAACGCAGCATTGATCACAGTTCTTTTACAGTTCAACATTCCCCCCCTGCTGGCAAAAGCCTCCTGGGATGATAGTATGGCCTATCCCAGCACTGTTTGCCTCTTGAAGAACACAGCTGTGAAAAATGTTTTATAGGAAACCAGGGAGAAAATTGGTTCATTTTTACTCTGGCACCTATGTCTATTTTTTAAATGCCTTAACATCCTCATAGCTGTGGCGATAATCTAATTAAATTATCATTTCTTTTAAAATAAAACAAACATTTCAATGACAATTTTTCGTGAAAATTCCAGAGCTTTCAGTCATACCACACAATTTTCACTTTACTGACTTCTTGTCAATATCGATATTATTTTCATCCAGCTTGTATCAGTAGCTGACACACAACCTTTTAAAAATTACAAAGAGGTTAAAAAACCATGTCAGATCTTAATTTAATCTTTTGTTTTGCTGATAGTTAAATCTGACTTTTACTATTCAATAACAGGAAGAAAAACACATGAGTAACCAGGAAAATAAACACACCAAATAACCTTGAAACACTTCCACCAATATATTTTCTACAGTTTACTAAAACTACTAAAATTTTCCAACAAACTCCAGCCTGAGAGGGAGAAAATATTTTGCTTTAGGTGACCGTCTCCCTCCTATTTCCACTTCCTGAGGTCGCTTTGTCCATTGACTGCTCTGCAGCCTCATCGCTCACTTCTTGCCAGCAGCCAAACACCCATTGTTAACAGTATCTAATTGGCTTCTTCCCTACTGGTGAATCCACCTGTACCTACCGAGCTAGGTCTGTTCCAAACCTTGCAATGCTTCACCTGCGCTTCAAACGCCCCTGCACTCAGGCTAATGCTAAAATAATGAAGCCTGCTCCACTCTGGCTCCAATTACGCATGTACATATTTATATCACACATATTTACACTCAGCGACAGTTCTCTGTGTCCGTCAAGTTTGAGTCTCTCAAGCGAAAGGCAAAAAAAAAAAAAAAAGAGGAGAGATTTAAATGTGTCATTAGCACATCTATTTATATAGACAATGAGGTGGATCCTCATTATCACAAGATCAGGAACGTGCCTTGACATGTTGAGCGATTTAAAAAAAAAATTACAGATTTTCCATTTTTGTCACTCTTGATGTGGTCAGGGATGTTTTTCTCCTCAGCAGAGGTGTGAATTGAGGAGAGTAAACAATTAACAGATCAAGAGGAGAAACTGCTCCATATTTTCAAAGAATGTCAAGCAGCTGAACAGAGCAGCAAACAAAGACGCAGAAGTCACTTCATTCTAGATCCTGGTGTAGTTGAAGCTGTCAGCATTTTTCTTTTGAACACAATTTGTATTTTGTCCTGTTTGAATTACTGTCAGTGGGAAACAACTCTGGCTTAATGAGACCTTTTACAAAGAGCTACTTTGCTGTATTACTCCACTTTGTTGCATGCTTTCTTAAAGGGCCATGACATTAACATCTGAATATGTAACAAATAAACAGCAATAAAAGGAAGACTTCTTATGATAACTCATTCGCACACATTACAAAATGTTTGACACTTAAAAAATTCTGTTTTCCAATAAAAAGTTCAACAACCTCAAGTGCCCAACCAACACAACAATAAAAAACACAATCCAGGAACCGCTCCCTCACAAAAAACTTTAGAAAACAGAACTTGGACAGGGACACTGAGAGGAGAAATGGAAAACAACAACAGCAACAACAACAAAAAAAGGAAACAGCAACGTCTCAGTGTCCAAAAGGAAGTACAGGATGGATGAGTCACCGGCCTCAGTCTGTGAATGAGCCAGCTGATCTCTGCAACAAACTCCTGGGGAGAACGGCAGGGCTGGAAATCTGCCGCCATTCACAAAAAAAAAAAAAAAAAAAAAAAAAGGCGGGGGGAGAAGGACAGAAGGGAAAAAAGAGGAAGGATAAGAAAAGGGAGAAGTTGTAAAGGTTGTAAACAAGAGGCCTGAGACTATCAGAGGAGTTTTCTAAAGCTACCACAGCAGTGAGCAGGATTGAGTTTTAAACAAATTTACCATTTTGCCTGCTGATTTCCAAGACAAACAATGTTATCTATGCCTGATTTTCACGTGGTAACACAGGAAAATGCACTTTTAAAGCCAGAAATCTGTGAGAATGTTTTTCTTTGAGGCACTTAAACGAGTGCAGGAACCTGTGTGGAGGAGGAGGAGGACTGCTGTGGTCTGAAGGGTCAAACATTTGCCTGTCAGATGACAAACCTTCAGCCTCTCGGTCTTAGGAGTCGGAAATTCAGTCTGTCGCTATAATTCCTCCTCTTGTTTCAATTACCTGAACTAATAAATCTTAGAAATGGGAAGGTATTCCTTTTCATCCTAATGGACAGGAAGTCATTCATTAAATCTACAATCTTGAAGCGTACATCATCACATTGATCCATGACAGGCAGAACTGTAATCCTTAACAGTAATACCTCTTATCAGCCGCTGTCTCTTTTCTCACTTTGGATACTGAAATATTAAAATCGTGTCTTATTCTTTTACACACCCTGCGGTGTGCGGCGCGACGCCTCATCTCACCTCACTGCTGCTAGGAGTCGGCTCAACTCTTCCAATATCAGTTTCAAAGAATACGTCTCATTTTTTAAAAGCTTTGGATTGCACTGCGAGCGTTTTCAAATGTGTTAAAGAATAGATGGAGCCCATAAATGATTGAGTCTTTTTTGGCTGCGCGGAGAGCGGAAGCTAAAATTTCTCTCAACAGTTTTCCAGTGGATGTATTACGACTCAATCCTTTGTTAAAATAAAGTATTAAAGTTGATTCAATTATATTGCACACTTTAGAGTTCTACTTTACGGCTAGAATTATGGCTTTACGTGTGCACTGGTAAGAAAAAGATATATTCTCGAGCAGGGCAGCATTTTATTCTTGCAGACGTATAATAGAAAAAAAAATTTCTAAATTCACAAATTGTAATTGACTTTGTTTGATACAAATTTAAAAAATATAGTAAAAGCAATTGTGGTCATTCTGTCTTTCTGCCCTGTATTCTTGTTTATCAAAATTTAAATATGAAGCATTTTAGTAAAAAATTACATCCCTCACTCCAGTATTTTTTTCCCAAACAATCCTTTCTTTACTTGAATTTTAATGTTAATTTTACAAATTAACGACAGCTTAAATATTACATTTAGAGTTTTTCCTTTTTTTTCGTTTGCAGAAACCAACAAGCTGCAGAAGAGCAAAGACGGAAATGCTTTTACAACTGCAGTCACAGAAGTAGCAAAGTGATTTACAAACTTAATTTTTACACCATTTTTCAGAGGAAAAACTGTTAATTTGTTTTACTTTTCTGATCTGTAAACAAGCAAAAACTTTCCAAGCAATCGTGTGTTTTCACACTCTACAACTCCACAGTCGCATCTGCTTGTAAAGGGACAAAGCAGATCAAATACTACTTTTAATATCCTCCAAAATGTCACACCTTTAACTGTAAAATTCTAAAATATCCTTCTACGATCATACGTGGTATGAACTTTCAGATTACATGCAATATTAAGGTAAGTTGCATCCCAGTGAGATGCAAATACAAAAGTCCAACATGCACACATGCACATAAAAAAAAACACAGTAAGGATGAACAATATTCACCACTAACCAAAACTTCTGTGCTGCAGACACGACGGAAAGAGGACGCTCGCACTTAAATCCTGAAGCATCACGTCTCAGTTAGACCACAACGAGCAAGTCTTGCCATTAGAGAAAAAAAAATATGAAAAAGCAAAGAAATGGATGGAGAAATCTAAAAAAAAAAAAAAATCAATTGTTGCTTTGAGAGACTGACTGGTGTTCTGGAAGTTTGCAAAAAAAAAATTATAGATCCATTCTCTCTTTTTTTTGCCGCCAAGAAATGAAATTGAAGAAGACAAGGTGATGGTACAGCTGTAGAAGATAGAGAGGTGTGCTGAGAGGAAGCAGAAAGAGAGAGAGAGGGAGAGAGAGAGAGAGCAGATGAGAGAGGGAGAGAGAGAGAGAGAGGGAGCTGGTGGACTACAGCAGAGCTCTGGTGGAGGTGGAGGTAGTGGTGGCGGCTGGCGTGCAGCACGTTAGCTCCTGCCAAAAGCAGAAGAGACAGTGAGCGTCGGAGAGCCTTCTCCTGGTAATTTGTGATGACACTCTCTGGGTAGAGCCTCCTCAGTCTCCCTCAAGACCCCTCGCTCACAGTCTCTAATGTATGCATGACACACAAGGTGCCTCTTCCACACAGGCTTTTAATTGGACTGCGACGCTAGGCATGTAACTCCAGGCAGCTTTTTTCCCCCCTCACAACCTATCCATTTTTACCCATCTCTCAGCTCTCTCCTTTTTGCTCGAGATTTAAAGCACTCACCTTCTGCAAGCCAAGTCTCCTGCAGCTGACTGAGGTCCTGGAAGAGCTCTGAAAGGGAAAAACCAAAGCAGAGAATGAGGTTTGAAGGCGGTTAAAAAAAAAAAAACAGAGTCAAAGCCCAGGAGAAGCATCAGAAACAAGTTGCTTCATTATGGCTGGCTGATATGCCATTGGAGCTCAGTGGGCATGTGTGCAGCTAATAACAAGTCAATTTGTGTCTCTGACCACTGACAGAGGCTTGTGAGAATCATCACAGGCTGCTGTGTTGTAATTGAGATTCTGTAGTTAGCAGCGCAGGTGGCCACAAACCAATTGAATTTTGCTAAATGTTTAGGAGCCGTGAAATTAACTTCTCCCTCTGTCCTGTGTCTACCTTCAGTGTCCAGAGCCAGGTCGGACTTAATGAATTTTCTCTTTCTGTCATTTGCTGGCCTCTCGCAGCTCGTTGCCTTTTCTTGCAGCTTCTGAAAAAGGAAAAAAAAAAAAGAAAAATCAATTTTTTTCTCTTTTCCTCACTGGAGCAGCGATTCTGTTGTTGGCTGCAGCACATGTGCAAGTGAAATAGCGAATGAAAGAGCCTCAAGGAGCCACTCATTGATGCCTTACACACTTGCAAAGCTTGACACATGCAAAAGGGGCCTGCGCTTCACATATCAGACATGATTAACAAGTTGTAACATGGTGCATAACCAACAACACTGTGTAAAGTAGTGGGCACCTTGTTTAGCTGTTTATCTTTGATGATTAGAGGAAACTTAAATGGTCCCTGAGGGAGAAATGAGTCTTGGCAGCAGCAGAGAGAAAGACAGAGATGGGATCAGAACAAATAGAAGGAATTAGAGGGGAGAACAGACTTTCACAATCAGAAACAACACTGAAGATGCTGTGAAAGAGACAAATCAGGATGAAAAATCTTCATTAAGAGACTGGGAGCTGGATGAAGACGAGGAGGCGTGCATTATAAACTGATTCACTGTTTTTTGAGGCAGAGATCACTCACTTTGGAGTTACAGTAAGGCACTTGCTGGTCGTGAAATCCATCCATTCTGCACTGTGGTGGCTGCAATTGGCGAGCAAGCTGCAATCTGTCCCGTCCCGTCACCCTTCAGACACATAAACAGAAAGCAGAAAGAAGAAGAGCATGACTGATAGTTTCTCATCTGTGTTTTATTCACTGAGAAACCCCGTTTTGTATTGTTCTGAGCCCGGAATGACCGACAACGCCTCCGGCACTGCTGCAAAGTTAAGTTGCCAATTTAAGTCATTTGGTGCGTAAGGAGAAGCGCGCCGAGCTAGAGGGCGCACCGAAAGGCTGTTCGCTACGTAATAAACTTATAAAGCGGAGGAAGTATGGGAGAACAACACGTACTCACCCAGCGACTTCATCCGTGTGCAGAGTGCCACAGAACGGCTGCAGGATCTCCACAGTCCCGGCTGCAGCCTGCGCTTCTCCCCGCTCACTGTGTTGCTTTCTAGCCGCTTGGCATCGCCTCCCGGGGCCTCCCATGGAAACAAGCCGCACTCCGCTTCCTATTGGTTGTCAATGCCTTTCACTGGATCAGATTGCTGGCAGTCAATCACGCCCGGTTTCAGTCACGGGGAGAAGTCACTGACAACCCCAACATGTGCTTATATTTACGCTTCAAGTTTGGAGCGCTTCATTAAAAACAGGAATTACGCACCAAACTTCAGCGGATTATTTTTTTTTCCTGCTTTTAAATTTACACTTCAACACACATGCAGACTGCACCTGCACTCCCCCTCCTCTCTCTCTCTCTCTCTCTCACACACACACAGTCCTGTCTTCACCCACTCTCCCTCTCGGTTTCTACGCATACAGTGTGTACACACAAACGCACCACTCACTCCTCTCCCGGTCAAGTTTGTGTCCATGGTAACGGTGTTTTGAAGAGCCTCCAGAGGGACTTGCTGAAGCGCCAGTTCTTCCCTCCTCTGTAAGGGAGACATTGTTGGGAGAGCCGAGGACCTGCAGAAGCCACTGACCTGGAAGTGAAGCTCAGGTCAGCCGAGGAGGACGTCCAAAAACCTCAGCGTTGCTTCCTAACGCACGTTAAGTAAGAGCAGTGGCCAAAGCAAGAACACTCATTTACAGCTATTCCAAAATCTGAGGAAAAAAATAAAAACACAAACACTTTAACTTTTTAAATGAACTGAACAGTCATATCTAATAGTTTGTGCATTGCTATGATTATTGTTATTATTTTACTTTTTGTGTGATTGCATCTAATGGATTAGAGATTAATCAAGTCCAACCCATAAACAGGAATGTGTGTATTATTATGTAAGTGAAGTCCAGATATTGTGGTGAAGGTTTAGCAGGTTCATTCACATCATTACAAGTACACATCATGGCCGCTGCTCTCATTTATTCCTCTCTCCCTGTAAAAATCTTTATGTGGGCGTTGTGGCAAATGTAACATGATGAAGATATTAATGTTAGTTAAACACAGCTGTGAACACCACTGTTGTTTGCAGGGTGAATGTGTGGCTAATTAACATTTCAAGTAAGCTACAGTAGCTATGATAACTAACACTATAGTGATGGTTAATTAGCAGTCACATATTCCTGTTTTCACCTAAAACTTTGCTTCCACTTCATATAACTTCTTTGATATTATTCATTTCTACAATTATAGGTACTACACAAATTGACATATTGACATTAAGATTACTTTTCCAAATATGTTCTGACTAAATTGTCATTATTTTGTCCCATTAACAACTGCTGGGAAGATAACAGATGCTAACTTTATGCATAGTTAACCACTGCAATTTTTCCAGAATGGTCTGCTCACCAGGTATGCTAAGCCAGGTAACGTTTTGCTAGGAATTTAGCATAACAAAGTGAGACAACCATTAATAAAATGAAAACATTTTTGTACTTTTCCATCCTAAATTACAGTTGAAAATAATGAAATACCCATTGTCTGTGGAGAACTGTTCTGAAGCCTTGGGTTTGGCTTTTGTGTGTTGTCATCTTGTTTTTTTGAAACTGGGCATGATGAGTAACTACTAATATTTAATGTGGTTTGCCGGGAAATTTTTTCTAATACTTAGCGTGTCAAATACAGTATGCCAATAATACCAGGATGTCATTCTACGTCTGGTTGCAACTTGCAGTATGCAAGTCAGCTTGGTTTTCTGAACATTCTTACCCACAAAATCTTTTGCTGAAAATACATGACATGTAAATATGTCTGCAAGCTTGAGTTGCTGAGAGTGTACAGATAAATGATTGCTCATTTCAGACTGTGACATTTAAAACACAATCTTGTGATAAAGTAGTTTGTCTCAATTTTGCACATACTTCCTGCAACAGTACGTACTCTGTGGGCAGCTGCAATACGTACTGAAAGCAAAAAAGAAAAGAGAGAGCATGCAATTTGGAGCATTCCCTGCTTTGTATTCTAAGTAACCGTGACTGGGACCAGAATTTACAAAATTAACACCATGCTGTATTAAAGGAGACTTGACACTAGTGATTGAGACCATGAACTCATTAAGAAAATGTTTACTGAGGTAACAGTTCATGTGAGAAGTAGGATCATTATCTCAGACTTCTATGCAATTGGTCTTCTTTGTGCAGCCAGAGGAGTGGCCCCCTGTTGGCCATTAGAAAGAATGCAAATTTAAGGTAATCCAACTTTGGCTGCATCCATTGTTTACATACATTCTATGATTGTACATAACCACAACAGTAAACTAACAACTTCTGCTGGGCTACAGCAGAACAGTTTGGACAAACCACAGACAGAGTTGCACTACATATAATAAATTATACTACCAGAACGTTCAGCAGTACTATAAAATTTAGTTTTGGTCTCATATCAAATAATCTTTAATCCAGAAACGGTTAAGACTGATTTCCATACTATTCACTGCTGAAAGGAGTCCTTGTGTTGTCATTCAGGAGAGAGGAATATGTCCTGATATTTGAGGCAAATGCAATATTAATAAGCTACTCCTGAAAATACAATATATTTAATTACCACAAAACAAATAAAACAAACACGAGAAATTTCTTTTTAGCTATTCTGTTAATTACTTAATCACATGCATGTTTACTGCAATCACAAAACAGTTTTAATGGTAAATTAATAATATTCATTAAGTGAATTTATAGTACACATACATACAGTAGCAGCAAATATACACATCAGCAATAAGAGTATTTATGTGCCCAGGATGTGAAGCGATAAAATTATGTTTTTATTCACATAAATACATAAGTTGCAGAGTTCAGCCACAGTTTGCTGTTGACTGGGGAAGTGATATATTTACTAAAATGAGCTTTAGTAAGCAACACAAACACTTCTCAAAGGCAGAATAACGTTAGTGTAACTGTCCCATATGCTGCATCCAGTGAGTTTAAAATATAATCTATTATACAACCTTATTTTGACTATAATCCTGAGCAGCAAAGTGAGAAATGCTTGAGTAAAAATATAAATAGAACGACGTGTGAATGCAAGAACAGCAGTTTAACTAAATGGTTAGAACTAACAACACTTGCAGCTTTGACAGCAGCAAGAAATGAATCCATCCTGTTGCTCCTTTAGAGTTTTCTCCTTCTCCTGTTCAAGAATGAATTTGGGAAGTATTCCTCAATCAGAATCCAACAAGTATATTGAAATATATATATTTTGATTGTCTTTCCTTCTCACTTTACATTGTTTTCTCTGCACCTATCTAGGCCTGACACCACTAAGACATCCTCAAAAAAAGCACAAAGCAGGCCTAATGGTGAAAATAGAGCAGGTAACAGTGGATAGAACGCAAACATTATTTTGCTCAGATTAAGAAGGAAATCCTGCCAAAAAAATATTGAAAGGAAATATTACACATAAATCTGTTACCACACTTTGCACTAAGATGTGACTGCTGTAGCTTTTCAAAAAAGGTGAGACAAAGAAAACAGTGTACAAATGGTACAAAGAAAAGTAAATTGTCTACAACCACAAAGTATATTTCTGTATATAAATATATAGGACCAAATTGTAACTGGTAAAAATCTATTTCCACTGTGCAACAATCAACAAAGATATCTGTACAGCGATACAGGCCAGTTGTAGGATAAATCCCTCAAAGAGAACTTTACCTCTACTTCAAACACTTGACTGAAAGACGGACATATCGGAAGTCAGTAGTGGTCACGCTGGTGCCATCTTGGATCCAGGCAAGGTTCTCTTACCAGGCAGGTGAAGTGGATGTGAAGTGAAGCACTGTGTCACTCCTGTTGAACACCCCCGAAGACGAAGAAACGCAGGTCAAGTGCAGGCGTCCACCCATCTAACACTGAAAAACCAAGTGGCACTCCAAGGAATACAATAGACCTTTCCAGATTTTGTTTGGCGTGTACTTATTTGGCTAAAATTGTAATCACCAGAAAGAGGGGCTGTTAATCTTTGATATGCACATTATCAGCACTGGCAACAGTTCTTTTTATCACTTAAATTCCAACAGCCTTTAAGAAAGTCAATCACATCATTACTGTTTAGTCCTTAAGCCCCTATATGCCATTAAATTATCAGCAGGTTAAAATTTGTTGATGTAAGTTTTGGTATTTTGATCATTTTTCATTACATGAAAGAGACGCAGCTCATTTGTTAATTAGGCACATTTCCTTTCTAGGATGCAGGATAAACAGCAAATGTGCAGGAGCTCACAATAATTCAGCAGGTGTTGGAATAAATAAACATCTAGGGGGAATCTGTATTAATCTTTGCAACATAGTGCCACCTAACCAACATTGTTTTTTTCTTTCAATTGAGAAAAGGTCTTAGATTGAAGCTTAAACTCTGTTTCTGAAAATGTGAGCACATTTACTTGATGCCCATTTGAAATATGAAGAAAATATGTACAGTCTTTGCTAGCCCAGAGATGCAAAACACAAATTCTGGTGATTTTTTTTCTCCCAGTAACAACCAAATAATGGTGTCCTTATCACTGACAGCAGGTAATGCAAGAACACAACTTAAATTGCTATATCATGCAAAAAATAAAAAAATAAAAAAAAACAACATCTGTACAGTGGTCTTGAACAGAAATATTAGCTATGGAGACCAAAACCGTTATTTGTACCAGGCTCTAAACATGTTTACTTCTTTCGTAAAGTTGGACATTTTGACACTGGGGACTATGAGGCTTGACTTGCTATTGCAGCTGCCTAAGGTGGTCATTTCAGGAACTACAGTTTTTGGCACTTCCGCTTCGCCTTCGATTTTCAGCACCAAAAATTTTGTCTGATATTGTGGCTGTAATATCATTACAGTTTTAATTTCAAAGAGTGAGGAGAATTTAAATTTTAGTTTCAGTATGTGTATTATGATGTGTGTCCATCTGAAATCACTTAAATCATAATCTTGAGAAGCAGAGGGGGAAAAAAACATTGCTCACTTGCAAGTCAAACCACAGACATGTCAAAAAAACTGTTGGTAGAATGACTTCAAAGCGTCTGCTACTGACAGTTTAATTTAAATAAATTCAATTTTTAACACTAATACAATCACTTTAGCTGACTTCATATGAATTACACACTGTTTCTATCTGGTTTTGTTGGATAAGGAACTGAAAAAACAAGTAGCACAACAAAAAGCTAATTCAGACCATTAATCTGTTGTGCTTACAGTTTTTTGTGATAATGTTTGAGAATGTCCAAGTCAGAATAGTTTCTGTTCCCCTCATTCTGCAAACGTTGCTTGAATTCAGCTTTGGTGTTCCAAAGGTCAAGGATTTACAAGAACACCATTTCAAACAACAAAAAGCTTTTTTTTTTAATCATTTCCATCACTTTTCTCAGTCAACACTGGCAGGCATAATTTGTTTTTAGGCAAGAACAACATGGTGTGAGTTCTAGAGTGAAGCAGTAAGCAGAAAAATAAATAATACTGTGTACAAAAATACAACCTCACTGTACAAACGCTGCACCGTACAAAGCAAAGAGACGGGAGACTCATCACCTCAGACCTCAGTCTCCACTGACGTATGGCACTTTTAAAGACTAAAACAGTCAAGCCTAAAATTATTCTCAGAAATCATGCAGAAGAGCATTTCTGGTAAAAACAATGCATTTATCAAGTGTATCTTGCTGGTAGGTCTGTAATAAATCCCCCCAAATTTAAATGAGTGTGTGTTTTTGCCTTTGTTGTGACTGAATAAAGTAAGTAAGTACATAAATGCAGAAATGCATTGAGTTACTACCAGTGCCACACAGGATACTGCAATAATTTGTATAAGGAGACTAATATGAAGCATTTTAATAATATTTTTCAGAAGCTACACTATGAATTATTTCATAGATTACAAGTGCACACACGAGTGCTGTAAAATGCTTCTGAATTATGCTTATTCAATGGCATTGATTTGCAGTATCGATTCTTTAAATCATGCTTGTACTGTATATATGTCAATAGTCATCTTGTATTTAGACTTTAACTGGTTAATGTACGCTTGTATGCGCAGTGGACTGTAAACACTCAACAGTAGACATCAGAACAAATCAATGACCACAGGAGGTCAGACTGCATGTTACTGTACCAATATGCAGTTTGAATACCAGACACTTTCCTGCTGCCTTTCCACTGTTTTTCATTTCAGAAGTACCTGAGTACCTGTACACAAAACACAGGGTTGCATAAAAATGCAGCCATCTCATAGATAAAGGATGATATGGTTGAAATCGAGCAGCTCTGTAGATTCAAAAATGATCAATTTCCATAAGTGTCAAAACAGATCTTGGTCACTCATGCAACACAAAGTGTGCACATAACTGGTAAAACTGTCTGGAAATCTCTCGTGCGACGTAAAACAAAGAATGTCATGCATTTATTTTTATGAACGATCAAAAATCATTCCTAATCTTTCCACTGATGGAGCAGCAACACAGCCAATCAAAGCATGACGAGGATGACTTGCAGGAACCGTTAAAAGAAAGCAAATGTGGTTCTCTGTCTTTGCACTACTTAAAGCCATTCATGAGTGAAGCGCAGAAGAAATGCTGAGCAAAGAAACTTCACTTCTTACTAAACACTTAGGGAAAATCAGCCGCAAACTCCAGATATGTCCAACAGTGGCAGCCTCTTTCACTGTCCATCATGCATCAAGGGTATGCAAATACAAAAAAACAAAAAACAAAAAGCATTAGAAAACATCAATAGCAGCAAAAATCTGAATAAATAAATAAATACATCATATCACAAAACACATTCATCTGTGGGTTTGTTCCACATGGCACAGAGCACAACAGCAAAAATAAAAACAGACTTTGAGAAAATAGAAGAGAAGTGGACTTCCAGAAATAGCTTCAGTATTTTTGGAGCTAAACTACACTACACACTGTAGATCAAAGCATCAGTGTTAAACACGCCTCATTTTGGATAACATGAGGGCTTCTCAGTGACATCTCCATGCTGCAGGCGACACATACTGAACCTACAGTTTGCTACTGTACGCTGGGCTATCAAACAGACATCAAAGACCCCGTTCACCAACGGGCCGAGCAATGATCAACCTGTGACCGCTGACTCTGCAGGTGCTTGTAAGGATGCCAAAGTCTTGAACCATGTTGGATCAGTCCTTGCTCTCAGTGCGTGTTCGTCTGATGACTGAGGAGAAGAAGCTTCGTCCTTGCGGTGGCCCCATTAGCATGGGAGCCTGGTTCTTGTGGACAATCTCAATCTGGAGTTAGAAAAGAAGGAAAGAGGTGAGATTTAGCTTAATGTTGTTCACTGTAGAGCAGGCTGCATTAAAAAGAAATGAGTAGTCAAATGGCACAGAGTGTTCAGTCGACTTTGTACCATATTCTGTTATGTTCTGAACATCCACTCACCCACCATATAGTCCACTATATGAATCAGCCATTTCACACTCCTCCTCCACTGTTTGCGTTGTTGTTTTCAAAATCCCTTTTGCTATGGGAAGCAACACCATACCTCTAGCACGTGGCAAACTTTTGCAGAGAATTTAGATTGTGTAATAAGGCATGCCATTAAGCAACATTTTAATGACAGTGCTCACCTCTCTGCATGGAAATGTTCCACTAAAACATTCCCCTGTTACTATTTTAGGGGCACTGTAGCTACATCCTGGGCTTAGCACCATCCAAGATGAATGTGATTGGTTAACACAAATACAGACAAGTATTTATGAATATTTTTTGTACTTAGTTTAAATATACGATGTATTTAATTTGACTTAAGATAGGTACTTAAATATTTTTGGATTTATTTAATGCTATGTTTTTAAACTAGCATTCTAACTGTGCTGTTCTGTTTGATTTGTATTTAGTTCAGGCGTTCGTATTTTATGTTGCCCCTATTGTGTGTAACTGATATGATCAGTCACTGCATATGTCCTGTTTTGTTCTCTGTTTGGCAGGTCAGGACTGAGTCTCGTTGAGTCAGGTTAGTTGGTCTGTGAAGTTACTTTGTTTTCATAATATGACTTCAGTTCTGTTCATGTGACCTCTTCTATGGGCCCAGCTTGTTTTTTGTTTTTTTTTAAATTGATATTTCTCATTTATTGAGGGGGAAAGAAATAAAACCCTTATTTTGAGAATTCACCTGCGACTCCTCATGCCTCATAACAAAGTGTGGTGTACAGAAGCTGTACCCCACACTGATTGACTTAGACCACCGTGCATCATGATAGCAGCCTGTCTCTCAGTTGTCAGAATAAGAAGTTAAGTATGAACAAGTTGAGTTATCAAGCTTTATTTCAATGTTGTGAAACAGTACATCAAATATAGTGTAATTATCCACAAAATGCAACATTGTGGTGTCCATGGCCTCAAATATGGCGCAGATGTTTTGAAGTTTGTTTGGAGGCAGTTGTGAAAATGCGCCACAACAGCTGTCTTCCCTCGTCCCCTAGTGAGTCTTCTTTGTAGCCAACACTCTATAGTGGACAAGTTGACATATGAAAGCAGCTCTAGTTTCAGGCAGCTGCTTTAATCTAATCAGCTCTTAAAGGCCATTCAGCCTCCTCCCAGCCAGCAGATTCCCCCTTTCTCAGATTAACACTAATATAAACTGAAATTTGTCACTTTGTTATATTATCTCTAATTAGGTAGTAGATTTCAGAACTGACTGTCAGCAGTTTTGGGAATCTGTAATTGAAAAGAGAAATGGCTGCAGGCTTTTTTCTGTTTAGTATCACTCTAGGCTGAATGTCTTTGAGCGCTGAACTGACACTCATCACTGCTTGTGACGGGCCGTTTTTGTGATTTTCTGACAGCAACACACTTTATCGAAAAGTTAACTGAGAGATAAATTGACAAAGAATATGCAAGATTATTTACTTGGATGCGGTTACCCTTTAATTCACAAAGATAAAACCATACATTGCTCACTGGCTCATCTTTCATAAGAGTTCATCCAAATAAAAAGCTCCACACAACAACATAAACTTTTTTTTCCTGAAACTTCAACTCCAACGGTTTTCCCACTGAAAACAGGGCAAACAGAAGTTTCCACCTTTAACTAAAGTAGTTCTCTAGGTATCTACCTGGGTTCTTGAAGGGTTCCACTGAGTTCTTTACCTTTCATTTGAATTGCTAGAATGTATCTTCATTAAATAATGAATTTTCTGGGTACAGTTCATTATATGCAGTGATATATCTACACACAACAACAATGGGTCTTGTGTCCATATGGGTTCTTGTCAATGGAGGTCTTTTTGCTTATAAATGTATATTTGAAAGTCCTTAATACAACAAACTTTGAGAATCCCTGGGGTTTGTGACTGCGATAATGAATGGTAACATATTTTATGGTGGATTACAGTAATGTTTGGCTTTTATAATATCTGCTAATATCCTGTTTGCCAGCAGTGACACCATTTCTTTTGAAAGTTGAAATTGCAGAACGATGGAACAGCAAATATCAACCATCAAGGGTTGTCAGATTAAGCACATCATTATATTGCCACGCTAAGAGTCTAAACGCAGTAATGGGGAGGGGAAATGCGACCATCTGCATTCAATGCCCACGTTCACTTCAAAGAAAAGCTGCCATTTATTGTACTTGTACTCTGACTCTGTAGCAATTACCAGCTTTTGTAGGCTTTCTGTCAACATTTAACGTGATTGAACTTCATGTTTCTGATGTACTTCACAACATACATGATAACCCTTTTGGCCAAGTCCACAATATCTTCAACAGCTGACGGTAGTTTGATGCTATATTTATGTTCAACATCTTGCATATTGCACCTTTAACCATATGCAGCATATGTCTCAAGACCCTCAGTTAGAGACCACGTTTAGACAGAAATTAAGACCAATTAGAACAAATGAATTATGTGTGTATTGTACTTATAAGCTATCAGAAATTATCCAAATTAATAAAACTCAGAGGGTATTATATTTGGGCCTTAATACAGAGGAAATCTATCAGGATTACATCTGGAAAAACAGTAACATTTTGAGTTTGTTAGCAGTTATTTCACACCTAGTTATCAGAGAGGGTGACATACATGTCATGTGTTGCTTCAAAATGCAAATGGTTTGATGATGTTAAATATGTTATGCATGCAGAGGAACTGAGATGCATTTGCATAGTTGTTGTTGTTGTTAATAATTAGTGGAATAACATTCCATTTGAACTGTCATGTTTTTAGAAGTATTTAACAGGTTGAGTGATGCAAATTCAGTTCTGACATACAGTATGAAAAACTTGCCGTGGAAATTATTGCTGCACAATTATGTGTTGTGTGTCCTAAGTTTGCTCTGTGGAGTTGTGCTGGCAGATAGAAGAGCACTTGCAGGCTACTTGTTTTGTCATGCAGTGGGTTTTTTAGCTTTGCCTGGGCAATCCATATGTAAATCTAAGCAACACTTCATCTGCAGCAGCATTCTAATTAAAGCTAAACACAACCATAATCAACACAAACTCAAGAGCTTCATTTTGAAAAAACAGAACTCGGACAGAGAGCAAACACTTACTGAGGTACATGTTTGAGATGTAGAGGGTAAGCAAATTAGAAGAAATAAGCATCGTCAAGGATTTGTTAACATAAATTACTGCACAATAAATACACAAGCAATAATGTGTGCAATTAATGCAAGGGACAGACAAACACACTGGACACATCACTTTCTTACAATTTGACAGCACAAACTCAGAATCCTTTTAACAACCCAGCTGATTTGTCACATTCTATTTGTTGATAGAATATCTGTTTATGCAATATATGTTTAAATGTACCTTGTCTTAGCTTAACTGTAAAAGAAGTCTGGCACTGACTAAAATCTGGCACATTTATGGAATAATTATATTTAATGTGAGGTAAAGAAAAGCAGGAAAGTGAAGTTTTAATTCAGTAAAGCTTAAGAGGAGGGTCACTGATTTTTTTTTTTATGATTGCAGTGAATAGCCGACATCAGCACAGATACCTTTTTAAAGGTTTTTGAAAGAGCTCATGCAGATGTTTCCAGTTATTCTGGCTAATCAGACTCCTATGGAAGATAAGGTTCAGTTGAAGCAATGATGACAATCACCTGAGGTCACCAAAGTTCACTTCGACTGAGAATGATCAAGGTGTGAGCCACAGTTTGTGCTCTAAAATCAGGCCGAGTAAAATCACTGGTGCAGGTGGAGCATGGCTGTGTGAAGGTTGTTAATAGTACGTCTTTCTGTTCTCTTACACCTTATTCACATATGCACCATTAATTCTTTTCAAAACTGTAGCTTTTTGTTTGACCTTTGTTGTACACATAAATGCAGTTTTAGGTCACTGAAAATGAACCTTTTGGAAGTATCTGTCCAGGGATAACATTTTCAGAAACACAGTTTGCAGCGTTAACAGGGAGAAATGGGAGAGACTTTTGGAAACGATGGTGCACATAAACATGTTAGCTTTCTGATTGGGTTAGTATGAATGGAGGTTATTTATGAAACTATTCTTTAGCCTTATATTCTTGCAGAAAACATAGTTTTTACTAATGGAAACAAATCTTGTCACCTTGCAGTAGCGATGTAAACGTGCATCTGTGCATCACCATATCACTGCTAGACGGTGTTAGAGGTGTAACAGATCACACTTCTGACAACAGACAATAAATGATGTGTGTTGTCAAAGGTGCCACATACAAAGCACTCTCTGTGTGATGCTGTGCCCCCGCCCTGACAGTATGTCTCTGCTAAATGTTTAGGAAACGTGAATACATTCACTGTAAAAACTTACAGTGCAGGGAGTCTGCATCCAAGGTTCACCGTCAATCTGCATGGGAAGTGATTTACTGGTTCTGCAAGTGTTAAACAAGAGAACATGTTAGAATAACACGAGAAAAAAAGTCTGAAAAACAAAATCAAACAGAAGCATGTTGCACCAGGGAACTTTATATCCCTGTTCGGTTATTGATTAACCCATCTCATCTCTGTGTATTAAAGTTACAATTATAGAAGTTTTTTTCAGTAAAACAATCTCTTAATGGGTTAAAACAGCTTAAATGGAACTCCACCCACCCCTCTCTACCCACTGCAGCTCAGCACACCAGCTCACTTAACTGCGTGTTACGAATGAAACCTCGAAGTCTGAATCCATGTTTTTGAGACTGTCATTGGCAGCTTAACAATTTTAAACTGGAAATGCTCAGCCATGAAGTTGACTGCTTATTTCTTCGTGATTAAGTCCTCTTCTAGCATAAAAAAACACCAGTGTTAACAAGGCAAAAGGGTTCTTTAAAGGTGGAGTCTGTAATACTGCAGGAAGATTGCTGACAGCTAGTTCAGCACACACATGGAACTACAGCTAGCAGACTGTGAGGAAATATTCACTACTTTTGACAAAAAGTGTACTGGATTAGAATTGTATACTCCACCTTTAACACATCAGTCTTTTTGAATTACAAAAATTAAAATTTCAATATTATTTTTTTTCCCATACGCCACAACATTTGTTGACTCAATAACCTCATAGAGATACAGTCTCTTGCTTGGCAGGGAGATATTGTGGCCATGCAGAAGAGAGTTAACACAGACCTGATGGTCACTGAGGAGCACTGTGCCAGGCGTCTTCCAGCGCTCTTCAAGCCAGTGTAGATCTGACCCATCTCCATGGCTCCTTCTAGCCCCACGACCTCCAGGAGCTGGTCAGACAGGTCTAAGACAAAAAACACCAAAACCATCACAAAAACACATCTTCAACTACAGAAAGTCCAAACAAGCAGACATGTTGCCACAGTATAAGCCCTGTGTTTGTGTAATAGCTCTAAATATAACAAGGTTAAACACGATAATTTGTAATGAACAGATATTGTATGTTTGTTTCTTCGGGTATGCTAGAAGAATTCATGATATACTTTAAAAGTCAGGCTTATTCTAAAATGGTTCAGTAAATGATCTAATATTAATCAAGCATAACATCTATCTTGCTTTTAAATATCACTAACTCTTTTTCCCTGTGTACTTTGTTTAGAAATAACAAAGTAAACAGTGATAAAGAGTTCTATAGGGACAGAAGAAAGTGAGATGCAGGTGAGGAAGAACAGAAGAACATGACACATGATCTTCCTCACTTTGTCTTCTGCATTTAACATTCACAGTTTAAAAAAAAGAAAAAAGGCAACAAGCTACAAACAAAACAGCTATTAATTAGATTGCACCGGCAATGCAAAGCAATCTTGTGATAATATAATTATTAATTTCTCTTCTGTTTTTCAGTTATGAGCATTGATTTTGCCCCTGCTGGAAGCCCAGTGTCACGCAGGGCCCATCTGTTTCAGCGGCCCGCTCTGCCTCCGACTCTCCATCGACTCGTCCCTCCACAAATTAAGAAGCTGCTGCCTCGCTGTTGGGAGTATACAGACTCTAATTGAAAGTAAGACCCATTTTTAGGCACTTGGTGCGTGTGAGCGTGTTAGCTCGCTGTCACTGATGCTGCTCCGTGGCTGTCATGCTTATGCGAGTCGTGTTGGTTTCCTGAGGGAGTGTCGTAGGTAATGTTGCTGTTGTGTTGAGATGTTGCTGTCGCTGCCGACCTGTGGTGTCCAGCTGTCACCATGGTGATGGACATGCGTCTGCCCCTATCTTAGTGCCGCACAGTGAGTGCAGGGCTTTCCAGGGCTGGAGTGGAAGAGTGTGTGTACATATAGTCCACAGCAGGTTGACCTCCTGACACTGAGCTTTAAAGCTGCTCCCCTCATTGTGACTTCTCACGTTGATGCAACCGCCTCACACAGGCTCGAGCTGACACATATGATGGACGGCATCACCGCAGTGATAGGGATTCCTTGTTGCCCTGGGCTACAAAGATCCAGTATACCCCAGAGTGCTTGCTATGGAAAAGAACACAGAGGCTGCAGCGTCTCTGCCAGTTTAACAAGGTCAGGAGGAGTCTGTGCAACCAGTGGATATTAAAAAACAAAAAAATATATATATGTTTTTCCAGCTGGGCGTCAATTCCAACTTGTCACATATAGGTGGCCTGTCAGGGCCCCTTAGTGTCACATTTTAGCATTTTTTTAGTGTTAATAGTAGTCTTATAAACCTTAATTTAACTCCCTGAATGTCTGAAATATGTTGTTGATGTTGCTCTTTTTCATGCAATAAGAAGTCTGCATTGTAACATACAGTTAATGCTGTGAGAGGGTGTGTTTTTAACCCAAATTATGATCTTTTTCCAAAGCAGCAACATAGATTTGGTGCCAAAACATAACTACGCAGTGAACAAAAAGAATATTTACGCAAAAAACATTGATAGAAATGAACTGAACATGTGACACAAACCCCATGCTCCTGTGTGAAAGTCCTGTGACACATAGTCCTATCATCCCTCCAACCTCCTTAGGTGCCTTGCAAACTGGAAACAACCTCTGTATGTCTCCAAGGTGTTTGCTCTCTGTGTGTTATATTGCTGGGCTGAAATCAGACCTGATTGCAAACCTTGTGCATCACAGCACTGATACCAGGGGACGCCTTGTGCGTATCTCTGAGATGCCACTTTGATGAAATGCATTTGCACCCTGGGAATGAGATAGTTAGATGAGGAGTTCAATGCCACTGTCTCATATGTTAGTTTAATACACCTGACGCCTGAAAAAAATACCAATCAGCACACCTGAACACAAATAATTGTTTAATTTGTGCAAAAAGAAACAGAATATGAAATAACAAGCTTTAATGTTGCATCACGTTTTCAAAATTAGCCAACATTTCAGTTTTTCTATTTATCTCACGCTGTCTCATTTTCACCTGCTTTAATACTGTGAAAACACATGATTTCAATAAAGGTCTTGTGTGAATGAAAGTCAGTTTTCATCTAGTATGATTAACTGGTGAGTTTCCATTTTTGCTTTGAATCAGCAACCATTATTTATTATATTCGTAGTTCAAATGAAACACCTGGAACAAACAATAAAAAGTTCTCCCTGCCAAATATACAAAAAGCCAGCTTGTTCTTACCAGAGATAAACTGGGAGAAGACAAGACAAGAGACAGGCTGAATTATTAACACAAGATAAGCAGCCTGTGGCCAAATATAAACCAAATCACCCCTTACCTCACCGTCAATCAGCATTATGTGCCTCACTCAGGTGATGAAATCAGTATTTTGATTGTGATAAACAGACACTGAAGGTGGCAATGCAGAGAGAGTGACACAATCATATGAAAAAACATGTCTGTACGGGACACAAACGCAGCACTGTGCAGAGTGTGGGATTAGAAACGGCGTCCTTGTCACTGTCAAACAACTACCTGTCGAGGCCGGTGGCTGCACTGACACATGTGGAGTGACAGGGTGAGAGCAGAGGAATAAAACACTGGCAGAGACGGAGCGGAGCAGGACCAGCAGCCGATCAGCTGAAAGTAAAACTAAGGAGGAATGGCGGGAGGAGGAGGGAGGGCGTGCGGAGGCCGATCCTCCAATGAAAGCTTCATGGGGCTTGTCGCGGGGGATCAGTCCCAAGCATCAACCCCTCCACCCACACATGAACCCCCCTCCCCACCTCGCAAAACCTCAGTCCCATTCTAAATAATTCACTCTGCAGCCATTCCCTTCCACCTGAGGGGCTTGTCTCCTGGCGTCACCAGCGGGACGATTTAACAGCTCCCGAAAGGTCAGGGTTTTTTTATCCCCCAGCCACCCACCAGCCACCCATCCACACACAGATGCACCAACACACACACACACACACACACACACACAAAAAAAATCCCTGCCAACAGTTTGATCCATGCGTCGTGCTCGGCGTTGCCCCCTCTGGGCTAATGCACTCCTGTGTTTACCTCTAAATACGCTGTTCTCTTGATCTGACAAGTTAGGCGGCTCACCTTGAGGGCACCTTCCACAAGGGCATTTATTCTTACAAATACAGTAGAGGTGGACACAGGACACAAACATCAATACACAGGCACAGACAGACACAAATGGGCACACAAATACACACTCCCCACTAAGTGCCTTCCCAGGTTCTTTTTTTAAACCACTAACACCAAAACAATTGATTTTTATTCAGGGATTAATGGAGTGTTCATCATAGTGAGGTTGGGCTTTGAACTGATCAACTATCTCCCTCACATTCTGCCCTTCTCTGTACCTTCATCTGACAATCACAGCATTACATTAGAGAAGTTATAAGCATCCCAACATGCAGCACTTTGTTTGTCTGTTTAGGCTGATTCCATTCTGACTGACCTGTGTTTCCCCTTTTGTCTTCTTCCCCACTGTCCCTGCTATGATTTACAACACTTTCTTCTTTTCTCAGCTTTTCCAACATCACGTAACATTTACTTTGCCTTTTGATCAGACGTACAATAAATGTTGCTACTGTGAATTAGGGACTAATTTGACAGATTCTAACAAGCTTTGAAGGCACAACTGCTCCAAAGGAAACAAAAAAAATGAATCAAAACAGAAAAAGAGGAATAGAGTTTCATCGGCAGCTTCACAGAGATCTGTTTTTCCAGCAGTCATGTTCCGACCAGTGAAGTCTCATAAGGGATCACTGGCAGCCATGTCTGGAGATCCTCAGTGACTCGTCACATTTCAAGCCCGACACAGATTGTAACATCCACTTTATCCACAAGTACAAACACACTATCCCACCAGGAATCCTAAAGACATGATAGAAATAAAACAGAAAAAACAAAGCCACACATATAAATAAAAATTTAGAAGGAGTCCTGTACTATGCTGGTAAATCCAGTGCGAGACAAGATCCTTTGCAAGAAAACATCCAAAAACAATTTTTTTTTGTTGAATTCTTACAACAAGTAGTTTAAGCAATTTTAGAAACTAAGTAAAATATTGTATAGAGAACATTAGCGAAACATATAAAACCCTTCAACTGCATAATTACATAACGGCAAAATGTCATTGATACACATGAGAATCCATTTACAGCTGTTTGATCTGCTACATTCAAACCACATAAGTTCACGCAAGGCTGATTTAGCCTGTGAACGGCAGATAAAACTCTATTTCTTAGCTTTAAACCTGTTGTCTGTGGTGATATTCCTGCACTGGTGCAACATTAGCTACACATTTCACACGTAGATTGTATATGAAAAAAATATGTGCTGACTGTGATGTCATCATTTGTTTGTGGACTGCTGTTTTTAAGCTTTGAATGTGGAATTTGGTTTTAACATCTTGCTTTTTTAAACCAGATGTAAAGAGCACAATTTGTCAGGTGATACGGTAGCAATCAATCACGATAAATGACAAAGCATGTCCTGTTTTTCCATCAATTTTACTGTAATAAATACTTCACAATGTATACGTTGTGCTGTATGGAAGGAGATTTGAAACTAGTGGTTGAGAACATAGGTTCATTAAGAAGATGTTCGCTGACATAATAAATCAAGCGTCAAGTAGTGTCATTTTCTCATAGACTTCTATACAATCTGACTTCTTTTTGCAACCGGAGGAGTCGCCGTCTGCTGACCGTTAGAAGGAAAGCAGGTTAAAGGTACTTCTGCATTGGCTTCACTTTTCAGAACCAGAGGCCACATCCCATCATAAATACCATCAATGAATCAACCAGCTATAATTAGCTTCACAGATGAGGGGAACAACTGCAGCAACAGTGACTGAGACCACAGGCCACAACTAGAAAAGGGGAACACAGGAGGGCAAAACTTAGGTATTGTCAAAGTTTCTGAAGCTCCAGATGAAAAAGAAAGTTGATGTTCATAGCGGGGGTCACAGTCTAAAAAAGAAAGTGACAGAGCAAGGCATACATCATAAAAACATCTCAACAGTGTTTCTGTAATTTCTCTCACTGCCAAAAGGGGGAGACAAAAGTTCCACACTGCTGGTTTACCCGAAACTTAACATTGTCACAAGAAGAGTTAAACTGTAACGGTAAATTTCACATGATGGGAATGATTGGTTTTGCAGGTATTTGAGCATTAAATAGAGGATAATAACATAACTAAAGTAAAATCTGACCTGCTTGTAGAGCTACAGGAAAAGTCAGGGCATCACCGCAATTGCTAGCATTCATCTTTCATGGAATTTCATGGTTTTAGATCTTGAGATATTTCAGTGCAGAACAGAGCAATTAATTCTACCAGTTTGAGAATGACACTGCCAACATTGCTAAAAATCTTGTCTGTCAAAACAGAACAACACAATATCGTGATCTAAAAGTAATAACGCACAACAGCAGTAAAACTCACTTCTGCTCCATTATCATTACATGGAATATTTGTGCTTTTTCAAATTCTGAATGCAAGACCTTTAGCTGCAAATCAGCACTGCTCCACTTTTGGAATGGAAAACTTATTCTGCTGCTGGTTTTTGGATATTTTTTCCTATCCCTGATAAGTCCTTAAAGTGGTTAACACATTGTCACCAGTTACCACAGAACAGCTGACTCATTCTGTTTCATTCATTCACACATTCCCATTGATGGGCTTCCTTTTGACGTAAATGGATTCAGGGGTATGCCCAACACCCCACTCAGTCCGCTCCTATTAACTGAGCCTGTCCACTGGCGCCCACACATACCATTAATACACAAGTGACAGTTCCAAACAGTGACATGATTGTACCTCTTCTTTGCAAACAAACCCTGCTGGCTGTGATTCATTTTGTCATCAGTGAAATATTAATGTGCTCTGGAAAAGTTTGGCCGAAAGTTGTCTCTGATCTATCTGATAGGAGCAAGGACACAGACGGACTGTGTGTGATGTGGGCTTTAGGAGAAATACCCTCCTATACTGCCAAACCTTATTAACTTGCAGTATTATTCTCCAATAGTGCAAACCAACCATACACTGTAGCATTTGAAATGCTTCTAAAGTGCTGTTGATGACTCACCAATTCCATCATCATGCGTCAAGCTTTCTGACACAATGTTAAACACATCTTTTGTGTTTAAACTACTAGGCTCTGGGTTATTCTTTGAAATTTCCACATGAAAAACATCCCTAAATTTAGTCATTACAGAACAACCTTGGACTGATGAATAAGAGACACTTGACTTGGGAGAATTTTGAAAGACAATAAGCCTCTCTGTCCTCATCATCAGACCAGAGTGAGACTTGGAAAAAGCACTGCAAAAATTGACAATTTTACTTCCGTCGTATCAAAGCTGACGATGAGCAATGAGTGAGAAAACAATGATGGTTTTGAAGCTATTCTAGAAAAAGCTCAACTGCAACTCTACTCAAATTGATGCAACAGAAAGAAAGCACAGCAATGATCGCTCAAACCATCCATCCATCCACATGCATCCATCCTCCGCCTAACCAGACTCCAGTCGTGGTGGCAGCAGGTTAACCAGGGCATTCCAGACATCAAGTGTTCCTCTTGTGGGATCTCAGTGCCTTCCTAGGACACATCAGTAATGTAATCCCTCCTGTAAATTCTGGTTCTACCCTGTGGTCTCCTCCCAGTTGGATGTGGCTGGAAAACCTCCATGGAAAGCACCCAAGAGGCATCCCGATCAGATGCTTAAACCACCTCAGCTGGTTTCTTTGGATCCTACTCTTAGCTATCTCCAGAAGTCCAAGCTCCTCATCTTTCTCTAAGATTGAGTCCCGCCACCCAATGGGGGAAAGCTATGGTCATAGGTAGTGACCAAAAGAACAAGACTGCAGATACAAGTCTTTGAAATGAGTAAGCACTGGAATGTTGATCAACTTGTACATGGAGAGCTTTATTCCCTCTTTACCATTAGGGTTTGGTGCAACAAAGAATGGATATATCCATTGAAATTGGTCTTGGTACAAGGACCTTGAGGGTGGAAAGGATTAAAGCAAGACCAAAAATCTAGAGTCTTGCTAGCAGCTCTCTGGGGCTGTATTTAGGCACTGCTGAGGAGGATCATCAGGATTCATCCTCTGGGCACCACGAGAGTCTGCGCAAAAATTCTTAGCAATCCCCCCACTTTGTTGAGATACTATATGAACCGACATTGCTATCCCTGAAGCTACACCTCTAAGTGTGACTTGAACACAATCATCTATTTCATAACACATTTCCTATTTTAGTTTAGACTTGTGCTATAATGTGTTTGTTAACTACAGTAAGTGCAGGACTAATGTCATCAACTACAAAACAATCGAATGCATTGTGGTGTTAAAGCTACCTTGAACTGCAAACATGAGTTCTTTGGGGTCAACCACTGGTGTCCTTTTGTCTTGGCCCTTTTTCCCTCCTTTGCGGTTCCCCCTCCTTTTCTTGCTCTCGCCCCAGAGGTTGGAGCCGCCGTGCATGCTGGGAATGTTGAGAATGGCAATGCCTTCCAAGGAGATGCTACTGAGGTCCAAAGTAACACCATCACACTTTCAGAAAGGAGAAAGAAACAGAGGGAAAGACAGAATTTAGTTAATCACAGCTGTTGTAATAAGTTAGGTGAAATAAGTGGTGTGGAGTCTATCAGAGCACAAAGCTGAATCTTTCTGTTCTAATCTAAATATTTGTTAGCCTGAGCCACAACCTAGAACTGCCTCTTCTTTTCGAAGTCTGTTTATGAATTCTTACGACCTTACTTTAAATTGGTTCACCATCTGAGCCTGAGTCTAAGCCCAAGACTAATTCTGCCTCTTTGTCTGAACCTGAGTCTGTTTTTCCAGCATCCTCTTCATAGAAAACAGTTTGTCAATTTGATGTCATTGAGCTCAAGAGTCCACCAGAATGATGGCAAACTCTTGGCTCTTCACAGTTGTCCTCTGTTAGACTCCTTACTATGTAAAAATAACACTCTCGATCATCTCCATACCTACTCCTCTATGGCGCTGTATGTACTTATCCAGCACTAATTAATAAAGACCTTTGCACTGTGTGGATAGCTCTGAGAAGGGGGAAGATGAATTGTATAGACACCATCTTCATTATCACTCAATATCACACACAGCGGGGTCATGTAGGGCTAATTACCTGCATGTTGAACTGAGGTTCTGTGAGAAGCGTGTGTGGAGGTGCACAGATAGCCTTCACACATCAACACTTTGTCTAGGTGAATCTGAAACTTGTATAAATTTGTGCTATTAATGGAACAGCGGATGACCAGAACATTTTTTTAGTGTCAAATATTCTTAATAATGCAGAGAATATATGACTGCTTCAGTAACAGAGTAGATAGAAAGGATGAGTTACAGAAGCAGTGACTTTTCTAAATGTTTTTCTTTTGCTTTTGTTTCTTTTCTTGTCTTGGTCTCCACAAACAGAAAAGACATGGTTTGATTTACCTCAACCTCCAGAAAGTCGTGGAGCTTCTTACATGTGGCCGAAAAGGTCTCCGAAGTGCCGAACTCAAAGTACCACAGTTTATTCTTTGTTCTGAAAAAAAAAAACAACAGGAACTGCAAAGGGACCAAGAAAAAAGGAAACATGGGAGTGTTTTCCCCACATCAAAATCTGAAGCTTGTGCACTCTGTCTCAAGTCCCTTATATGCTGAGATTATATATATAGAAAAACAACAACAGAAGACCGCTCCATAAAGGTGTGCTTGATTCATGCTTAAAAAGGAATCTAATTTACACAGGAAATACACCTCTAATGTTTACCGCCAACCAAAATCACACAGCCATTAATCTCCAAAGAATGCATAATGTGCTTCATTAATCACATATTGAAGCATAATGATGAATCTAAAGCTTGTTAAAGAGGCATTTGAGGGAGCACATGGGGTGGCCAGTGGGTACCCATGCCCAACATTAAGGCCCAGGGAAGGGCATGAGAGAGGGTAATCTACCTGCCCCTGCAATTAACAGAGGACTGGGGTGCTGCTCCCCAGGCTTCCTACAGCACACACTCCCATTGCTAAGGCTGATGATCAATGACCTTGCAGGGGTGAGTCACCATCTGTCTGCACACTGCTGCGCTGCATTATACTCGCTCACAACCACACAGATAAAACATTAACTTCATCTACATGCACACTAGTATTCCACTATTACTCAGAATTCGATATGGGTAAACAATGTATCCCATTTGAATATACTGAATGGGGTCTCATTCCAAATGTAGTGTTTTCCGGTTAAGACATATGGGACATGTTGGCAGTCTGTGAGTTTTAGGAGCATTCTTTGGACATGTACACAAAATATGCATTTTAATTAGGGTTGTTACTGCAGTTTGCCTGTTCATGGTCAGTTAGCCAGGAGTTTGTCAGGTTGAGTTGAGATGCATGCCCAAAAGAAAAGCCACCTTTTGGATGGAAGCAACCACACCTACTTTAAAACACTTTAAAAGACTTGGATATCCACTGGTTTAGGACATGCGCAAATATCACAACCTATTTAAGGAGGCGTCTGAAGGAATGAAATAGGGAGGCTGTATTTGCACAGTCGAACAAGTCTGCAAAGAAGCTAAGTGGCACAAGTGGCTCCAGCTGTTCCACGTTTCCATATTTTTCGCTGTGATAAATAACATGTCGGGGCATTGACCCGTCAAACACAGAAATTCACTGATATGGGATTCTCTAGTCTCAGTGGTGAAGATGCGGCAAGCTCCTAAAATGGACCACATTTGCATGAAAAGGGGAAGATTAGTACAATAATTGTTTTCAATATCCATGTAACCAGGCCAAAATCTTATTTTTTTCTTTCTTTCTTTTATTTTTTTGTACAAGGCTATAAACATGTATACTTCTGCTGTAAAGTTGGGCAATTTAACATGGGCATCAATGGGAATAGACTGACTTTTGGAACCAGCTTCAAGTAGCCATTTGAGGAACGGCAGTTTTGGGCATTTCTGCTTTGGTCGCAGAGGTCTTTGCTTGTCACAGGAGGCAGCGGGAGCAAGAGGGACTGTCACTCTTAAAAAATTAACTATCTAAATATTAACAATCTTTCTCCAGAACCACAGATGGCTTTAAAAAGATGTAAAAAACGTGAATATATTCAATATATTTAGAGGCAAAGAGTCAGTCTATCCGCCCTTACACATGATATATAAAAATCAGTCAACAAACACATAAACATGGCTGTTCGATATCAAAGAGGGAGGGTAATTGGGCATTTATGAGATAAATATATGTCAATGCAACAGCTTCACAACTGTGTGGAAAAACCTTCAGATGACTTTGTGACTTTCCCGCACAACCTTTATATCATACGGCATGCCAATATGAAAATTCTAATCACTATACGATTGGAATTATCATACAGTGGTGCGACTAACTCTTTTTCAAATGCCAAGCAGCTTTAAAAATGCTTACTGAATATAATGAATTAGATCCTAGTGCTTGCATTGGCAATTCACAAATTTTTCGAAGCTGCGTTAATGCCCTCAGGCTGTACATATTGAGCTGTACAAGAATTCAAACCTAACTTTTCCCACCAACCCCTGATCCAAGGTGAAATACTCAATGAAACATGTTTCCTCCAACTTTTTGTTGGCAGATATCATAACCTCTTTAGGGCTGTCAGTGAAAAAAGACAGCAGGAAGGTTCACTGATGGTGGGAGGAAATGATTTCAACCAGCCAAACCGCCAAATCTTTACAGCCGTTTATTGTTTTATTAAATATATTTTCGATTATCATGGTATGGATGGGTAATGGTGCTACTTTACTTTTTCTTTCTTTTTAAATTTTTTTTTTTTACAATTTTAGTGAATATACTTTATCTTCTGCATTCATTGTGCAAGAAAAGTGATTTTAGGTTAATACTGAAGCACAGATTGTGGTCGGCTTTTGATCTTACTAAGAAATCCAACAGACAACAGCACATAATTTATCTTAAAGATTCAAGGAGAGGAGAAAAAAAAGCCTACAACAGTGCTGACACGCAGAACTGAACACAATAAAAAATGGCCTTTTCTTAGCTGGAATCAAAGCACTACAAGAGGAACGTATTAGTATAAGCAGAGTAACAATCACTGAATTATTGATTTCCTCATTAGGACTTTTGTCAGGACCATTTAGCCACTTTATAAATGAGCTTTCATTAGGGTACTTGCAAGGTAGCCCGACTCACAGTTGATTTATAATGTGCAACATGGTCAATAGCAGAAGGATGGGTGCAGAGGGAGGTGGGAAGAAGCAGGAGGGTGACAGGGCCATGCTGAGAGGCTTTACACAACACATTTCTACATCTGCTACACCTTCATCACCATCATCATCATGAGTCTGTAAGCTCTGCAGTCAGGAGGGAAAACCAACAGAACACACACACACGGGCCTGTACAAGTTTGCAAATAAACAAATGAAGGTGGCTACTCTGAAAGGCATATTCAAAACTAATGGTTCATTGAGGCAATGAAGTCAGATACAGTACAGGTAATGTTTTGGATCCCTTTACCCTTAGTTGCTGGTTTATTGAAGTATTCAAGAGCCTATGAGTGCAAGGTCAGAGTTTTAGAAGCAGAAGACTGCACCGTGTTCAAGTATTGCACAGTGAGCTGAGGATGTTTCTGTATGAGCTGTTGTACTTTAACCAGAGAGATGATAAACTTGTACTTATTCCAAAATATCACCATACTTCCACAATGTAAGGACACAAGAGGAAAAAATGATGAGAAACTAGAGGAAAGTAAAAAAAAAGAAAAAAAAAAAAAAAAAGATGATTTGGACACATTTTACAGGGGAAGTGCACCAAATTTACACATTAATGTTTGTTTACAGGATTTGCTAAGCTGAAAAAGATTGGATAAGGTTTTCAATATGATGCCAAAAAGAGCTGTGTGCAGTCTGAAAGTGGTGCTGAAAATCTGAAGTCTGTTGCTCTGTTTATGTGCAAAAGGATGTGCCAAACGAGCATAGACAGACAAAACAGACATCTCACAATTTTATAGTCTTTTGGGGGTGTCCTCAGTAAAGTGTGTTTTCCTGAGGCCATACATTTATGCTATACAACATATACCATAAAAGAACCAGCAACAGGGACAGGGCACTAAACGTCTATTCGACGCCGCATTTTTAACATTTTTTCTGGTTGTGGACACCTCAACAACTTTTCATAAAGCCCTGTGCTTGTCACTGTCACTTTTTACCCAATTGTCCAATCACAGTAGAGGAGGGGCGGGACAAGTGCTATACCGACCAACTCACACATTCTACTTGTACAAGTAGTGACAACACTGAAGGGGAAGTTACTTGTACTGGTTTCTGACTGTCCTACCAGATTAACACAGCATTAATATGGTATACCATGCGTGGACAAACATTTCTTTATCATTTAAACAGCAGTCTGCTTTGTCACTTAGTTGACCGATACTTGGAAGACATTACTTCCGTGGATATTTGTATCATGGTAAATGAATAGTCTTAGTAGAAAACATGCTGTACCTGCAATGCATTCACAGGCACTTCTAGCTGGGAATTTTTGGAGGTTTTTTTTTTTGGTTTGTTTTGGTAGACACACAGCCTTGTGGTGAAACTGATGCATATTGCCAATTGTCGTGTAGTTACTACAAAAAATCCAATAATTTTGATGTTAGACTGCATCACCATAGAATAAAAAAAGATGATCTATCTGGTTCTGCTGTGTCAGTTTTGGTTCTTAAAAAATAACAAAGAGCCTCTTTTCAGTCAAACAGTGTCATAAGATTCCAACCTTGGTGCAGTACTCTTGAGATATTAAAGCTTCCAATCTGCACTCTACGGATTCTCATCAAATTTTACAACAGGACCACAACTTGGAGGAACTGGAGGAGCTGGTGGAGGAGCTGGCTGTATTGATGCAGGGTAGCATCAATACAGTACAACATATCAAAACCGAAGCCAATAGCAGGAAAACATAGGCCACTGTAAGAAGAGATACAGTAAGAGACAACATCTGACCATCCTGTCGATTCCCACCACTTAACCTAACAAGCACACCATGGCAACAAATCACCTCATGGCTCTGTTCATTAAGTAATTAGGAGCATCTCATTGGCTGCATTGGATTGTCATTTGTTATCTGCCGGCTAATGCCAAACACTGGACTCATCTGACAGACCGACTGCTAGGAGCATCTTCAACAGTGGCCCGTTTGACCAAGGATTAATAGGGAGTCCATTTGAGTAAGATGATACTTTTAAGGTAGATTAGGAGGACCTTACTTTATGGTAAGTGTAATAAAAGTGAACATAAAGTGCCCATTTACTTAAACTGCTGGCTGAAGTGAAGCTGCTGCATCCTTCCAGGACATCTTAGAAGTTCATTCATTATATTGTCGGTCAGAGCAATTTGTGTTTTCAGGGAAATAAATAAATAAAATCAGCAGCATTAAACGTGTAGCAGCTTTTCAATTCTCTGAGTGGCCACAATTTCTGTGTTTGTGATTGTACCTGCAGCGTATCAATGCAAAGTGTACTGCAGTAATAACTTTAGCGTTGTCCATGTGAGATCAGCTGTAGTAGTCATAGCTGACAGGCCCAAAGAAAACAGTGGCTCAGGTTTCCAGAG
Source organism: Amphiprion ocellaris (assembly GCF_022539595.1). Classification (NCBI taxonomy): domain Eukaryota; kingdom Metazoa; phylum Chordata; class Actinopteri; family Pomacentridae; genus Amphiprion; species Amphiprion ocellaris. Next base: position 15,268,265 of record NC_072774.1, read on the forward strand.
CCAGTGAAGTGTTGTGTATTTGCACAAACAAATCATAAAACAAAACTGAAAAAGAGAGGACAGATACAAAGCATGTGGCCAGGAAGAAAAAAAAACACGAGCATTAGAAAACAAAAAAGCAGGAAAAGTGAATAGACAGGTGAACTGTGCAACAGAAAGACAAATGCAGCTCAAACAGCCTGAATCTGAACAACACACCATGTTCATCAAACTGCCACTGCTCGGTCACCATATTAAAGGATGTCAGAGGCGATAATCTTCAGTGTAGCATCGCTGTCCTGAGGCCACAGCACCCTTAGATGCACTCTCCACCGGCCACACTGAACTGGAGGCACACGGCCATTGATTTTTTTCCCCCCTGACACTTAATCTCACCCAGAATGATCTATGACCTTATTTTCACACTAATTTCTTCTTGATCAGAGGTGATAAATATCGCATTGACATAACCAACTCTTTGTGCATTGCATCAATGCACTGTTTTGTTTAACATGACACCGCCTAGAGCGCTCCGAATCCGACTGGCAGTTTGAGAAATGACCCGAGCTGCGTCGTCTTGCCTTCAGAGACGCAGCGAGCAGCTTGAAAGATGTATTTCTTTGTGTTGCACTGCAATGATTTCAAAGTGTTTTTTTTTTCTACTCAACCAAAACCACTGACATATATAAAGTATCCAACATCTTTCGGAACTTACACTCGAATGGAAGTGCTAGAATGAAGTGAAATGATAAACTTAAATATTTTTCAGATACCTTAATTTTGCAAACTTGATTAAAACCTCAATGGAGAGCCAACTGTTTTTTACTCTGCCAAGGAACAGCGGAGTTATGTGACGATCGGCGTACGTCTGTCTTTCTGTCTGTCTGTAACATTATTCAAAAATGAACTAACGGATTTGGATGAAATTTTCAGGGAAGGTCAGAAATGACACAAGGACCAAGTGATTAGATTTTGGGAGTGATGGGGCTTATAGTCTGGATCCACAGCTTTGTTAAGGATTTCCCATTGGGAGATATAGCTGCCAGCACGGCGTCGCTGTAACCATGACATGAACACTGTGTCAGTTACCTGCTGACGATCACATGATTGCGATCCTACTACAAATTGACTGTGATTTATCTATTGGAAATCATACAAGAACAAATGATTAAACTGTGGGGTGTTTCTGAGTCCCATCAGTTCCTGCCTCCCGCTACATATTTAGGTCACGCAATGTAGCAAACCCCAGCCAGACACGTTAAGTTCAGCTGTCAGCCTTATTTTGAACACAAATTCACCTTTCTGTCTTTCACTCATTTCTTCACAGTAAGAGCTTGTCTCCATTCCAGCTGGTGCTTCTAAGTTTAGACACATCCTTTGCTAGACAGCAGCAGCGTGGAACCGTTTTCTTTCATCTTTATGTGAATTTTCGGACTTTTCGGCAGCACCTTCGTTGTGTCAAGAAACCGCTTCTTAGATAAACACTTCCTGTGCCACTGGCACGGTGACAAAATAAAAGCCCGCAAAATTAAAAATACGTCTTCAAAATAAAAGCATGGAGGGAACAGTTATTTTAACACTAGCAAAACAAAGGCTTGCCAAAAGTGATGAACTGATCAACAGACCTTTATAAGAGTAATTTACACGCAATTCAGTATTCATACATAACATGCACATGCATAACACATGCCTGTGCTCAGCGCAAGGTCATTTTTTATTAAAGATTTCATCCGTCGAAAATGATACGTCAACCGAGCAGCCTTGGCGGAGTACGGCGCTCTCTGAGTGCTTTTCTAGTTTTGCTAAGTAATGTCAGAGCACAACTTTGAGACACCATCCCCAAACGTAGTGACACTTCAGGCCCATTTTTCGACAGAGTTATGACAAACAAATGTATTGTGTGCGTAGCTGCAGCTGGAGATATTTTGCTCCTGTTGTAGCTGGTGTCATTAGTGGACACTGTCCTAGTCCTCTTTGTACTACTTGGTCTGTTTGTTAAAGAAGCAGCTTGTATCTTCAAAAAATTGTTTGTGAGTGCCAATATGTAACATATTAATTGCTGACATGAATATATCATTAAATTAATGCCTTCATCAGCTGCTGACTCAAGCAAGAGAAGGAATGTCATGGTGTTCTATTAAAGTTCATATAAAATACAAATAATATGATACATACAGTAGTTCAATTACTGAAATTATTAAATACATGTCTGTTATATTTGCATGTAACAGAAAAAAAATCCCACCAAAATGTTACATAAAAATTTGGCTGCGGAAGAAGATACAACTATATGAAACCGTGCTAGTCAAATTCGTAGTAGCTCTGGTACCATATAAATGTTGAGGCAAGTGAAGTAAACTTAAATGTTGCAAAACAATGATACAAAGATAATGCAAATTAGGTTTGCTCGCATTTTCTATTAGTGTCGTCAGAAGGGGACAGTGTAAGGCTACGTTATGCATGGTTGTAATAAAACAGAGTAGACAAAACTGGTAACAAAACCAACTGGCTAAAAAGAAAAGAAAAACAATGTCTATGTCAGAACTTACTCAGAAATGGCTTCTCTATCACCCATAAAACACATTTGTATGTTTTTAAAGTCCAAAAATTACCTCAAGCAAGTGTGTTTTGTTTTTTTTTGTTTGTTTTTGCAAATCAGAGGAAGCCTTTCTATTTTGTTTTAATCTTTCCATGAAGTTTTTTCTGATGTGTCACTTCAAAATGCACAATAAAATGCCTTATGGAAGCTACTTTGAATCAATACTTCTGATATTAAGAGGACATGAGGTAACATTTGTAGCATTCATGGTGCAGCTGTAACCTGGAATAACATGCAGAACAATCTAAGGTTTCACTCATACTTGGAGGGCAATTCAGGTTTTCAATTTCGTCTCATTTTACTTCCAGCTGTTCCTGTTTCAGTTGATTTACCTTTTAATAATTTTATTGCTATTATTGACCAAGTTTCTTATTTGTGTTCCTGCATAACATTATTTCCCAACTCAGCTATATTGTGAATAAGGTCCAAACACCTTCATGTTTTCCAACTAATTAAAGGTTAAACACTGAATGAATTACTTTTAAACTGATACATATTGCTTTGGGGATTTGCAAGTCAATAGAAATGTAGTTATTTTGTTTAAAATTGGGTTAAATTTGGTTGAAAGTGGACATAGACAAACTGAAATACAGTTTGAAGACTTAAGGTTGCATACAAGCACACCCACATATAATCATATGCCACCCAAACATATTTAAGATTTCACGTTCCAAGAATATGTGTAAATATATTCAAGAAAATCGGACATTTTGCTACATTTACAGCTGATGATAGAACACTTTGGAAACTGTATTTAAAAAATTAAGAGGGTGCAGAGGAGTGAAGACAATGTCACTAAGTTCTACACATGGTGCTCCTGTTGTTATTTTCATGATTTTATATTTTAAAAATCTAGCTAATTATCAAAATTGCAGAATTGTATGGGGTTCTTTGCAAAGGCATTCATGTTCTTGAATTAAACATTTCATTGTGTGTTTTGTTAAAGGTGTTGCTGTGGAATAATTTAAAACAAGCATTATGGTAATTTAAGAGTTGAAATGAAACAAAGATTCTCATTTGTGATCCATAACGCTGCACCAGCAACAACCATTAATTCTAGGGATTGTTAGACATCTAAAACAAACTTAACAAACCAGTGCTGTTAATTAATGATTTCATACTATTTACAAGGCTGGAGGTGTTTTGGTAATGTATTTATCAGTATGTTAGTGAGGGTGTGACTCAGTTTATTTCATCAGCATCAAAGTAAAACCGCTAAATTATCATGACATGATTTTTCAGGCCTCTTACTGAATGTGCAGATTCTAGTGTGTAGGTTTAATTCAGGTTATGCCTTTTTGTGTGTGTTTTGGATGTGTGTGTGTGTGTGCGCTCCCACTGAGCTGGGGACAGGGCCACAGGTGAGATCCCTCTAAATTACACACAAGTGGTCATTAATTATAGATGACACTTTAGTCACATAAACGATTTCATCCTCAAATGAGGTCTGAGGGCGACCGACACTGAAGTCCACCATGCATGTGTCTGTAAATGAGTGTGTGCATGTGTAATATAGAGTGGTGTCACCTGTGGCCCTGTTCCCAGCTCAGCAGGAAACACACATACACACACACACACACACACACGTGTGCACATGGGTGTGTTGTGATGGGTGCGGGTGTTAGTGAATCCGGCGGCCCCATCCAGCACATCGCAGGGCTTTGATGAACGTACTCATTATGCTAAAGAGTGCTTCATGCCTGGGCTTCCCTGTGCCTTCAGGAAAGGTTAACTCAGGATGGTTACACAGCACAGCGAGAGCCTGTGGGCACACAGGGACAGAGAGGCTCTGGAGGAGCATGCTGATGGTGTTAGAAGTCTCCGGACCAAAAATAGATCGGGGTATGCAGAGCAAATATCATGGGAACATCAAGGTGTCATGATGGATGCCGCAGCATAAACAAACATTGCAGGTGAAGCCACAGCAGCTTTCACACTGCAGCAAAATGGTCCCAGACCAGATGTTTTCACAGATATGCTGTTGTCTGATGAGTGGAAAACGCTTCACGGAGGCCAACTGTGTTTGCAAAATATGATCTGAATGACACAGAAAAGTGATCCTGAGGGAAGCAAAAACTAGTCCTGAGAACAGAAGACAGTCTATTTGAAAAACCTCCTGATACAGCCGTAACCTAATCATTTACAATTGAAAATAATGTATTTTCTCACCAAACGGTAAGACTGTAACACAGTAGGAAAGGCTTAAAGTTTGAAAGAGCCACAGTCTGTGTATGGAAGGAGTAGGTGATAATGGAGCAACCAATAAGCAACAGGAATTCCACCCAGCAGACAAGGATTAGCTTCCAGCGTGGGACTTTAAGTGTCGTTTTCATTTGATGGATACTTTCGGTTGTGACTCACCATTTGTATGTATTTTTTTTAGGTCCAAACATGTCATTTGGATGTTTTTTAAAGTGCTTTTTTCAAAGTATTATATTTAAATCTAGAAGACCTTCCTCACCTATAATGTTAAAAATAAGACACTAAAATGGCTGTGTGCTGCTAACTAGAAGCTTACAATCCATTACAATGGGAGCAGTTGTACAAATTAATTTAAAATAAGAAATTACAGCTTCAGCACTGAAGGTAGGACATGCCTTTTGCTGTTCCAGTTTCAGCAGCATAAACCTGTAGGGTGTATTATTTCCTGCCACAGCTGATCAGCAGAGTGGTGCTGTGAAAGGGGAAGCAATAACCCATGAAGACCTTAAAGGATAAAAATGGTTACTACTACAAATCCTGGTGAAATATGGACAAAATGTTAACATTTAATCAATTTCTTCAAAACCTTGTTCTAAACGTCTTTTTAGCAGTGAGCATTGTCATTTTATTAAAACATCTTTAACGGAAAAGTGCTCACTGGGTCGAGGTTTCATTCAATATCATTGTTCTTCATGGGCATGAAGAATTAAATTTATCCTGATGCTGTAGTGCCATGGAATGTTAAAAGGCCATCAAATTATACAGGATTACACGGGTTGATAAGTGCACTTGTTAACTGAATTTTCCTGCAGTTACCACAGTGTTCATGAGTTATTGCTGCTTATATTGGGTAAAATCGTTTAAAAAAAATGGTAACAGGATATTTTTCTTCAGTACAATCTGTTGAAATTAGTTTTAAAATGTGTCAAGATGTGAAGGAAAACATTTGCTAATCTAAAATTTTTGTGGACAATATTCCAAGACCTGCACAGAAAAAAAAGATCCCCTAACTCTCCACAGACTTTTAATAAAAATCCATTGGCAAGGTATTAATCCTGCAAAATAACAAACAGACCCACAAATGAGAACGAAAGTGAAAAGGCTGATGTGATTTGTTGGGAAATTCATAAACAATCAAGTCAAAATTTTGCACATGAAACTCAATGAAATATTGTTTGTCTGCCTGAACTTGGCATCACTATATTGGATATGAGTGACATTGTAGAATGTCTAGAACTTGTTCAGAAAAGCTTAGTTGAGCAAAATCCATTTCAGTGTAATCTGTGTCACACACCAAACAGAAAACTGGTTAATAATATGAAAGAATAACTTGTAAGTGGTTCATAACCATAAAAAACGAACAGTGCAAAAGAATGAAGATGAATGACAGCACAAAGTTCTAAATTTTCTAAACCGCTGCTTTCTCCTTCTGCACCTCTTTCTTCTTTTCCCTCACTATCTGTGTCTTTCCCTCGGAGTCAGAGATTAGCGTGTAATTACATGGGAGATCAGCAAAAAAAAAAAAGGGGGGTGAAAAAAGGGACCAGTATATTTTAACAAGGCGGTCGAGGAGGAGTGGCATAGGGGGAGGAGGTGGCGCAGCCCTCGTCACGGGCCGACTGATTGTCTGCTTTTAATCCTCGACCTCATTATCACCTCCAGGTCCGGCAGTGGCAGTAAATGAATCTATCTGCCGAGTGTCAAATCTTCACACCTTCACCCTGGTAATCACCCCAAGGTGCAAATACAGAAGATGGATAGAATGAGAGAAATGAAAGGAGGGAGAGAGTGAGTGTATGACCCCAGCGTTTCATCAACAAAATCCCCCCAGTTCATAATTAAGTGGTGCTGCTTAATTATGTTGTTTGCTTGGTAATTAAAGCTAATTAAATATTCAGTCTCTTTAAGGTCAAAGCACTTCCAGAATGTATAGATTTTATTCATATAGGAAGTGAAGAGTCATCACTGTTGTCAGATAAAGGCCTAATAATTGAGATTTTGACATTTTTCTTTTCACACGTATTACATCTTATGTGCTTTATTATAATTTTTTTTATTTCGACCTTGAAGCGTGTCCAAGAGCAAATGCAAGGATTCAAAAAATGCCAGAAAAATAACACAATAACAAATTACAAATTAGTATTTAGATGTTTTCAGATATACAGAAAGACATCATGCTTGATTCTAAATACTAGCAGTAAGAGATTTCCTAACTTTTTTATTTCTATTTTTTGTATGTACAAGAGGATATTAAAATAATCATATAATGCAAGTGAGGTGTGATAAGAATCAGATGGACATCTAATGGGGTAGAGAGAGTGTACAATATGCAAATAAAACACTTTCATTTATGTTTTTAAATGTTGACTTTGCTTAGAAAGTGGCTCATTTAAAAGGCAAATTTAAAAATATATATTTAATTAAAAAAACATAGGATTGTCTCAAAGTAAATTTACTGTAATAATAATGTGCATTTAAAAGACAGAAAACAGAATATTTTAATTTCAAATTACAAAATATTTGATTAAACTAATAAGATATAGAAATGAATAATCACACTCCATCTTTAGTAGAGGAACCATAACCACTGTGTAGTTGTGTGTCTGTAACGCTGTATAAAATCACCAGTGCAGATGCTGTATCTGTTCTGTGAATATTTTCTGTGAAACTTTTATTCAAGAAAAAGATGAACCCATTTATTAGAAAACGTGTTTTTTATTTTATTATACTGTAACAATGCTGTCAGTTTAGCTTTTATATGTTGCTTACGATTACGCGTTGTCTTGTTTGAGTATTTTTTATACTGTTTAATCTTTTTTCTATATTTAAGTTAAAAGTGTGGTGTTGTTATAATGGTCATCGTGGTTTTGTAAGTTATTATTGCATTTCTGTTTCTAGGTCTTTGCTAACAAAGTTAAGGATTTTCTTTTATTTCACAGGAATTTTAAAGTGCATCAATGTATTAAGTTAGTGTCATGATATTTGAATCCTGTTAGAAACTCATCAAAAACATTGCAGCTGCTCAGCCTTCTTTAATTCACTCCTGACTTGCACATACTCATTGCAGACTTGATAATAATGAAATAAAATCTTGCCCTCCGGACACGCCACACTTTGCTCCAATTGTCACAGAAGTTCCTGAGAAAGAGCTTCCAGCTGCAGCAATATGACTCAGTGATAAGTTGCAATATACTTCCAATGGACATGAGCCCTTTGGACAAATCTAACAAAATCTATGCTACCTTGAAAAACTATAATCATGCATTATTGAATTGGCTAAGGATAGTGTGTAATAGAGAGATCCTAAACTCATTCCCCTGCCTGAATTATTAATTGAATTCAAATAACAGACAGAATAATTTTCTTAAAATATCTCAATCATTTTTCACAAGGGCTTAAAATGGTGTAAAACAACAGAGATGCGGCCCTTATGTCCTGTATGGAGGTACAGAATGGGACTGACAGCAGGAGAATTATTTACCAACATCTGTAAAGGATGCGGAACCATGTTTTAGTGGATGATGACCAACACTCGCCTTTTTAATGAGGATATTAGTGTCGATAAAATTACAGTCTGTCCTGCTTGTTGGCTTTCCTCCAATGCGGTGCCACGTCTGCAGTAACGACTGTTAACAATTAAATGGCAGGACTGTGTTCATTTGAAACCTTGTTCACTTCCGTTTGGACCATTTCACTGGCTTATCTGCATGTTCTAGCAGCGGACGGAAAGCTGGCTAAATGTTGTACTAAGACCAGAGTAAAATATGATAATGAGTACAAATGGGATTATTAGGAGGCTGTGTGTCATCAGTCTGACTGATCCATGATGTCAAACTAGCCAAGCAAATTCAATTAGGCCTGCAATTACTCCCTGGCGCTAGTGGAGATGTATTGGAGATGTTAAATATTGATGGAAACATAGATGCCACATTTGTTCATCTCCAAAGGTGAACGCATCTCCTCAAGGTAATCAGAAATGCTAAATATGAGGCCTGTCCATTCGTCATGCCGTGCAGCTACACAGTCTCTTGTCACAAAGAGGCCATGCAGAGGTTCTACGAATGTACTGCAGGATTATTTCAACTGAAAACACTGTGTGATTTGATTTCTGAGACTTTTTTATATCAAAGTGTACAACAGAAATGAGTTCACCAAAGTGCAATATCATTTAAATGGCAAATGTTTCAAAGTGGTGTTACCACCTAATCTATAAGCTGACAAGTAGAGTATTTATCCTCATGAACAAGTAGGAAATCAAAAACAAATCCTTAAGAGCAACTATACTGAAAATTCAGGCCCCAAAGTAGACATTCAATGCAACAAAAGTAAATACAGCTGTCATCACTGACACACAAGTTAGACAACCTGTGATTACTGGAACTAAACAGACTACATCTAATCAGCTTAATTGCACAAATGGGGTTATAATAAGGCCTGTGCACCAGAACTCTCTTAATTTTGGACCCATGGATCCATGGACCCTATTTGCATGTCTGCATCATGGCTCCACATGGAAAACAACTGCCAGAGGAAATGAACAATCAGATTGTGAGACTGAAAAAGACAGAAAAGGATTAAAAAAAAAAACAAAAAAAACAAAACTGTGAAAACATGGATGAAACAAAATCAGGAGTGACAGAACAGGCCATAATATCACTAATCAGAGCTGCAGTGGTTATATGCCTAAAATGACACCATTGACAGTTTAGCATTACTCGTACAATGTAGCTGAGAAAAACAGACTGACAGGTGTCTTAGACTTAGACCTATAGACAGTGTCCAGTAAGAAAAATCTTACTTGTTTCTGGGCACAAACCTACAAGATTAAACTTGCTAAAGAACATTAAAAGATGCCTAATGTATGTTAGGAGCACATTGTTTGGTCAGATGAGTCCAGCATGTTTGCTGTGAACCTGACTAGGACTACCACAGTGAATGCATTGTCCTTACAGTGAAGAACGTAGGTGGGAGTGTGATGATTTGAGGCTGTACAAGTGCAAGAGGACATGTATAGACTGCACCAATACCTGTGGATGTAGCAAAATACTGGCTGACAAGATGATTCCTAGTCTGCAGAAGTTTAGCAGAAAAGGAATATTCCAGTATGAAAATTATTCAAAGCACAAAATCACACCTAGTATGTCACCTGCTGTGAATCCAATACAGCAGCTTTTAGGGTATTTCAAAAAGAAAGGCGGCAAAATAAAATAACTCAACTGAAGAGCAGCTGGAAAAAATAGTAGGTAGAATGGCAAAAAAACTCAAATACCATGTACTGAAAAAATAGTAGATTTAAATCTCAGGAATGTAAGGTCTACGACCTTTCGTCCCAATTTTTAATCATTTGACAAGTGACAATGCAAAATTGGTGGTTTCGACATATAAGGATGGAAAATTTATGTAATGTCCATGAGAGTTCACATTATGAATTTCCCCATTTAAAAACAAAAAAACCTCAAAGCTTCAACAGTGTACAAGCTCATTAATTTTAGGAAAAAAATAAAAGAAATGTGGTGGTTCAATTTCAACTTGTGTGTTTTACAACAAACCTTGCATTCACAAAAATAAGGGATGATGGAATTGGTTGATATAGTGGAGAAAAAAATCTGCCTCTTGTGAAGTCATTTTTAAAATTGCATGGCATGAAGACACCAGTAAGCTTCAACTGATACCAGAATGTAATAATGAAAACAATTCACTTGTAATTACAGCACAGCAAATATAAGCAACATGAATTAAAACATGCAAGTTATCACAGTGGTTACTGTTAAATGATGGGCTACAGTTCAAAACTAGGCCGTGAATCCATTCTGAGTTGGTCTTGAAAGAGTCAAGTTCATAACTTCATCCAAAATCATTTGGAATTAATTAGATTTTCAGCACAGTACTTCTATTTTGTAGTATATCTTCACTTTACTAGTGAATATGTACATTTAATCTGCCAGAATGCTTCATCAGACGTACTTTCTCAGGCGGTCAAATACCTTCCAAACTGAGGAGATGATGACTTGCTTGAAAGTATGTTACACACAGTTTTTCTCGAATCAAACATTGTATTTTTAAAAGCTATATTTAAATATTTGCTTTAAAGACGTGATTTTAGTAGAATGTATGAGCTGGAGTTAATTGTAACTCTACCACTACAGAGCTTCAAAGGTTTTGTTAAAATGTTGGATTCTAAGCCCTAATTGCACAGTTTTTTTTATTTCATTAAGCTTTTAATCTCAGTTGTACTTGTTATTGTAGTTAGAATTGAAACAAAATGGGGCTCAGTGGGTAGCTCAGTTTCCTAGAAGGCAAAGAGACAAAAACATACCTGCTGTTAAACTTCTCAGGGTGCTTCTCTCTCATAACATGGAAACGATGTGCAATGGAGGCATCCTGAAAGAGAGAACAAATCTTTAATGAAAGCACTGACGATATGTATATTTTGAGGTTTATTTCAGCTCGTTAGGTTAGGTTGATGTTATTGTAAAATTAAACCACCGTATCTGCATCCAATTCGACTGCAAGTAAATCTGATCCTTTCAAATTTAAAACCTGCAGTTTTGGCTTCTTACACCCTGGAGTGGATGCGATGGCACACTAAAGTAGAGAAAAGCCAAATAAAACCCCATGTTTGCAACTCTCCAGTCCTTACAACATCTAATATTTTTGCTTAAAATATGCCATTGAACATAAGATTAAATCTATATCCATCTGATATTTGGAGATGCTAAGATGTGGAGGTACTTCACACCCAGAACAGAAATATAATCATTAACATGCAAATTTTACTTTCGCATCCAGTGCAGCCTCTTCCTCTTCAACTCTAACACTCCCAACTTCTCCAGCATTGCAGCTACACCTCGCCTGTCCCCTGTTTGTATTTCTATAAGATGAAAGGAGATGTGTGCTGGAGGTGGCAGCGAGGCTGAGCCTGGGATGGAGAGGTATTGACAGAAACCCTGATGAACAGCATGCCGTCTCCACACGGGCTAATTAATTAAACACACATTGTGAGTAATCACAGCTCCCAGCTAACCTACAGGATGCTGCCGACACCCCAGCAGCCGACTTGTTTTCACTCTCCACTCTCTCTCTTTCTCTATATGTTCACTCTCAACCTTTCTCTCACCCGCTCTATGTTCCCCATCCCTCCATCCCCCCTCTTCCTCTCACTCTGTGACCTGGGGAAATAAAGGTGCAGCCACATTGGAGTTCTTGGTGTTAAGGCATTCTTGTTACATACGTTATTGTGGTGCAACTCACGGTACACTTCAGCAGTATATTAACACCACCTCAGTGTGATAAGGCTGTTAGTAGCGTAGTAGTGTGATCTTACAAAATAAATTATAGAATAAATCTACATGGTTAGTTCATATAATTTAGTTTGCTAATAGACAGAAAATTCCTTCACAGTTAGATGATGAGTCACACCTCTTATTTACATGTCATCTGCATCTGCGATGAGTATTTCGATCAGGAAAAATGCAAGTTAATGGAAAGCTGAAATATCCCTAATGACATAGAGGTGGTATTAGTTGCATTGCCATTTGACCTACAGTGCAAATGCAATCTGATCAATTTGGACATGTTCTTAAATGTAACTTAAATTAATGTAAAACAGCAGATGGAACGGGTGTGTTTCCAGGAGCTCACTTGGATTCTTGAGACAAATTCTGATAGAGATATTTAGAATTTTTAAAAAAATCTAATGTTTAGGCATTGCTCGATTTTGAAAAGAGTCATTACATAAACAGTCTTTCATTTATGAGAAAAATACAACCAATATTCTCTGGTGGACAAACTAATTCATAGGTTTAAAATTCTAAATTACTTCATGCCTACTTTGGCATTTCTGTCCTGCAGTAGGTTGCTTATCTGGCTGGTTTATCTGTTTTATAATCTCTTATCAGAAGTGCGTGTTGTCAGATCTTACAGTACATTCCTATACAACTAAACTGCATCCTTAATTACATTTAAAAAGAAGCAGATTTTCTCCTGGTCAGATAAAGTCCACATTGAGAGGTCTCTTCCACCAAGAAGACTGGAGTTTGTGTCCCATGTAGGAGCATTATTTTGACTCACTGTCTGATTAGGGTCATGAAAATATCATTTGATTTAGTTTAAAATAACCCCTTTCACAACATGTTTGCAGCTTTCCCTCCAATGTCATGGTTACCAGGGATATGAGTCCCATCCCATCTAAACATGACTGATTCACTGAAAAGGACCAACACAAAGCAATAAAATAATGCTAAATATATGTTGATTAGACATGTATTTGTGAGAAAAAGGAGGAAAAAAGAGAGAAATAAATACTTTTCCTTCTAAACATGAGTGAGAATTCTGTTTAGTTGAATGGGAAAGTAATTTTTTTGGAGGCAGATCCGCAGCAATCCTAGAACTCACCTGTACATCACTGCAGCAAGGTGATAGTTTAAACCGCAGGAGGTTAGCAAGAGCAAGATTTTACAGTGATTTAAGATACTGTTGAAGAAAAAAAGATTGCTGTCCTTCACCTCACACATGCCATGTTTGTTGTCTGCCTGCACCACCTGCCTAGAGTGCATGTTATTGCTTTGTATCTGCTATTTTCTTCCAAGAAGTGTTAGAAATTATGATTTGAGAAAATACACATTCTTTTGCATGCAATTACCCACTGAATTATATTAACTAACAACACGACTGTTTCTTACTATCAGGTGTATCCAGATAGAGATCATATGTTCGTAGCAGCTGTAAAAGGTGTCAGAATGACAAAACCACCAATCCAGTATTAGTTAAACAATCGTTTCCATGGAGTTAACAGCTGACATTTTATTGTGGCCATGCTGATAGATTTGTTTCACTTATTGTTCGACTGTGTTTTAATGGAAGTTTTTCTTCAACTGGGTCATAATGTTCAGTGCAAATGTAATTCCCTTTAAAGCATGACAGAAGCTCCTTTACATAAACCTGCATATCAACAATTAAAATGTATTCCAACACAATATTGCTGCCTAAGAAGATGTTGATATACTGTAAAATCTATCTTTTGTGCATTAATGCTAAACAAGGTGTTTGATCAAAACGCCAGTAAGCCTGATAATAAACCATATAAGTTTAATTATGTTCTAAAAGATGCAGAGGACCTCTACAGAGTGTGAGGTCTGAACTAATGAACCACACAAAGAGATATAAGACTAAAATTTCCTTTCATTCACACTTCCGAGTCAGTGTCAGCAGAAAAATGCTGGCAAGGTCTTTGTGGAAAGACTCTGACGAACGCAGCAAACTTGTCCGGCTCTGAAAACATCTCAAGAAAGAGAAAAGGAAAAAGTTGCTGTAAACTTTTTGGGTTTGTTCCTCCTCCCCCCTCCGCTGAAGCAATCTGTTTTGACCCACTCCGTTTTGAGTGGCACTATTGAAACAGCACCTACAGGGAGGACCCCCTGCTAGCTCTCTGTACAAAAATTTAGGAGAAGCCAAAAGAGAAAAATCAATGGAGCCTCTCTTGATGTCTCTTCAAGACGCTGTAAGCAGAAGACCAAAAGATTTCTTCAAGATCCCCGCAGACTCTCCTCACGCTTCCAACGCGAGCCAGAAAGGTGAGGTGATAGATATATCTGAGAGATTGTAACTTGATTTTCTTACAAACAGGACAATAGCTGCAAACAAGAGAGCAAAAGCGAGGTGAGGTTGTCTCCCCTTTGGTTTGGGGTCTATTATCTGAGATCTGTACAAGCTTGGAGCTGTGGCTTCGCAACAGTAAACAGCGATTTCAAGCAACCAGGAGTGGATAAAGCACTTTGTCATTCTTCATTGCTGGAGCGTTTGTTTGATTTAAATTGTGAAACTTTTAAAATGATCCAATCTAGCACTGTCCTGCAGCTCATATCACAAACACGGAGTCTATAAATGTTTTGACATTTAGTTTGATAGGGTTAGGGTGAATATATTTAAATATATAAAAACATTACAGTTACACACAATTATTTAATTACAAAATATTTCAGACAAATCTTTACCCACATCAGATGCAAAAATGCAATTTTTTGGCCTTTAAAATGTGCATCCTTCAATCTATCAAAAAAAATGGAGATGTTTTAAAAGTATTTCACAAGAAAAAATCATTGAGAAATAATTGTTTCTTTTTTACTGCTTTTATAATCTTTTTGGATTCATTTAAATTGAATTTAATTAAAAATGCAATATGATTATAGCATTAAAATAAAGGAATTCTGCCAAAAGTTGAGTATATAATTCAAAGATTTTTTTTTCTCATTGATTTAACAAAGCACAAGCAAACAGCTACAGAAAATCTTTTTTAATTTAATCTGAGTTTCAGTGATGTAGAAGCATACTTCAGGACATGTTGGTTTTTCATTTGTCACCACATAATATTATGACACTTATTCTAGTCAGGTCAGTTTGTAGAATTTGAATCAGAAATAATCCAGTAATATAGATTTCTTCACGCTATTCCAGTTTTAAGAGTTCAGTCTTTAAAATCAATCAGTACATCTTTGTTTAAATAGTAGCTCTCGGTAAACTATTGTACATTTATGAGGTTCAATCTTGCCCAGTAGTCATGAGAGTGTAGATATTCTGGTTTTCATATTTCCTGAGCAGGAGGTGCATGATCCTCTACAGGATCAAGCAGGTTAAGAAAAATGGCCATTTCAAGAGCACTTTTCTGTCTTCATGTTGCCTTAAAGTGTCCAAACTTCCTTAAACATGAGATACTACAGAAATCTCCAGAGCAACTATTAAATGGACCTGGTGGCTTGATTGTTTGTTAAATTGCTATTTTTAAGGTCCAAAATGAACTTTGAAGTTCAGTTTTCAAGCAATGCCCTTGAAATGATAAATTGAAAGATCTACAATTCTCATAACCCCTGCAACTCCATCTGCTGATGAAGATCATGCCATATGATGACTGAAAGATTCAGAATATTACTTGGAGCTTGGTGAGCTTTTTCCCCCAACTACTTCATAGAGCTTTACAAACTTCATTCTTTTTTACCTGGAGCCCGATTGTGTGTTCAAAAACTATAAATTCTGAATAATACAAGACTGGTCCGCTACACTGTCAATACATGCTGGACACATCTTGGAGCGCTGACCCCCTCGCAGCGGTGGGACGTCGGCTCCTCACTCACTCTCTCTCCCCCCCAGTTGCCCTCAAATAATTACCAATGTAAAAATCTGGCACCCGAATTAATACAGGACATGTGTAATGTCCTCTCATAGCTCAAAGTTTAGTCCAATTATGAGTGGGCCCCAGCGGTTTGATGTGCCTTTCACTACAGGGGAGAGTAATGGCTTTGACAGGAGCGCCAGGGTCATTAGGGCGACTGACTGCATTATGGTAGTGGAGTGTGCTCAGTGATTAGTTCTGTCTCTCACCCCTGGCCCTGATTGAGATCATTACACTTCACGTCACTTCCACATCCTCCCAAAGGGATGGCGCCATTAATTCTCAATCCAACTGGGCCGTGGCAGAAGGTTAGGTTGGAAGAATTTACTAAAAGAAAAAAAAAAGACGATCCTTTCTTTTCTTGGAAGAATTACCTGAGCTGTGAGATGGAAATGATTTGGAGAACGGACTTGTACTGAGATTGCTTCAGATTGTTTGTCAGCTGCTAACATTCACCATTTGTGTCTCAGAGCAATCAAACAAAATTTACAAGGACTTTTCTTGAAATGGCTCCACATTCAAGCACATGTTGGCGGCGACGCTCGCTGGGGCTGCTAGTGCTGATCTTTGGATTTGAATAGTGTCATTACAGAAACAATCTACTCTTCATCTGCATAATCTCTGAGGTAATTATTAGCTTGACTTGTCACATAATCTTTAATGCAATTTTTTCATTCAACGGAAAGCAAAAAATTTGATGCAAACAAAATATTATATCACACTCAAATCCATAGAGAGCTCAAAGTCTTGTTAATCCCCCACAAACAACTTCATTTGTCATCATCGCGCCTGCCGGGTGCTAATCCCACTAACAGCAAAGACAACAAGGCCTATAATGAGTTTATGAAGCAGTCAGGACGGAGTTGTTTTCTTTTAATGTTCTCATACAAGTTTGGTATGGTGAGAAGAAATCAAGTGGTTGCTGAACAATACAAAAACCTTCTGTAATTAATAGAATGCTGTAGCTGTAATAGACGTACCATGTGCAAAAGAGTTACAGAAAGAAAGATGGGGGAAGCGTTAAAAGCCACTCCATATATTTGATATATTTGGTGCAAAGTTTGCCTTCTGAGCAAACAGTAATAGAATTCTTTTTCAGTTTGGGAGCTGCCTCCAACTTCAGTGACTTTTTGTCCTTTTTTCAGTTACCACCCTCACATGTGAACAACTGTAATGTACTCTAGTACTGCTCAGATCTCCACATACACTCTGCCTTCTTTTCTAAAACTCTGCATTCATTCTTATTTAGACAAAATCATGAGTGATTTTACAAATGCATACATGTGTTGCCACACTGTAAAAAATGTTCTAAGCAAATTTCAGTGTATTTTTTTAAACAATTTATTATTAATTTACAGAATTCTCTCTTTTGCTTTAGTAAAATCACTCAAAAATGCACATGCTAACCATAAAACAACAGGGTAAGACTGTGAATAGTGTCCACAATTCAGTTTTGCTTTACAAGTGATTTTACTCAAGTTTTTACAGGTATTATAGAGTAACTTTACAACCATAAAACTATATCATGTTAAATTATTGATTATTTTTGTCTACTTTTAATATAACTTATATAATACACTATATAATTAGGATATTAATCTTCAGCTGAAAATCTGTAAGGTTCTAATACATTCCTGTCATTTAAAAGTAATTACTAGTGTAAAAGTGATATTTATCTGTACATTTCTATTCATTTTATTACACTGAGTTAGTGAATTAATCAAACAGCTATAAGCTATAAGAAACTATTACAATTACATCTTCACCAAAATTCATTGTGTACCTTGATCATTATCAAATATGTAAATATATTTCCCTCTGTCTCTTTAAAGCTGCCCTCCTGAAAAGCTCTGAATGCTCACCTGGCCTTACAAAAATGAGTAAATACTGAATAACTGCATACCTATGAGGAACCCAGGCAGAAGCAAATCATGGTGACATAGATAAGTAATGGAAGAAGGACCTGGGCTTCAAATGAGGCAAGTCAGACAGATAAGCAGCAGTGTTTTCTGTGAGAGAGATTAACTTGGTGGAAATTTTGGACTTTGTAAGTTTGCTGACCTTGTACATGGACAAAAAAAACTATAACACACTAAAGGAAAAGGGAAAATTCAAAAATCAGGACATGGGCTCTTTAAGATATATTGAAAATAACACTGTGTACATCTATGCATACATCAGCTAATGCTGATCTTATCCAGGGATAACACTAATACTTAATTTGTTTCTTGCACGTTGTCATCACTAAGTTTGGACAATCATGAAATCACACCCTACTGCTGCTCAAAGCTTCATGGTGCTTTAAAGCTGGGTTTATAATTAACACAAGGGATTACAATAAATCTTGATTTAGATTTTGATCAAAACATGAAAGTCAGACTTCAGCAGTCGATATAACACTTCATTCCCAGGCATCAAAAAATCAATATTTGACACAAATAGACATATAGGAGCTTTTTCAGTTAAAAAAAATAGCCAAGACAAAGGATCTCTTTGCACTCCTATTAAATGAGAGGTGCATAGGAGAGGGATGAACATATCATAAACAACCACACGCTCATTGAGGTGTCCCATGTAGAACCATTCAGTTTACTTTTGTTTCTTTTTTTGTTTTTTACCACATTTTGTTCTATTTTGTCACTTAAATTCAATTTTCACAAATGATTTGGTTCAGTTTAGGCAGTAAATTGTTTGAGTTTAGGAAAGAATTATGCTTCAAGGTAAAACAATTTTACAACATTAAACATGTTACACGGAAAACATCTTGTTCCATGAAATGGTGACGACACCGTTGGAGAAAATCTCGAGGTGTGTATTTATGACGTTCAGGGATCATACAGGCCTACTCAACTGTGGTTTAATGTTATGGACCTGAGCATCCTAACATGTTTAAGCTCTAAAACCCCTTTTATTGTTTGAAAAACTGCCTTCTGCATAAATTACTTTGCTGTCCAAAAAGAAGCAAAAAAGACAAAGCAACTTTTATGCTGGGAAATGAATGCTGTGAAACATTAGGATGGATGTTCGGAGATGTTTTCCACACTGTAACCACTTCCCCTGCACACATCACCATATGTTCAGCCCTGTAGACAGATTACAGCCATTGCTCTCCTCTATCACAATGTTAACAAGACCTGTCCTCTAATATCCTCAAACATCGTCATTAGGGGCCCAGGCTGGAGGTGTTATTCAACTAACATTTGTAAGGCCATGCATCACTTATGTTCCTGCCACGGTCTGTTCAAATCTCACAATCCCGAATGGCTCCCTCCTCTGCCACCTGCAAATGTCAATTACCATATTTCCCCCTGACATTTATCAGTAATAGCTAACATGAGCTACGTGAAATCAGTGTCATTACGGTGGAGATGTACATGGGAGGCGCTGATGGGTGAGTAACTCCATGCAGATACATGGCAACGCTTGTTTATCAATCAGACATGGTTGAGGCTTGAGCACATCTTAATAAAGGCCTAACCAAACTGTGATCAAAACTAATAAACTGACTGATCATGATGTTACTGCAGGTGCTCTATTGCGTATTTTTTATTTATTTATTTTTTTACCCAACATTTAATGACAGACTTAAGAATCATTGAGGAGGGAATGTATTTTCAACATGTCAGTCTGCACCTTAGTGGCTTCTGCCTTTGTTCTGTTGTACCTCGGTTAAGCTGTTAACTGACTCCTGTGGCACTCTGTGACTGAGATTCTTTCTCGTCAGGATTAAACTTGTTTAGTCAGTGTAATTATTATGAATCTGATATCAGCCTGTTTAAAGTCTTCCTATTTCACTGGGAAACTTATTAAGATTCGACCAGCTGCCATTATTTTGAGAAGCGCGTTCCACCACATTTTTTATCCACAGAGCCCAAAGTTGTTTATTTTGGCCTCACAGTTGTGTAGCTATTACATATTAGCGTTTGCAGGACGAAATGGGAGTGCAAAACAGCTAGCTAATGCAGGCTACTTTGACATCTGGACCAAACATAACTTGTCGGTTTGATTATTTGTTTTTTGTTAGTTTAGAATACCAAAGACATTATTCTATAGCAAATAAAATTACAACCCCTCTTTATTTTAAATGTTGATTTCAGTGATTTACCATATTATTATTAGTAGTTTCACTCATCAACTTTTTGCCTGACATTGATCATGTTTTGGTGCTGCATCTTTCACTGGATTTATCTTGTCTACTTTGATCATCCAAAATGTGTGAGGAAATTACACAAAAATCGCTTAGAATATACAACTTTGGGTGCAGATGCTAAACAGTCGAATCGTGTTTTTTCCCTCCAACTTGGGAGTCGTTCACATTTGACACTTAAACTGTGAGACTCACCACAATCCCGATCACACCGAGGTGTTTTTGTAGTGAGAGGCGTCATGCAATTGCTAGGCAACATGCAATCAGCTGCCAATTGCTTGTGTGCAGACAGAGCTACACATAAAATCAACTATAAAGATTGTTTACGTAAAAACGGATTTACTGTTAATGCAGTGACAACAGCTATTGCGGATCTCTGTGTAATATTAAATTCTTATTATGGTACTCAAGACACTGATTGGATTGGAGTTTTCCATCTTGTTTGCATTAGTAATATTCTATCTTTCTCTTGGGAAACAGATTACAGTTTTTTTGTGTTTAAACCATTCAGTCCTTTCTTTTGTTTCAAGATCTGAGTATTTTTCTGTGAAAATTAATTTTTTTAAAGAAACTAATTCAAAGCATGGACCACTAAACTCGCATAGAAAAGTGAAGAAGCATGATGTATGTATTTGTTGATTTAAAACTAAAGAATGTGAACTACCAAATTAACGTATGCATTATCATTATTATGCAGAACTATCTGCATGTAAAACGTCTCGGTGTCCGACTCACCACTCCGATGGAGAAGTAGTTGTTGATAATGCTGTAAGGCACTGGGTCCCCGCGCTCCTCCTTGTCTGTGGGTGTGACATCAATCTTCCAGCGATCCAGCATCACCTCCGTACTGTTCTCGATGTCCCGCAGGATCTTAAGGAGGCTCTCGCCCTCATAGCCTCAGGAAGAACAAGACGAGACAAGTGAGACTTTAAAATGAGCCCAGGACAGCTTGTGCCACTCGGCGGATACTTTGTGACTTGTGCGAACACAAGTGCAAACAAACTACCATTGATTTCTTCTTGAAATAAGTTTATATATGTATGCCTATGTTTATATTTAATTTTATTATTATTTAACTTGTCTAATTTTGTGCAATGCTCACTTAAAAAGTTAAAATCCTGAAAATGAATGAACATTTGGCAGCTATAATCAGGACTGAAGTTGTGTAAAGCAACTGAACTGAATAAAAGCAGACATGTAACATTTTGATGGGAGTTACTGACTCTGGCATTTTTGTCCTCTTAGTTCTTGAATGTAAATTTTTATAAAAACTGCATTAAAAACAATGTACTAGAATCACTGTTGGTGCGAATCACTGACTCATCCTGGACTAAGCCTCCCATAAATTCTACTTGTCACTAATCGCATGGAAAATGATAATTGTTTTCTGTTCAAAATGATGACATCATATAAACAAACTGGCATTTAAAGGGCTAAAATCCTGAAGATGAATGTTTAGTAGTCATGATCAGGACTGAAATCTACCAAAATAGAAAACAATGTTACTAATGAAAACGTATGTAGTATTTTTATGGCAGTTTTTTGACAAGGACATTTTAGTCCTTAAGATCTAGAAAAAATAACATGTCATAATCAGAGATGTTGCTGACTGACACATCCCGGACTGAAAAAAAATCCAATAACCACTAATTATATGGAGAATAAATCTTTTTGCATGTATCTGTATTCATAAAGAATAACAGCGGCATCATGTAAACAAAATGGCATTCAAAAGGTTAAAATCCTGAAAAATAATGAATATTTCATAGTTATCATCAGGACTGGCATTGAAGTTAAATTGAAATACTAAAATATAATATTTCTTGACCCTTGTTTGATGAGGACATTTTTAAGAACCTCTGTGCTGTTCTAAAACTATAAAAGTGTTGCTAGTGTCTGTGTCAAAAGACCTTTACTTAGGTAAAAGCAGCAATAGAGGCATGTAAAAATACTCCATCACAAGTCAAAGTCTTGCATGAAAAATCCTACATGAGAGAAAGTGAATTAGTATAAGCAGCAATATGTAGGTAAAGTATTAAAGAGAAAGTGCTGGTTGGGTTTCCCTGACTGATATATTGTTGTATCAGACACCATTAGATGGTTAATAGTGAAGCATCAGTGTGTCAGCAGCATGTTACTGTCGTACCAGCGTTGTAGTGTAGTACACTAGCATCGCGACCTACGACTACAGCAAAGGGAAGTGAAGTCATGTTGTTCACTGTTTTGTATCTGTCTTCTGTCAGTACCTCCTCCCCATCGCAGACATCTTGCCAGGTCGTTGCCAGTGCCAAGAGGAAGTATGCACACAGGGGGGTTCCTGTCCAGGTTGGCCTTATCTGGAGCAGCGGGACAAATAGCACAACAAGATGCGAAACAAGGCCAAAGCGAGAAAAGAAAACTCACGGTAAAAACTCGCAAAGACAGCACCAAATCCATTTTGCAGCCCCTACTTGTGAAACTACAAGTCAATGTCCAGTTGTACAGTCTATTTCAAGAGACACATTTTGCCTGACAGTTATTACCTCTCTTTGTTTTGATTGATAAAAAATTGAGGCAATTTTTGAAAGCAACACATCTTCAAGATCAAATAGAGGAGGCCAGGTGATTTTATTTATTTTTTTCAAATGATGACTAATATGTTGTTTTCCAACTCCTGTAATCATGCCATTTTACCACCCCTGAATACACAGGCTTGGACATAATGAAAGTGTTTATATACAAGTCATAAATTACGCTTTACCATTTCAGTCTGAACAAGAGTGCTGCAGGCTTTGAAAACTAATAAAAACAAACACAATTTTGCGCAAAAAGGGAAATGGAGAGTTGAACTTCTGTCATGTTTGTACTTTACCACAAACATAAGATAGTCCATGCACATTACATGTGCAGTAGCACCCTAGGCAGTTTGGTGTGGAGGAAGGACAAGGCCAAAAATGCTTGTTAATGTTGTGATAGTGTAAAACACTATGAAAAGTAATATATTGTGTACCAATGAAGTCCAGGATCCAGCCTACAGTGCCGTCGCCTCCACAGGTCAACACTCTGAAATCAGCAACATCTCTGAAGAAGTTCAACCTGTAAAAAAAGACAGCACTGTTTTTTGGTAAATGTGTATATTAAAAGAGAAGTTACCTACTTATACATGTTTTATGCATAGTAACAAATTTTCATTGGTTTGGTATCTCTGTCAGGATCTGAAAACATAATGTAGCTGAAAGGTCAGTTTATTGAATAAATTGTGCTCTGCAATACAATCAGTCCTATTTTCTGCTCTTACAGGTGACAAAATTGTTCAGCTGATTAAAATAATAAAGTTTTATTAATAAAATCTCACCTTTTCTCACTCTTTTGCGTGTAACAATTCGAACAACACAAGCATATAAAGAGTGCATTTTTTAACCCACTGCCACAACAAACCCCATCAAATCCCACAAAATAACACATGTCGCACTGATAATTATTCATTCAGTGAGCTAGCCTGCCTGTTCAAGGCCTAATTGGATCATGACAGGCAATGTTCAGTCCAACTTCTTCCGTTCCTTCACAATAACAAAGCCCTAACTGAATGAGCCAGCCTCCGAGCCTCGTATGGCGGGTAAATGATTCGCTCAATTACTCTCCAACTGGGACCACAAACCATATTAGACGCAAAACAGACGGCCGCGAACATGAAAGGCAACTTTGGGGATATTTAAATACCAAGAAACACACACTTAATTTGCTGTAATTGCATTAGTGAGGCAGCTAATTGACAGCAGTGCGTGCGGCTGCCTCGGCCTGCAGTGTCCGACGGTGACCGTTCGCCCTGCTAATGTGCGCTGTGGTGAGCACACTTGACAAAATATTAACAAGGTTACAAGGGGGCAAGGTCATCTGGAATGTTCTCAGCTCTGAGGAGAAGCTCTGGATTCATCTCCAGGCAGCAGAGCAGAGGTAGGTGACGCTACACATCAACGGAAGAGTAAGAAAACAGTGGGCAGAAGGTCAGTCCCCTAAACTTGGAGCTGCGTTGGCACAATCTGTGACATGAAGGCTGTGCCAGCTCCTCATGCAGACAGTCTGAACCTCATGAAGGTTTTTGAGCCCTGTGTGTGCTGCCGTGTATTTATTTTTTATGAGTCACAAAGATTCTGTTTTCAGATCTAATCAAAGCCAAACAACGTGGCAGCACGGCGCTGAAGCATTCCTGTGTGTTTCACCTCTGCTAGACGCAAACGCCAAATTGAAGGATCCTTATGCATGTAAATGATCAATTCATTTTCTCAATCACAGATGTGAACCATAGGAAACCCAACGCCGCCCACACCGACAGCCTGCAGTGAGCCGCTTGTCTGTATGCATGATCACATGTGGTATGAGGAGAGTTTCACCTCGCTTCATCCATCAGTCATTTGTGTCTGCGGCTCTCCATTCACAGACAGCCTTATGCATATGTAGCCGCTGCTCGTCTGACGCTGCAGCATGATACTGTCGTCTCCAGGATTGGTTATGTGTGAACTCACCTCATTTGCGTGTGTACTGTGTGAGGCAGCCGAGTGGAGGCTTTAATACTAAAGGCCTCTCTTGCATGTGATGGTGGCTATTATATGTGAGCAACAACACAAAACACCAGTGTGTTTGTAAACAGAAGATCATTAGTTGATATGATTTATGAGCTAACAAACAAAGGGATGGACTTTGTTCTCTTTTTTCTATCCCTCTTCCTTCCTTTCATTTTATTTCGTACCTTATTTGTTTTTTGGTTTGATATTGACAATTAATGTAAAAAAGAAAAAAAATTATATTTAATGCAAAGTATAGAACAGTAAATCCAACATATAGGTGGAAATACAATAACTGAATTTTTAAAGCATGTTTTGTAATAAAAACCTGCAGTGTAACAGAATGAAGATCTTTTTTAATTTAATTTTGCTCTTTTCCTACTGTACTTTAAGCAAGAATTGATTTTAAACAGTGCATTAGCTGTTTATAGGACAATTGTCTTTGACAGACTTAAAGATTATGTTTACTTTTTTGCATGTCTGTCTTTACAGCTTGGTGTGATCATTGCTCCTATTAACATGTTATCAGTGAAAGTTAGGCCACGCATTTGTGAGTTAATCAAATCAAGTATGTAAGTGTTTTGCAAAGATATGGACTTTTTAGTAAAAAAAAAAAAAAAAAAATCTTTTTGTTAAAATTTTGACCTAAGAAGACAAATTTTGGAAGACTTCACAAATCTCATTTTCTCTTTAGATGAATACAACAAAAATTGCAGCTGTTTTTTTTTACCACCACTTGCTGACTGGCCTCTAAAACAGGAGGAATGATTAAAGCAAGCAAAATCTGCCTCAGTAATTGTGAAGATATCCTCTGAGGCACGCTAGCTGTCCCTGTCATTTTTTGTCCTCATTTATTTTCAAATTAGTAAAGAACAACTGCCATAAAACTTTGGTAAATAATTTCACAGTGTGTTGTTTGGTATTTAAATCAAAATAAACAATCAGTAGGGTAGTAAGGTTCTGCATTGATGATATATTTGATAAATATTTTTAAAAATGCAAATCATGTTATAGACAAATGTGTTGTTTTTCGTCAAACACATGGTCAATCACGTACCCTGGCATGGGTCCATTCTTGGCCAGGTTGTACACTTGTCTCGGGTTCAGAAGATACTGGAACTTTCTGTAAATCCTACAGGAGCAAAGATTCAGACAAATAACATCAGAAAACATCTGTGCAAAACATAAAGACAAATAACTAAAACTCACATTGCAAACATCTGACTGAAATCTCACACATTAGCCTGGGGTTCAGTGTGTTCAGTGCAAATGCAGACCGGTGTCCAATCAGAGTGTGAGTGCAGTGGACTGGGCAGCGGGGTGGGACATACCCAAAGTCCCCTTGAGGAGAAACCATTAGAAAGACTAATTCATTTTAATTTCAATTTCATTATATCAACTGGCTGAAGTCATATTTTGATCTCATAATTTAAACAAATGAGATCTGGCGTAATAAGGAGTGAATGAATATGTTTCAGTAATAACCCAATTAGCCCTGGGTTAAAGAAGAGGGACCAGCCAGCGACGTGATGACAGTGAGAGGAGTGTCTGAGGGCAGGCTGAGTGTGAGAGCTGACGGTGGAGGCAGCAGCTTTAGGTAAATATTATTGTGTTTTTATTTGACTACGGGAGCCTAAAGCACTTGGCAGCCATAGGCCACGTTGCTGCTGCTGCTGCTGCTGCTGCCTTTCCCTCTGCGGCTGAGGAGTGCCGCTTCAGAGGCCTCTTGTAGCATGTTGAGACAGATTGTGTACTTACCTCTCTCCCTGCTTCCCCCCGCTCTTTGGATTGACAAACACTAGCAGAGGATGAGTGCCCTCTATTGTTGTGATCTGAATGGGAGATGTCAAAACAAACCGTTGGTGTTTGGAGACTGCAGGATGCTTCACAGGAATTCACTTTCAAGCCATATCCCTCAGACATTTTATTGAGTATATAAAGCACTTCCAAGCAATGCCAGTCATCAGATTCCTTACACACACTAGTTTTCCTGTTACCTGGCTGAAGCGAGCTGTGAGCGGTCCATGTTCCTCTGGCCGAGCAAAAAATTAATCTTGTGTTAATTATAAGATCTAATTATAAAGGAGAGCAGTGATAAAGATTCTTGAGCCAATATCCCCGGATTTTTATTGAACTGATACAGTGTTTTTAAAATAGTGCAATTCCATCTTTTTTTTTAATTGTCAAAAACTCAAGCAAATCTGACTAAAACCAACAGTTTAGCAGTCTCACAACTGTATTAATTCTAAATAAGGATGTAAATATTTAGATTTTTCAAAGGCTGGAGAATTTCCTAATGGTTTATGTAGGATTGACTCAAGATAAACTGCAATGTGTGTCTTCTAAGTCAGGAAATGGCTAATTCACATGTTTGTTTTTAAAGATTTTCAGACTATAACAGAACTCAGGCTTTGTATATTAAGCGTTGACTACACAAACTTATTATTTGTTGGATCAGTTCATTATTTTTTGTGGTCTTCTCATGGGATTTGCTGATAATAATAAGACTCACACCATGTTTATACTTACAATACTGACTAAATGATAACACCGAATTAGTTTTTGTTCTAATTTTCACCCAAATTTACGATTGTTGTAGTACGGAATGCTTTAAGATACAAGCCGTTCTTCAGGCTTCAGTGCCCATAAAACACTGTATATATGCAGCACCGTAAAACAACTAATCTATCTAACAGCCAATCAATACTCTCAACCTGATAACTCATAATTCACAATTTAGTGGTAATAGTTGTTTGTCACTGCCTCCTAATCGGCAGGGCAGTTTGTCTCATGTGACGTGAGAAAGGATTTTCTGGTTTCCTCTGAGCGGCAGTGAAAGCGTGGACAGGCAGAGCCCTCAGTGCCGGAGGCCAAACTCACAAACTGCCACAAAAAACAAGCTCCGATCCAGCGGCCCCTGTTTGAATTGCCCTTCCTGCAGCTAGTCGGCAACAACTCGCCCAGTGCTCTCCCTGACACAGATGAAGCACTTAACTCCCCCTGTCTGCTATCCCAGCAGGCCAAGGGTGAATTAATGAGCACCCTGTCCAGTCCAGAGTGATCCATTACTTCCTGTAATTATAAATAATAATCTTGATTATTACGCTGGTTAGCCAGCGAGAGGCATAGATGGATGTGCCTGGGATATGATTTATCATATTTCTCTCCCAGCCACACGTAGACGAGCAGTCGCCACAGACGGCGGCAGGTTTCCATCGCCAACATGCTGGCTGACAGATATTAGAGGGGATCAGGCTGGACTGGGATCTGCTGTATGATACTGATTAGCAGCAGGGCCTGCAGAGTCCCATCACACATCCCAACACCAACTGCAGAGGTTCATTTCAAAACATGACATTTAACAGTGAAAACAGGTCTCTTTATTCATTGCTTTTGGCTCTTATCTTAGAACTAAATTTAGGATTCTGTCTGTACTTGCAAATCCCCAAATACTTTGGCTCCAGTTAACCTTTCATATCATGTAACCTCTTATTCTGCGCCAAGAGTCCTCCTCGGTCAAATGCTGTCCAATCCAGGCTTAAGGAGTCTTGCTTTTACTTACTCACTACTGAACTTGTGACTCATTTAACAATTAAGAACTCAAAAGCATTTCTCAAGTCCCCATCTGCAGATACACCCCTTTTGATTTGAGCAAGTTTGATTAATCTTGAAATTGCATGTAGCATATCTATACCATAAAAAGGTGCAAATTAACACATAAACCCAACATTTATGTTGAAAAGAGTCAGATTTGAGTGTAACCTGCAGTCCTTGGCCGTCCACTGTCACCGAGTTGGCTCTCTGCATTTTCCCTCGGCTGGACTGGCTGGATCGAGAGTCTTTCCTCAGCGTCGACTGCCTTTCCTGAGGTCAAAGGACAAACATTACTGAAAACCATAACTAATGTTTTGATCCAAAAAAGATTATTTCTTCTAGGAGGTTACGAAAACTTTATATATCTCATCATTTACTTTGTTTTTAAAGTAATTATTGACTGAGGTGTATGACGTGCAGCACAGACTCAAACAGTGGATTTTGTATTTCTGTGTGTGTGTTGGAGCACAGCAACCACTGCATGACTTTGTTTTATTTTTCTGACTCATTTGGTGTCATTGACAATTGATAAATAAAATAGTAAACACACATTTGGTGAAATTCAGACTGAACTGCATACCTGGCACCATGGAGCACAGCAGTTTAGCCTTCATGTTAGTAGACAAATCAGCAATGCTTCATTTATTTGACTGTAATTTTGCACAAAGTTACCTGGAAATACCAATTTAACCTTAAGTTCTTAGTGTTATTTTAGCTACAGCTCAGCAGATTCTATACTCCAGAGGCACTTCCTTGAAAGAACTGCCCATTCTAAGTAATTCAAATTGACTGCTATTACTCAACAAACAAAATGTAAACTATCTGGTTGCCTACTCTGTCTGGCCAGCTTTTACCAAAAAAGTTTAAAAGTAGCTAATTTATGTTTTATTGAGCAAACACAGTTTTCCCCTTCAAACAAACTTGTGCCATTTTAGAAATAAACTCCTAAAAAGTAAATTGTTGCGATTTCGGAGCTCAGTGGGGGAACACAGGTTGATGATTGGATGCTCAGATAACACGGCGTCAAACAAGGTCAGGTTCACTCAGTCTCTGAGATCCTGACCGGTGAGAGGCGAAGTCTTACCAGGACGATGGGACAGATTGAGTTTGGGGGCAGGATGTGATCCTTCAGGGGTCCACAATCACACTCAGGTTTCACATGGGAGGCACACTTGTTATGGAGCTGGAGGAGGTGGCAAACATTATTAACAACCAACTTGTGTCACTAACATGTTTAACTGTACAGTTTCGGGTATATTTTTGGCATTTATTTGCATTACATGTGTCACTGCCTCTGTTTTGTTTTCTATTAACTCGTGACTGAAAACAAGTGTTTGCCGAGTGTAAATTGGTGGGATGACTTGTGAGGTATTGGAGGTGCAAAAACGAATCCCTAAACAAGAAGAAGCAGTGGGAATATAATGAGGAGGTGGCTGCCTCTCCTCGGGTGGCGGCTTACCGTGATTTGACACCACACACAGTGGAGCCCAGTCAGGCCCTGGTAACACTTAATGGTTTTGTGACACTTGTCACACTTGGTGGGGCAGTTCCCTTCCACCCAGAAATGATGCATTACCTGCAGAGAGAGGGAGAGGCAGCATACAGGGAGGGAAAGAAGTGAGAAAAGAAACATGGTGCAGAAAAACAAGATATATACAAAGGCACAAGTGACACAACAATTAAAGAAAGCAAGAGGGAAAGAAAACAAGCAAGACGGAAACAAGAAAAAAAGCAGAATGGAGAGAAATAAAGGAAAGAGACCCAACAAATGATGCTGTTTGTCTCTAAACTTGGCTCGTCCCGGTAATTAGCAATGCTTAGTGGCACACTGAGTAGTTTCAATTCCATTAGAGGAAGAGAAGCCCTTGTCCTAAGCTCCATGGAGCATCGCT
The DNA here is from genome assembly GCF_022539595.1 of Amphiprion ocellaris. Classification (NCBI taxonomy): domain Eukaryota; kingdom Metazoa; phylum Chordata; class Actinopteri; family Pomacentridae; genus Amphiprion; species Amphiprion ocellaris. Next base: position 15,298,383 of record NC_072774.1, read on the forward strand.
GATCCAAGCGTGCTGACTGGTAAACACTTCAATTGGACGCACCTCTGTGTTTTTCTTGGACTTGACGTAGGTTTTAATGCAAGACAGCGGAGCACGAGCCACGCAGCGCTCATGGACTGTGTACTTGCAGACTGGGAAAGGAAAAAAAGAAGCATTTTAATTTTTTCAATTATAAAAAATAGGGAACATAGAGGATAGAAAAGCAGGCTTCATATATGGTTTCGTACATACAAAAATGCACACTTGAGATTGAGTCATGTGTTTGTAAAAGCTGTGCTGAAGGTGATCTCTGCCAATATTTTGTAGAAAAACAGCTTGTGTGTAGGGAGTAGAGTTTTGTGCACTATGAATAAAAAGGAAATTAGGCACTGGGCCTGAAACACAAGCAGTTTCCATACTTTCAGAATTTAAAACCCATACAATAAAGAGCAGTCTTTTGTTTAGTGACTTGTTTCTTTTATTCTCTCTCATTTGATAGTTTCTCATGAATCCTTGGACATTTTCAACAATTACACAAATTGGAAAATCCTCTGAAGCAGCTTTTAGATGATCCCAGGACACAAAGGCTAACAGGCTAATTACATATCTATTTCAAGGCCAGGTGATAAAATAAATTGTCAGTTATTTTTATGTAAATATGATCACCATCATATTGGAAATGTGACACGTGAAAGGCCATTGTAGCCTATTAGATTACATTGCACCTGTCTGAATAAATCTGTCAAACCCTTAATAGTGAGTGAATTACTCACACGAGCAGCAGAGTCCCTGCTTCCCCAGTCCAATTAGCATGTTGAGACACAGGTTACAATAGGCTGGCTTGTTGAAGTGCTTCAGTCGCCACACATGTTGCCCGTCATCTTTTACATTCTGCAGTGACAGAACAGATCCAATGATTAATTGATTGAATGACTGCTGATTGGCTGCTTCATTACATCGCTTTATATTCTGGTGGGAGATTCATTGGTTAATTATGTGACTGATTTATTTGTCATTTAGCATCTTGATTGTGTCACCAGTTGAATTTTGTACAAAAGCATTTTGTTTGTATTTTAGTTTTCCGGTGAAGCGATCCAAATTCAGGAAAGACAGCTGACAGGATTTGCTGTCTTCTTTTTTGTGGTAATATTCATTCACAAAAAACATTACATCTGATAGAGATTTTCTATCAAAGCTGGTGAAATGCTTCCACCTAGTGGGCAAATTGTGAACTGATGGTGTTCTCAGTTTGTGGAGCAACAGAGTTGTATGTGTTCTCCAGGAAACAACTAGAAGGCATTTGAGCTGATGTGATTATTCATGAATAATAATAAAAAATCTTCTGTTTATGAAACACATAATACACACTGCCTCCAGTCTTCCTCGAATTATCAAGTTCAGCAGCGAGGCCCCAAAAAGCAAAAATAAAGCGATTCATTTTGGTTTCATGTTTGAAATATCAACATCCTAGTTAACACTATGAATCACAGTAATTTACAGTGAATTAGACCTATTAAAGAAGGAATGCAAATGCATGGGATCTAAGTATCATTAACATAATTATAATCTTATTGGAATGATCTGAAATAAGACTGAAAAAGTCCATTTACACTTGTGGGATGTGAGAAAAGGCACTGTCAAGTTTTGGCAGGTGAACGAAGAACGTTGTATAACTAAGTGCCTTAAATATTTATTTTAAAAAAGCTGTGTCTGGTAGAAGTTCAACTACTAATAGGTTTTGTATTTATATTCTAAAACATGTCAGGTTGACTGAGCATCCATACGGCGTTTGGTTACCTGGTAACAACTGGGCAATATTGAGTTAAGTGCCTTGCTTAAAGGCACACGGCACTTTCTGGCAGTTGTGTTGTCTGTCCAGATGATTCAGTAGTTTGATCTGGATAGAACATCAAGTAATGTATGATACATAATAATGCACTAATAAAAAAAAGACAAACAAAAAAAATGTAATTAGCTTATCTATTTGTCCAAATAATTGATAACCTGAGTTATTTATGTTTTCCCAAACATAGAAAATTCGGTCTGATATAATCCAAACAATCGTTGCAACTTTGATGGAGTTCAGGACTCAAACTGAGGACGACCCACACGCTAACAATAGTTTATAAACTGACTCTGTGTGACAGCTCACCTGTGTGAAGAAAAGTATACGCTATCATTTGGTGTTACATCTTGATCGATACTGGATATTAATCCTGCTGCTGCCTGATGCTGCTGGTATCCAGTAAACTCAGAGAAAGGATTTCTACAAACAGCTGGAAGCAACAAACTAAACTTCAACTCCACTTAAATCATGTTGATTGTTTTTACTTATTTTTTTTCAAAACCTAGATTAGATTCATTACTGATGAGTGTTATTAATCTACTACCATCTCTGTCTTCATCACAGTTAAGTTTTACTTCTACGGACACACTGATGTGCTATAGTCGTGAATGAATGAATGAATGAATGAGAAAGGCGTCTTGTGATTTTGGCCGCAAACCGTGTCTGTTGCTTTGTGGGATGTTTTTGGACCAATATATGTGCTAAAACATGGAAAAATATTTCCCTAAATCACTTCACATAATTCAAAGTGTGTCTTGTCTGTTAATGTGAAGGACAACATGCAGTTCAGACTTGTGCTGTGTTGACAGTGGTAAGGAAATGTCACTTGGTCGGAGCAAGTTAAATTATTGCAACTTTTACAGAAAGTGACCCTGGTGGCCAGGAGAAAGGAGTGCATGTCAAAGAGCGGCTTCTTTAATGAGACTGTTTTTGTCTTTTGTGAAAACTGTACAAGTCGATTTGAAATATATTACATACAGTACTTTGAAGACTTTTAGCAGTGCACTAATTCTGAGAGTTGTCAGAGGCCTCATCTTGCACCACCACCAATTTAAATATGATTGGACCTGTACTTCGATTTCTGAACAGCTGTAAAAATACTGACTTCACACATCAGAATTTGTTTTATTTTATGCGTGGTGCTAATTATTAAGAGTTGGCATTGTGGCATGTTGATACGAGGGCTAACATATTAAACCAGATCATTGGCACTGGGATCATGAACCTGTTTGCCCCACAGAGCCCAGTTCCTTCATTCGGTTGTTGTTAAAAAGCTACAACTGATTAAAGTCGACACAAACGCTTTCGAACCTTTGCATTGTTTTTTTTTTTTTTTTGGTTAGTTTTATCTGCTTGGGTGTATCCATTGTACTTACAGTAAATGTGTCCTTTATGCAGCACTTTTAAACTCTGTATTAGAAAGGTACGATATAAAAAAATACAATTTGACAGTTTTCTTTATATTTGTGCATCTTGCTAGCCAGCAGTAAGGGTCTCACCGTCTCCAGGCCCAGCAGGACCAACAGTGGGATGGTGGTCAGACCTCCTTGGATCCACTCCCCCAGTGACACTGTGCCATCGTGATCGTAGTCAATCTCCTGCATCATTTCCTGAAGGATCTACGATAGTAGCAGAAAGAGAAGTCAAAAGAAAGCAGAAGTAGATGAGGGTACGTTTATTTCACTAACTGCAGTATGAAATATGTAAAAAAAAATACTGTAATATAACTTAACAATCAGGGTATCATTTATTGCTCATATTTTTACTCATTTCCAGTGCAGGATCACGTGTCTTTCTTACTGGTTTCAGCTCTGTCACATCCCACTCCAGGTACTCTGCAACATGCATCATCTGGGAGATAATGTGCTCCAGCTCCTGCGGTAAAACCACAGACAGTCATTACAAGCACAAAAATACTGTATTTACCTTTCTGTATATTGTAGCCTTACAAGTTAATGTCACTAAATGTCTCTGGCGTGAATAGACTGATAAACAGCCAGTAATAGCAGGTTGAGAATGTCATTCTTCTGCACATGAGAGTTGGAAAACAAAGGCAGCGTGGGAAGAGCTCCGCGGCTGATGGTTTAATTACAATGGTTGCTTTTTGGAAAGGAGGGGGCAGAGGAGGGTGACATTATTATCTAGTGGCGGAGTGAATCACTATGATGCCCTTTGGGCTTCTTAAAAACCTAGTGTCAGAAAGAGTGTAAATCGAGATTTCACACTTTTTTGTTTAATTTACTGGAAAATCTTGAGTAGAATTTGGGTCACACTGAATGAATATCTCTGTTTTTGCATTGTGTGTCCTTTTGTCTTCACTCCTGCTCTTTCTCTGCATCTCCCTGCCAATATTGTGTGGGAGATGACTAATAATTGGATACATGACAAACCCCCTCCACCCAGCCCACCCTTTCCCTATTAACCCTTTAATTCCAACTGCTACTCCCACCTATATGCTGTCTATAAACATAAACTCTGGTGTTCTTTCATTCATAAAAATTTGTTTTCTCTCTTTTGTTTTTTAATTCATTTGTCCATTCATTTAATTTCATGAATCCACTGGTTACATCTGTTTAAGGATTTCATGTCCAGGGTTGTAGAATGCTACATAGATGTGATACATAGAGATAGATTTAGAGAAACAGGTGGATGGAGGAACAGAAAAAAATGATAGAGACAGAGAAAGAAAGACCTAGAGGTGTTGAGCTGGCTAACTAAGGGTTAGGATGCATAGATACACCTTTTAAATAACATATACAAACACGTTCAATTTAGCTTCTCAGTTATGGTAATTTATTGATTTTCTTTATATTACATGGTAATAAACTGAATATCTTCATGATTTTCATGTCATTTTCACTGTTTTCAGTCATTTTCTGACATTTAACCCAAACAATCAATTACCTTATTAAAATGACAATTGGCAAAGAAAATTTGAAGTGAATCTTGTTTTTGATTTGACTTTTAAACACCCATCATTGCAATGCTCATGTGAAAAGACCAATATGAAATCTTTTGCTCATTAAAAACAACATTTCTGGGGAGTGGGATCAGTTTGAACACTGAAAATATTTTTAAAATAACACTCTCTAGGAAGGGCAATATTTACCGAGCTGTCCAAAGACCCATTTCCATCTGTGTCATAGAGGCGAAACATGACTGTGAAGACAAAAAAGAAAATGTCAAGCTCCCGCAGCAACTCCCTGTAGCCTTCTCAACCCTTAAAGTGAATATTTAAAGGCCCACTGCAGCTCTGGCAGCAACCTACACAGCACTCTTCTGTGTGAATGTCACTGTGCACTTCACTGCAAAACAAAGCCCATATCTCAGCAGCTGTAAGCATCTGAAGGATGCAACTTTAAGTGTCCCCCAATTACCACTCAAAAGTGTCGCCATGGTAACAGACAGGTCCCACATCAAAGCTGCGATTGGTTGCTCCTTAACGGCACCGACTCTGAATGTAACGGAGTCGTGACAGCTACAGCGTGACCTGGCTGCAGATCATTTCCATGCTAATGCCTCCAGATAGAAGTGCTCCAACCCGCCGCCGCTGCACCTCCCCTCCCCCAGCTCGGCCTTCGTGTGAGTGTGGCCGAGCTGCAGCAGAGGGTGGCTGCTGACATCATAAGGAGTTTACGTCAGATGGCTGTTCGTCAGGCCACTAACGAGGAGCTAATTGCCAGTTTCCTGAGGGGGTGTGACCTTTCAGAGCGAAGGGAGGGGGAGGTGATGCCGGTGTCTGGCGTTTGGTGTTGGGTGGAGGTTTATGGTGTTCGGAGGAGGTGACTGCGGTGACCCAAAGACGCCCCGAAAAGGCAATAAAGTGCAGACGATGAAAGGGTACTGCCTGCAGTATGAATGCGTTGGAGGGAGAGGTGGAAAATCTTTTCATCACTTCAGTGTGTTAAAATGAATCTTCGTGATTGTACAAGTTCCAAAGCAGCTCCACTCTAAACAAATAGTTTCCTGATTATTTCCTGTTAACTTATTGTTGTCTTCTAAAATGAAGGCTTTCCAATCATTGCCACTAATGCTTGAGACAAACTGGATTGCATTTAGAATCCAATACTTAAATTGTTGTTAGAATATTTTAGAGCATCGAAAAAGAAAAAAATAATTTTCTACAACCGCTTAGATATTCTCTCTTCAGACCAAATTTTTGGGGATGTTTCTGTTAGGTTTGCATAAACCTTGACGCAAACACAAATTTCAGAAGTTGGTACTTTTTAAGTTCGTTTCTAAGTTAATTGATTAATTACTTGATATGTGCCTAAAGGAGTTTTCTTAAACATGTACATTCAGCTTTAATCATTTCTCACAAACACACTGAACACCTTTGCAAAGCTATTTTCCCCCCCTTACTGTTAAAAAAAAAACACACGGCTTACAATGAACCTTCTTCTTCTTTTCCTGCCTTTCTGAGACTATTGCAGCACATCTTAATGTGTTACTGTCACCTGTGCTTAATGTGACACCAATGGTAGAAAAATCTCAGCTGCATAGCACTGACAGAACAAACCCTCTGACCTCTGGGCTATTTGTTTGGGTCATTTTGACACCTTCACTTTTAAGCTGTTATCGCAGGTGTTGTAATGGCTAGCCATACATGCTGCAGCTTGTTTTTCTCACAACAGTCCAGGCTATCCAGATCTTTCATCACTTGATTTTATAATAATCAAGAAAAAATGTTTTTACATATATCACATATGTGTCTCACCACAAAATGCTGGCACTAGAGGGGTCTTTCCTTAGTTGTGCAGGTGAGATTGAAATCTGCAAAAATCAAAACCATGCTGGTGGGAAACATGACGGAAAAATTAGGAAAAAAAATCACTAACTTACGTTGATCTCGATAAAAGGCAACAGCACAGAACCAACCTAATCAAGCTGAAATCTGAGCAGCTCTCAAACAAACCAGCAGAGGGACCCATCTACTACAGAAACACAAGGCAGGGACCCACAGGAGGAGACAGACAGATACAGAAGCAAGTGAAGTTAATTCCATCATGTGTTCACACATAGGCAGTATTGGATGAATTATTTAGTCATCCCAGCACTTAATGAGCACCACTCTTCTCAATAATTCAACATATGGATGACAACTACTGCAACACAGAAAAAAGGCTGCTGTCCAAGCAATGTAACCTTGTGAATAAATGATGTGATAAATGCAATTAAGAGATGTGTCGATAAGCTGCCAACTTGAGGCATCAAACACTCATTCGGAGAAGCTTTATAGGGGCTGTGAAAATTGTTTCCGAAGAACTTACAGAAAGAGGAAACAGTTTAATAGAGGGGATTTCATGTGATAATCAGCTGTGAGTATAAGGTCCAGCCAGAGGGATAAAACGAGTGCAGAAAACCTAAAATCTTAATATTGCATTGGTATCTTTTTAGTTATTATTTTCACTGGCAGGGAAGAATAACAGAATAAACGAAACTAAGTTTGATTGAATGCACTGATTAATCACCAAAATACAACCCAGAAATTGCAAATAAACAGAAAAGTAACAGTTTAAATCAACAGTGAAGACTCATGAGTAATGCAGCATTTCATGAGGTCTGTGTGGTACTAGTTAGAAAAAAAAAGGCTGTCGGTATGATCGGTTTACTGCAGAACCAAAGTTTCATGGCACTGAGCTTCTCATAGCCTGAAGTAACAGAAGCAGAAATAATTCAAATCCACAAATTCGGGGAGTTCAAGTCAAGTACTTCACAGTACAGTCACAAGTGAGGAACTAAGGTCAAAATACAAAACAAAAATGATAAACAAGAGTGATTCATTGATTTTTCCTGGCGAACAACCATTTTGAGAAATTCTAATGGGAGCATTTCACAGATTCCTTCAAACATGATTTACATATTGGTTTGTTCTCAAAGTGTCTGTTTCATTCATTTTTAAATATGATTCAGTAATAAACAGCTACATTTAAAATGAGGTGGTCATTTCACATATTTAACAGGCAGATTATACAGTATATCACCCCAGAATGCATGCACAGAAAAGGACACATCTCTTAGCTAAGATGCATGACTTTATACTCTCTTACCCTTTGGCTTTTTCACTGAGATTCAGTCTGACCGTACTGAGCCTGAAAAACTGCCCTCCACCCACTGAGGTTTAACTCAGCCTGTGACATTTCTCCTACCTCTCGGTGGCTCAGCTGTCAGGCTCATGTGCTTTATCGTTTCATTTGTGTTCGAGAGGTTCCCAGTGTTTTTTGCATCCATACAATTTATAAATCTCTGACTTATTCGCAGTCTGCACATTGTTGTACTTGTGATGCTTGCTGCGTACTAATCTAAGAACCACTCATGTGACGTGGCACGATACTCACACTCCAGCTTGTCCTCGGGACGGCCGCCCTCCAGCAATGAGAGGTAACACACAATGTCCTTCAGCTGCACTGTTTCCAGAGGCCTGGGCAGGGCGGGCGTCTTCAGAGGGGTCGAGTTGCCTTTGATCAGCTTCAGGCCTGGAGGGAGACACATGAAAGGTCAAAATGTCCTCCACAATCCCTCTAATTTTAGCCCTGCCACCTGCTGGGCTCGAATGCTGGACATCAGTCATATCCTCAGATTGATCAATGGTGGTTGGTGTCAAGTTCACCAAACAAACGGCAACAGTATTTCAAGGCCCATCTCATTGTGTTTAATGGCAGAGTTGAGATCAATACGCAACGCTAAGTCATTAACACGCCCCCTATTGATTCACCGTTCTGATTAGGTGATATAGAACTGAGAAATAGACCTCAGTATTGAAGTCAAATATACAGCCCCATATCCCACATGGTTCTTTTGTTTCTCTCTGTGGTATATGTAATATTGTATTTACACATTTGCAAGTAAAACACAAGGTATTTGTGGTGCTACAAAACCACACACTCAGCCCATAAATATGAAATTATGGATTTTTTATTAACACTGACAGGAACCATGCATTCAAAACTACATTAAATGTATTTTTATTTTTGAATCTTAACCGAATGAGCTTTTTTTTCCTGACCGACTTTATGATTAGAACTACATTCATTTCTACACTACATAGCTGGCCAAGTATTACTTTAAGGGAAAATATGTTTTAGTTTGAAAACATGCCAGCGTGGCAATCCCCAACTGTATTTATAGATTTACAGCTGTGGCAACCTCATTTTTTGCTGTTGCTGTGTTTCAATACATTTCAGTCTCTATGAGGAATGTTTTCAGCCTCCAGTTATTTAAAGACGCCAGCAACTTTGTTTCAGTCTTATTTTATGATACACTATTGATTCTGCTGTTCAATGACAGAACAAAATCTGCACTAATATTGCAGAATAAATGTAGGCAAAAAAACACAGAGGCAACTCCACTATTTTAACAACTGTGCTCGACATCACATTTATGCATAACTGCAGCTTGATGTAGTTATAACACTATGTTTAGTTATTGCTAGTTAAGCTTCCAGAAGTTGTCAATGTAACGAGCCAAACCTGCATGATTCTGACATTACAAAGAAACCTAGTCCTTAAAATAAACTGCCATGAAAGTCTCAAAATTGAATTACTCAAGAGACGATTTTATCAACACGAACATTTTTCATACATCATCAATTTCAACTGAGTGCTTTAGAAGAATTTTGATGATGGCTTTCCTTTCTCAAATCAGTAAGTAAAGATAATTTAGTTTTAAGGTTTTGCCTGCAACTCATTTTTGAAATCACATTCAGTTCGAAAACATGAGGTCCGATTGCAAGTACTTTCATCAGAAGTTTGTAGAGAAATGGTTCATTAGAGAAAGCTGGTGCTGATATTTGACATCTTTAGATCACAGGTGAGCAAACCACACTATTCAAACAAGTTTTCCATATTAAATAAAATATTTTGTTTTTTTATTACCTATAGAAAAACACATAGGTGTGATATGAAATCAGCAAGAAGACAGTTTGTTACTATTAAATAAATGTGTTTAACGATGTGATGTTATAAAAAAGAAAGACTTGGCTAGGTCAGACCAGCCCCTGGGACTGGAAAATGAAGGCAATGTGAAAAGCTGCAGTTTCTTTAATGACCACTTGAGGCTGATTCCAAAAATGAATCTCCATAGACCTCCATGTTAGAATGTCCAACTTTACAGCATAAGTAAACATGTTTACAGCCCAATATAAAAAAACAATTTTAATCTGTATAGCTAATTACCCCTTTCATGACAACTATACATTGGGTAAATTATGCATCTTTAGTTTTTTGATTAGCTGGGATTTGGGAGTCAGGTTGTGCTGAGATAGCAATGGCAGAGGACCTATACTGAGCTGTAAAAAAGCTTTTTTTTCTCCACAAAATCTGTGGATGAAGTCACAGAGTCCGCCTTTATATAGAGTCAGTGGTTTGGACACAAAAATTTCTTGATTAGTTTAACTTTTGAATTATTGGAGCTTTATCAGTATGTTCACAGTAACAAATATGCAATTATTACTTAAAGTGATGTTTTCACAGAAACAATGCTGACTCTTGGTTGAAAATGGTGGACTCCTCTATTAAAGTTCTGTGTTTTGTTAACCGCTACACCCACTATCTCACTGACCTCTATCTGCTTTTGTCAGAATTACAGCTGCCTCTGGAGAGCTTTGCCGCTTCAACATGCTGGATGTCATTTTGAGCCACTCTCTGAAATGACTGATGCTCTTCTTGGGAGACCAGCCTCTATTATTCATCTCTGATACTAGGCAGGCATGGAGGTGTGCAGCCAAGTGTCAGTGCAGGGAGGACAATGCTGAGTGGACCAGCACTGGTCTGACTAAGTGGTATTTTAATATCAGTTAGTCATTACCCCACAAGAATGAGATGTTAGTATAAATGTGATAAACAAACAAGACTCTTGCCAAGACAATTGGCAGCCACTGCACTACAATTTACATTTGGTGCCACCGGGCTGGACTTGGCAGAAAATTGGATAAATCATCTGACAGTACATGACAGAAACAGTAATAGTGGCATTTTTAGAAAGCAAAGAAATTTAAGTTTATGGCAATGGCAAGGCAAAGTGGCAACAATAATAACACTGTGAGGGCAGAGATTTACTGGCACTATGTCAACAAAAGCTGCAAAGGTTTCTTATACACAGTTCATATATATAAGTATATATATGTGTGTGTGTGTGTGTGTGTGTGCGCGTGCGTGCGTGCGTGTGTGTGTGTGCGTGTGTGTGTGAAACTATGACACACCAGCATGATGTGTTTATGAACCCAGGGTTTGTTCGGGAAAAGAATTTCCATCCTACACTTACCAGAGACTCTTGGTTTGTCAGAAGATGAGGGACTGGGTTTGGGGCCCTTGTTGCTAAACGACATGAAGAGGTGTTGACAGAACTCTTCGGGGAGTTCACTTTCCAGGAACGTTTGCATGAAGACCTTGAAGCCCTCAAAGTCAATCTCCTGAAAAACCAAGACAGAAATAAAACATGTTGCTTGTCGTGGACGGCTACAGTTGTTGCCTTCAGGGTTACAAGGAAATACAGATTAGTTTTAATATGAACAGAGAAAATCTGTGATCATTTGCAAAAATTTAGGTTGCAAAGATACAAATCCGACTATCACTGATTGTTTGATTTATAGACTGAATCTGTCACGTGTAATAGAAAAGAGGGCCTGTATTGTCTTACATTTTGCTTATGAACGTACCAATTACCAGTCAGTGGAAGACATCTTAAGTGCGTAATATTTCCCTGTAAGTGGTTGTATGTCCTCGAAAAAGACGATTTTTTTATTGCTTCATCTCTGCTTGAGAGAGTTGAGTTATTCAAGGAGGAGCTATTTGAGCACTCAGCAAAACCCCAACAATAAATTAGAGAGGAAGAGATGGCGGTTACCTGGGAGAGGATTTCCTGCTTCTACAGTCCGTAGCATGGGAGAAAGAAACAAGCTCAACATGTTCATGGATGCTTTTATGCAGCCACAACACTTAAAATGCACAAAATATTCACATTATATATGCTCTTGTAAAGCATTATAACTGCCAATAAATAAAAGAACGGTCAATTTTTCATCCTGCATCTATTCCCTTTTTCCAAAAAACATACAGATATTTATTCCATTCATTATTACATGTTTTCAGCTTATAGCTCTGCTGTGTGTGGAAGGATTTTTAGGAAAAGTATGAAAAAGGCAGACTGTAAAAACTGCAAAGAAGATTTAGAGCAACTGCTCTGAATTGATCATTTCATGTCTAATTGTCAGCAAATTCAATGCTTAAAATCTGTTACAAAATCACTTATGAATGTCAGGATATTTTTCAGCAAAGAAAAGCAACTATAGCAACGAAGAAGTGTCTAAACATCAAAGAATGGACATTTTTCCATTTCTATCAACATACAGATAGGTGTGCTGTATAGACGCACACATTGGCAGAGTTGGCATCAACGGTCTATGAACTGTGTGTTATATAATGTAGTATAAACTGAACATACCTCTTCTGGATTGTATTTAGCCAACACACCATCTCCATGGAACTCCTGCAGCACATCCTTCAGCTTCTTGGTTGAGTCTGAGGGGAAACATTGAAGACAGGCGACTGTGTTTACATTTTGTTTAATGTTAAAGGTTCATTTATAGTACAAGTTAGATTTATATATGCATTTTGGAAAGAACCACTCCATATTATATCCCACAGCTTAAACAAGTGCATGTTTTCACTGCAAGTGACTAAGCCACCTCAGCTGCACTGAATGTAATTTTACTGGACACACATCACACAGTGGTAGCACCTCTAAGAGCTACAGAAGCAAACAGTGCAATGCCAGGCACCCTGTCTGGATCACACATTTGGCTTAGATGTAACATCATCATGTCTGCAGGGAGACATCCTCCCCATCTGTGAATCAGAGGTGTGAAAATGAATTCTACACTCCAAGCACTCTCAAGTTCTTGTCAGTACATGATGGGAACGTCACTCAAGATCTGTAACTTTTAGTGATCTTAATGGTATCAGCCACTATTGGAAGATTCAAAAATAGATGGTCTTCAGTTAGTGCAGCTATGAACCACAGAATTTAGCAAGACATACAAACAAATTGGCATGTGGTTTAAAAGAAATTAAACTATATCGGTGCAATAAATACAGTGTTGGAGTGGGATGTGGTTAGTATTTGAGCATAAACACTGGAAACAGCCAAACTGTCTCTGTTCATGGAAAAAATACACTTTCCAATACCTTTAAAACTCACAATTCAATGGGCTGTATCTTGTCATTGTAACTTGTGAAATATACTGAGTTTATATAGGTTTCTGAGTTAAGAGTTTATACTCATCTGATGTTAGCTGAGATGTGAATGGACCATTAATGTCAGTTTGACATAATTGATTATTAACAAGATTAACACATGATAAATAATCAGGACGGTTTCATGTCAGCTCCATAATGTTTCACTCTGAAACCTTTAAACTAATATTGCACATTTGGGAGCTTTTCAAATTACTGACCATTCATCACATAAAAGGCAAAATTGTGGTACAAATACAGTAATTTCCAACAACACTGTAGTGAGTTTACCCTGTTTGGTAGTCTACTATTTTGCCTGTACAGAAACCAAAACCACAGACTTTATTTGGCAGCCTGCGCTATAGCTGGAAACAGTTCACATGGAGCAGCCACAACATTAAAGCCACCTGCTGAATATTATGTGTACCAAAACAGCTCAGGCCTATTAGTTCATGGATGCCGGATGTCTGGAGTGTTCTATGGGTCCTTAATCAGATGGGGAAGTGGGAAGGTTAGATGCTGGATCAATGCCTTGAGCTCTTTGTGGTGTTCCTCTAACCCTTCCTATGCTGATTTTGCAGGGTTTCGGGATGAACTGTCCTGTTTCAGAGTGCCGTTAGTGTGAGGGGGTGCTCTTGGACTGCAACAACGCTTAGGTGGGTGGTACATGTCAAAATAACACCCACATGAATACCAGAACTGAAAAGTTTACCAGCAAAACACTGCACTATTACAAGATGATCAACATTGTAAACTTCAGCTTCCAGTGGTTGTTATGTTGCTCAGTGTCTCATACAGAGTATAAGCCTTTGTTTCTCAGAAATATGTTGAGCATATAAACCTCCCTAAAACCACAAATTGTTGTTTTCATATTTTCTTTTTATGAACAGGTTACATTTCCTCCATTCTTCTCTAGACTATTTGTGTATCCCCTCGCAAAAACTTTTGCAATCCTTCAGATCTATATGAACAGTTGGTGTGTTTTCCAACAGGCTGCCAGTTCAGGGTAAAACCCCCTAAGAGACTATACAGAGACCTGACACTTAATGCGATGCGTTTATTGCCCATTACTTATTTTAAAAGGGCGGATTTCTGATACACCCACTGGCTGTGAGCAAAGCTGCAGCTGCTTTCTTGACTCTGATGGGTGAGACTGTGGCTGGATTTGGTTGTTGCTCTTAATTTCTGGTGCTATCTATATATCCAGCTGCACTGCTATTTGAACCTGTGGTGCTTCCATGACAGATGTGTTACAAATAAGCTCAGTAATACAGGAACACTCAGACGGCAAACTATCACAGCAGCATTAATGTTGTGTTGCAGCCATTATTAAGCCAGATTTGTAACAACTAAAGTACAGCCGTGAATGCAGTCACAGTCACAGTGATGCTAGTCAGTGTCTCAGTCTGTGATTGGTCAGAGAGCTGGGTAACAGCTGAAATGCAATGATGTAGACTTGAGCTTAAGCAGTCACAGCTGAGGATGTACCGATTCTCGCTGGAATCATACCCAGCTGCAGTCAACTATACAAGATTTTCTTTCACAATACAGCTCATCTCAGTCTCTGTAGGTCAGAAGAAATGCTAAAATTAATGCAGGGTAACACAAAAGCAATCCAGACAAAAATAATTTCCATCATGACCCTTACTCAAGGGCTTTATACGTCTGCACAATGGCAGAATAAGCAAAATTGCCGTAAAACAAATAAAAAATAGACAGAAATAACCGTAACACAAAGGTTGATCCATTTCACTTGCTATTTAAGCAATCAGCTATGAACAAATAAAATAAATAAATAAATTGCTGTGATAATTACTGCATGCAGCAGAGAGTTTATGAGCCCGGCTGCTAAATCAATTTGCTGCACCACAGATACTAGGTTCTATTGTTGCTGAAGTTAATTAGAAGCACTATTTCCTCACATGCACCAGAGGGGCTCGGTTCATCCCTGAGCTTAAGCTGCTGCCTGCTCATCACAAATTATATTAAGATGCTTGCTTAAGTTCATACTTTATATTAGCTCTACCTCTTTACAGGTCTAATTAGCACAAGAATATGGATCTTTAGCTCCTCCCTCTAAAGGTTCAGCATATACACAGACACACGGATGAATGCAACATAGCAGCTGTAGACAAATGTTTGTCGAAGTAGAACTCCAACCCACCTTTAATTACACCGAGCAGCCCGGGAGGCCGAGGTAAATTTGTTGTTTATAAAACTGCACAGCAGGGCATAGATTGATAATCAGCTGTTATGGTGGGAGTTTAGGCTTGCTGGTGGGGAAGTAAAGTGCAGTTACTTGGTTAGAAAAGCAGTCCAACTTGAAACTGTATCATCAGACTGAGTAAATTAATCAAAACTCAGATTTCAAAACATATTATCTTAAAAATAGCAAACGTCACACAGGCCTCGAGCTACAACATCTACTTCATATTACTTCCTGTTGCTGTTGTGGAATAAATGCCACAGAAAGTCCCTGCGTTACGTTACAGTTGGCTGATATTCTGTATCTAGTTGGATGTGCATTTGAGCTCTCTCCCTCGTAACAGCAATTTGTCACCTTCTGCACTAATGGCTTTGCAACTTTGCTTTGTCAGGATCCATTTTACCAATAGTGAGTAGAAATAAGCACCTCACAGTCTCACAGTGGCCCGTCTGTGTGTCATCATCACTGACTATCTTTATTAGCACACCATCCACACAAAACCATTATGCAGCAGAGTGATTATGTATCCACTGATTGTCTGTCTACAATATATTTTCTCAATCAGGGTAATGATTTAACCATTGTCTGGCACACGGTAATCACACAGTAATGTTTTTTATAAACACATCGAGCTGTTCCTCTACCTTCCAAGGTAAAATAATTGTCCTTCTGTCCTTCATCTCGCTGCCACACGACTCATATTAGCAATGATATCACATAAAGAGAAACTCTAATTGTTGTGAGTCAGATCTTCGGTGCCTGCCTGGGCGCATAGCCATTAAAATGTTATGAAAGTGTGCACAGCTCACTTTAATGAGAAGGAGATGAAGGCAGAGATGAGGAGGGAAGGTGAGGCAAAGACATGCCCATTACTGTACCTCAGAGAAAGAGATATTTTATAACCTGTAGCGAAAGTGTGCAAAAGGAGACGCCCTGAGCTCGTTGAAACGCGATTATCAAAAAATCTGCCGGGTGTGCACAGACGTCAGGACCTTCTCTGCTTTTTTTTCTTTTTGTACGATTGCAATTTCAAACATTTGTGAAACGTCACGTCTCGGATACATGTTGAATTCAACAAACATTTTAAAAGTTCTGCCGGAAAATACTTGCAAAACACGGAAAGAACAAGCAGAACCTGACTCAATTGTAAGTCTGTCATCCACCAGAGAAAGAACAGAGTTTTTTTCCTCAGAGTGGAGAACAATGTTTGCTCTGGCACAGAGCAATTAAAGGGAGAAATGTCGTTACCAAGTGAAACACTGGTGCTAGAGATCCTGGGTGAAAAGCATTAATTATTAAGATTCATACTCGGTGCTCTGAATAGCAAATATAAGAGGTTAGCTCTGAAATACATTCAACCACTATATCTTCCCTGCTACTGCATAAAGACAGCTGATAGAAAAGGCACTTAGAAGCTAAAAAAGTTGGATACTTAATGACTATTCGTGTCCATACTTAGTTTCACCATTTATCTTCCTACAAAGGATTTACTGTGACTGGTGTTTTGTACTTTCAAAGTCTGACCAAAACTATGTGTGGGTGGTGCTCAGCATCCTGCAGTCAGCCTGCCAGGTATCGTCATATTTTCCATTCTGGTACTATTTCGAATGATGAAACGTGTCAACATCTTGGAGTGAAACATAAACTCCAGGCATCCACAGCACAGTCTGCTGAGCAGGGAAGCCATTTGTCGGGCTGTGAATTAATCATTCGGAGCTCACCATGAAGTTTAAATGTTTGAGCAGCCTGAGCTTCCTACATCAGCAATTTGAACTGAAAGTCGGCAATTACAGCATCAAAGTTATATCATTAAAACAAGACGTGTTTGAGATGAACTGCAGTGAATTTAAGCGCACTGCAGGTTACAGCTCACAGACCTGCTCTTGTTATTGTTACTTTGGTGGTTTGATGCTATCTGAGAGAATCTGTGTTTGCATGTGGTGTGCAGGGACCTCTGTGAATGTTTTGTTTCCATTTATGAGGAGGATTACTGAAGGCACGAAAGCAGAAATCTGATTCATGCCAACTTTCCAGCAGCTCAGAGCGCTGAAGTGAAAATTTGCCTCGAGTCAAGAAGACTCAAAAATCTAATGGTGAGTTGGAGGAAAGTACACAGACAAAACAAACAGGAGGTAATGAGGAGAGAAATACTTTAACAGTGGAGTTTTGTTTTCTTAGCAGAAGCTAGAAGACTGATGATAAATGTGTATTATGTAGAGAGATCAGCTAAGGATGTGTTGTGCCTAACAGCAAACAAGATAGCCACGGTATCCTAAAACCATCTGGGGTTTTCAGAGCAAAGGAAACATGCACAGCTGAAATTTCAGAAAAACCTTGCCTACCTGTTGTTAATATAAAAAAGTGTGACCTAATCAACAAGCTACATCTGTGCTCACATTTACCTAAATATGACCATTTTGGAAACACCATCTTAAACATGTTGTGCACCTACAGTTGTGCACAGAAGGCATGGACTGGCCTTGTTGAAGTTTGAGAATTTTCTTGGCCTTGCTAGAACTGATCTTTATATTCCTAACTCTGGCATCAATAGCCGATACGACTACATACAGATACTCAGCAGGTCATCTTAGCTGGCACAGCATGACTGGAGGAATCTGTAACGGAAGGTAGCAGTTGCCATCACAACTGAAAGCACCCATTAAAGGTATCAGCACTCGTTAGCGAAACATGGATAGAAAGAAAAAACACACGATCAACTGTGCAGAGAATGTGTCAAACAAAAGGGGGGGGGGGGAAGTGTACTAAGATGTAACAGATTCATTGAAGCAGTCTGCAGGTGATGATGACAACAGAAACACCAGAAAGGACTGAGCAGGGAGCAGCTGCTTTGTCATGCTCATAAGCTTTCTACTGTGAAATCACAAAATGCTTTGGTTACCTGTGGGCTTTCAAAGCTGCTGCAGGTTTGAACATTTTCCTAGTTTTAACAATTTAGATTCGGTGCAGAAATGCTTCCAGAAATGTATGCTCAATTTCACAATGGTCTTCAGCTTTGAGTGCAATGGTGTAAAATATGTGATAATGGCAGTGAGACCTGCACAGATGCAATTAGGGGTGCATGATTGAATGTGACTGTGAAATAAATTAGTATACAATGCATCGTTAATATGATAAGGCTGGACTTCATTCAAGAAATTCATTGTTCATTGGTGAGTAAGATGCAATATTTCAAACAATTCTGACAATAAAAGAAGGCTTTTAAGTCATATTAATTATCAGGAGATTATTACATTCGTTCAGCTTTTAATTTTTGCTTCCTGCACACATAAACATCAGGAGGAAAACTTGGGAAACAAGGCTGGTTAATCAGGATATTTTGTGATTCATTGATTGACAAACATGTTGTGCCAGTTCTAATTATGGAATCAAAATGGAAGTGCTGGGCAACAAATTCCTGGGTTGCTTTTAGTAGAGTGTCTGCCCTTGATACACAGTAATAAATTGGTATCAGCCTTCTTGTAGAACTCCCTGCAACAGATAAATTAATATCAAAATATTGGAAGAGAACTATGTATACACATCACCTTGTGCTAGTTATTTGTTCACACTGTGAGGGTTGACAACCTTATGCTGAGCTACGTTGAGGTAGAGCAGAGCAAAGACACAAATATATGTTGAAGATTTAGGCTTATAAATAAAAGAAAACTGAGATAAAAGTAGCAATAAACCTGTGAAAGGAGCAAATTAGATACAACAATTAAGATTTCAGGTAAGTTGAATCAGCCATCACAAGAACAAAAACATGATTTTGGCCGAAAACGAGTCAATCTTTAAATGCGTGTTATTCCAGGTTGTAGGTGCATAGTAAGTAAAACTGGATTTCCCAAGTTCAACAGAAACAGCTGGAACTTGCAAAGTAATCCAGTCATTTGAGCAAATTCAATAAGGGCCTGCATTCAGCAGTGAAGTAATGTAAAGGGGTGAAAAACCAATAAAAGCCTCATAAGTAAATAAACCCCAGTGTCTCGCATGCTTTACAGAGAGGGGGAGCCAACTCAGCATAAAACTCACACTGATGTGTTTTATAATTATCATCAGTTATAAATCTTAGTGCAGAGTGACAAAAAAAAATCACATCTAAGTGCATGCATATAAAAAAGCCACCACAATCCAATAGTGATAGAAAAGTTATGAGAAATCATAGGAATTGTCAGAAAAGAAACAATTCTAGAGGTAAATGGTACAAGGACAACAGAACCTCACACTGAGGATGGGGGGAAAAGAAGCATGGTTATAAGTCTACTCATGACTATCTCTTCTGTCCTGCAAGCATATTTCTGCTGGTGAGTCAAATCTGATTTTTCATCTCCTCCACAATGAATGTTTTCAATCATAGATCCATTC
The DNA here is from genome assembly GCF_022539595.1 of Amphiprion ocellaris. Classification (NCBI taxonomy): domain Eukaryota; kingdom Metazoa; phylum Chordata; class Actinopteri; family Pomacentridae; genus Amphiprion; species Amphiprion ocellaris. Next base: position 15,318,010 of record NC_072774.1, read on the forward strand.
AAAGATCACAACCAGAAAGATTTGCATTCAGGAGTAATGACAACAATGGATAACATACTGATGCAAACAGATTCAGCAATGTGAAAGTCTTGCAAACAGTAGCCCTCATCGAAGAACATTTTTATATTCTTACAGCAGAATTCTGCTTCTGTTCAGGCATGGGTAAACCTATGCAGGTTTACATGCACGTGACCTGCACAGATCAATGGTATGGGTAACGGAGGGTCCCAGAGGCTCACAGAAGGAACCACACTGTTTATCTTCTAAATCTCAACAATATATTATGCAGTTCAGCACAGTTACCCAGAACACTCTTCTCTGTAGAGGCCATTTGACACATAAACTGGTGCAGGTGGACCTTCAGAGAAGCATAATTCTGCTCAAGAACACAAAAAGTTCTTGCATGAGATTCTGCACATCACACAAGCTGATTGGTTTGCTCGGTTTCTGTTGTGATGCAGGCACAAAACATAAAGATAAACAGGTATAAAAGAAGCTGCCATATAATGCGACCTCACACATGTTCATTTCCATGCAAGTATAATTAAAATTTTTGCAAAGTGGCCCCGTACGTCCCACAAATTACTCTAAATCTAGCAGTATCTGTAGTGGTATTACAGGACCTTAAAATACTATTGAAAATATCATCAGACTTGTCAACAGTGTGCCACTCACATAACATGAAAGTGAGAAATATTTTGATGTGAAACGGGTTAAGCGAGTGACCCATGTACAGGGGCTGGTCCCCCACGCAGCGGCCCGGGTTCCTGCTCACGGGTTCCTGCTCACGGCCCTTTGCTGCATGTCTTCCCCCAACTCTTCTCCCTACTTTCCTGTCTGCCTCTCAAACTGCACCTATCAAATAAAGCCAAAAAAATAACTTAAAAGAAATTGAATGATACAAATCATCTTGCTGAAGCGAAGTGATCCATGAAAGAATACAGTCAAGGGAATGTGATCAATATGGATAGAGAAATGAGACAATATTGTATGTATGCTAATATAATAACAAGTCAGAACTCCAAATTTATTTTTTGGCGAAGACAAACTGACTTTAGAAAGACTATTTGTGCATTAACTTTAAGCCAGGCCTTGAATTTTTGCTTTAAATGTGAAAGAACGGGTGACAGATAGTTCCTCTATATCCTCAGCACATTATTTTTTAGATCATAAGAACATCAAAAATCTTGCCCAGTCTACGTACTACATCAACGCAACATCAATAATCTCATACACACTTTGATTACATCCCATACCGACTATTGTAGTCCTCTCCTCTTTGGTTTTCCTCTCAAGCGCCTTTATAAAGTGTACTTGGTCCAGAATTCAGCTGACTGCATCATTCCCAGAACCTCCCCCATAAAACATAGAACCTCTGTTCTCCAGCAGCTCCACTGACTCCCTGTTAAATATCATATTGATTTCAAGAATCTGCTTCTCACCTTCAAAGCTCTTCATAGCCTGGCACCAGTATATCGCTCCAAACTCCTCCATATCTGCACACCCTCCGATACTTTCAAATCCTCTTCTGCCATCCAGCTCACTCACACCATCTGCATGCTGGACTGCTATGGGGCCAAGGGTTTTCGGTCATTCTGCTCTGTGCTTCTCAAACTCTGCTCTACAAGAAATTTGCAATCTCTTTCCAGCTTTAAATCCCTGGTCAAAACGCCCTTTTTAAACTGGCATATTTGGTCTCACTCTGACTTTGATATTTACACATGCTCAGGTTTGCCCTGATTATGCTTTTATACCTATTTATTGTATAAAGTTATTACTTTACATCACTGCTTTGTCTAATTTTGGTGCCTTAATTCATTGTTGCCTGCTTTTTTGAGTGCTTTAAAATACACCCAAATGCATTATGCATTATTATTAGTGGAAATTTTAACAATCACACACAATATCTCCTTGTTATCCCAGTCACCCATTTTTAGCTGAGCTGTTGGCAGCATCTATAGGCACCTTCGTGGCTGCCTGAGGCTGTAATATGTCACCTGTTAGTGTTAATCAAAACTAACAGGAGCACAGTCAGACAAAGAGAGCATCTCTTCTACTCACACTGGGTGTACTCCTGCAACAAGGCGAATTCAGCTGGGGTCAGTGTGACCCATTTGTCCTGGCTGCTCATTGTGTTCGGGCCTCGTCTCAGTGTCCACCGAGCATTCCCTGGGCGGCAACACACAGTGGGTCGTCTCACGCTGGAAAAACAATAGACATCAGATCACATCAGCCACAACTGCAGACATCTGTTTTTTAGATAATGGAAAACAGAATGGCAAAGCAGGGTAGATGCACCAACTACGTGGCTGAAGCGGCACACAGCTAGTGATGCGTGTTGTCTGTAATTAAAGGAGGCAACCAAACCAAATAATTGCTGGTACATTGTAGAGAAATAAAGAAAAGTCAGAAGTAGATGCCTCATTTTGTCTCTGATCCTATAAGACAAAAATTTTGGACGTTTTCCTGCCTGCTCCTTCTTTTACAGCTGACATCTTAATCAAAATGTTCCTTTGTCTGTTGATCACATACTTTTCAAAGTTGATGCAAGAACATATCGTGCACTAACATTCAGTTTTATTACACAGTGCAAAAGGAAGAATTTAAACTTCCGCTTCGGCCATAGATTAACTCTCTAAATGCCAGAATACTCTTGAAAATTTGAAAAGTATGTTATCACAATTGTCACAATTTGTCAGATCCAGAACTGTAATAAATATTCAGACAAATTAGATAGATTGAGAGCTTAATAAAACATAGTTGATAAATAAAATAAATACAGCATGGCTAAAAACTGGTATGCAGAGGTGCAAATTTTGGAAGATACATTCAGAATGGTGAAAGATCTCTTCAAAGCTATGAATAACATGATTTTAGAGGGTGTAAAAATGTAAATCATAAAATATCAATATTAGTAGATCTGTATTTTTTTTCCCAGTGTTGGTAACACTTGTAGACACTTGGACAAATATTGTACCTGTTGATTCCAGTTGCTTTTTATCAATTTTCAAACCAAAAGAAAATCGAAGAAATTGCATTTTTGTTTATGACATTATACCTTTGTACAACTGCACAACAGACAGAGATTTTTGAGTTCTTTCTACTTCTAGCCATGGCTGTGCTGTTTCCTAGGATTAGGGGATCCTCGGTTTACGACGTCCTCGACCTACGGCATTTTGTCGTTACGTCGGAACTGGTAACGTGGAACTAGTTGCCGAGCAGAGCGGATGGTTACGTCGTCACATGGTGCTATTAGAGGAAGACGGCTTTGTTTTTATTCCATGATCCCATTTATTTCTGATTTTGGCAATTATAATATATACATAACAATATGAATAACGTGGGTGTGCGGTATGCATTCCCTTTCCAGAAATCAAAAAAACAAACCACAAAAAACCCCCAACCTGAATCTAATATCAGCTCAACTGTCTGGTTTTGAATGTGGCATCACAAAATTTCTGCAACAAGTGAAAGGCCCGTTTTTGAAAGAAATGTCTAATTTGGGCATTAAAAGCTGTGTTGGTGCTGCATTTCAAATGATCCTGCCTCAGCCTGACTGGTTGCTATGATGACAAGATCGAGTTCAGGCTTAATGGGCTTTTGTAGGCAGGTACTTACATTTTTGAACTGAGTCCAATATCCAGTGTTTTCACTGGAGGTAAATTACGAGCTGCCTGTGTTTCGGCTTGAGCTGTAATTCTGTCTACATGTATTGAACCAACTTTTAAATTATAACAGCAAACAAAATATGTTACAGTCTGCACCTGATTTAAGGCAGGATGGTACACTTTACCGGAGGCAGAACATGGAACAAAAGTGTGTAAATAAATCAATTTCAGGTTTTGCAGGATAGCATCAAGAAGGTCAGCGTATAGATAACATGCTTCGCAGATATTCACTTGATACTAGCAAAGCATCATTTATCACTTAAACACAAACACATTCAAGTTGTAAGAATTCATTCAACGTCACGATTCTGGTATTGAGATTTCAATGACCTTGCTTTTCCTGTTGTTTGTGCAATATAAATGTGCATGTAACGGTTTGTGTAGGTGTCACACATGCATCTGTGGGTGTGTTTGTGCCACATCACCAGTGAAGCATTTGACCCAATTACTGGGAACTGAAACCCTCGATCAACAAGTGGAGGTTCATTCATGTGGAGGATAGATGTGTACGTGTGTGTGTGTTTGCATGCCTGTGTGTAAATAATTTACATTAGTGTGAGCGTGTAGTGAGGTATAAATGTGTCTAATTTCTACTCATGTCTGTGGGTGCCTGTGTTCATGCCAGTGTGTGTGCATTCATGTGGAAGTGCAGAGAATTTGCTTGTGCCACATTTTTACCACCAAGAGGTGATTGCATAAACAAAACCTATGTAAATTATTAAGTGAGCATCATTATTATGTAGACCGCACAGATGAGGCAAAGCAGTCAACACAATGTGCTGCCACCAGTGTTGCTGCGTTAACACACTGGGTGCGTGGGAATCAGCCTCCCTCGCATAAACTTTGATCTGCCTCTGGAGCTTAAACTAGAAACGCTCTGCAACACCATTTTTAATGTTTGGCACAGACAGCCAAAAAAAACAAAAAACAAAACAAAAAACAAAAACGGAGATGATGGGATATTTCTTGTTATTTATCTCTCATCTCCGCTGTGTCTAATTCCAAGACAGTGATACCATCTCTAATATAGAACTGATGTGTGCAGCGTGTTCCTTCTGTGCCCTGCACTGTAATCATCCTCCTCTTTCCCTTATTGCCTAACTGCAGTGCATCCTCACAAAACGCTCAGCTGGCATCCTCTCAACAATCAAAATCCAGCTCAGCAAATGTCATCAGACCAGCTTCATTGTCCTCCAGTGGTGCAGTGAGGAGATAAAGTGTGGATCCATGTGTTACGCCCCACCAGCAGAAGATCATAGCTGAGATACTACTGTTGCCGTGACTCGTAGGTAGTGGCCACTGCGACATACAACACCATGAATGAACGAGATGAGACATCAACATGCTGCTCACCTGCTGCAGAGCTGGAGTAAAAGCACCAAGAGAGATGAGGGAGGAGTCCTCCAGGCAGATGCTTGCAGATGAAGCTCCTCACTCACATAACCCTCCTCTGGATCTTCTCTCAACTGCAAGGCAAGCTGGGTGTTTGTAATTAGATGGAGTGTGAGGAAGTGTATCTGTGTATAGAGGAGAGAAGACGAAGGAGCAGCAGCAGCAGCAGCAGCCCTCTCCGCTGCATGTCAGTGTATGAGAATGTGGATGGTTTAGTGTTTGTTTTTCTCCGGCGGAGTCTGGTCAGAGTAGCATCGCTGGGGAGGAGAGAGAGAGAGAGAGAGAGAGAGAGAGAGAGAGAGAGAGAGAGGTGAGAGATGAGAGAGAGCAGAATTATCCAACGCTGCTCTGCCTGCAATGATCAGTTTCCATACTCCCGCTCGCTCACGTCACATCGCTCCATCCCTCCCCTCAGCCGCTCTGCTCCTCACCATCCCCTCCCTCCCTTGAAAACCCTGAGTCTTCTATGCTCTCCTGCGCTCTGCCCCGTCTTTCTCATCCCTCTCCCTACTACTCCCCCCACCTCCCTCCTCCTCTCAAGCCATCTCCACTCCGGTCACTGTGGCACGCATCAGCCGGCCATATTAGCATTCAACACCACCACAGGAGGTAAGTGCAGCAACCTGTGAGATATTCTCTCCAGAGGGCTGAGAGAAGGCAGAAAAAAATGGAAAGATGAAAACAGAAATGGGAGAGGGGATGGGAGTAGGTATACAAAGTGAGAAGGAAAGATGAGAAAATGGGACAAGTAGATGGAAAAGAAGAGAGAATGATGGAGAGGATAGTAGAGGAGGATGGTCTACCTTATTGTGATCATTTTTTCCCCCATTCCGTTTTCCCCATTGTCTCTTTACCATTTAGAGGTCAAGTGTGAAATTTAACATCATACAAAAAAAAAAAATCACTCTAAATTCCTCTGCTATCAGTCATAGAGGGTAATTTTACAGAAATTATGATGATAAAACTTTGATTTCTACTGCAGGAACTTGGGGCAGGCAGAAGATAGTGCAACAGTGCGTTTACAGCCTTCCTGTTTCCATTGTGTTGCAGGATCAGACAGCTTCAACTGTGACTCTAACGGTATCTCCAAGTGTGCCAAAATAACGAAAAATAATAGTTACTGGATGTAACTTCAGTTCCATGAGTATGTAGAAAACAGGACAACTGAGGTTTGTTATATTAGTCTATATGCAAATTTTATGTTTTTTATGGTGATGTTTAAGAAAATCACTGTAGTTGATGTGATTGGAACACACACAAAAGTCCTGGTCACCATAAAATGATATGCAAGTTCCTGCAGTGGAAACAACCAACAGTTAGTATTTTAATCAAAAAAATCTAAAATATAAATGTAAATATATATAGAAATATAAATTATTAAGCACGAAACCAGAAGATGATGCACAAGCAGTATACCTGCCAGAAAATGTGTAGATTTAGTGCTTGTACCACCATGTGGAGTATTTTTCTGTTGACCGAGTTGGAGTTACAGGTGTGTTTGCTGACTGATTCATGCTGACACTAAACAAAGCTTAGATTTCAATTGCTCTGATCAAAGCTGTGCACTACTAATCTACTTGCATTATTGTTCGCAGAAGCTGCAACTTTTGGTTCCCTTGAGTACAAACATTTGGGGGAAATGAGAAAAATTGCATGATCCTGGATCAGGTGGATAAAAAGGGTGGTCGAATAATGCGATGCATCTCTCAGTCAAAAACTACTTTGCATAGAGTGCTGAATGTGCTGGTACACTGTCCTGATGAAGGATGAAACCATTTTCCCATAGTTGGGACAGCTTTCTTCTTTCTGACCCTTTCTCAAAAAGTTTCTCGAAACTGTAAAACTCATACATTGATTTATGATATTGGGGTCAGACTTTGTATATAAAGATGTATGGAATTCATAACAGCTGGTGTTCTATGTACAGGGTTAGGCAGGTGGTATGCTTGAAACACTGCTGCTTTGTCTGCTTTGAGACAAAAGGATAAGACAGTGCTGCTATTCCCACCAGCGACTACTGATCACTTACATGCCATACAGGCACCATACAGACACAGAAGGCAAACTATAACAGCACTGTGAATACTAAAAAGGCTGCAGGGCCAGAAAACCCTTCACAGACTGCTGCCATCATCTTCAATCTGTCCAAAATTAGTCTTCTTGCTTGTCTGATATTTGCCACAATCATAGTAGCGCCCAGTAACACCAACCATAGCAGTGTGAATGACAGTGTGAATGCACTCAGATTTGGTTTAAAAGTAGATTAAAATCACTCTTCCATCTCGCTTATAACCAGCATACCTACAGAGAAAGCCATCATCATGTCTCTCCAAACTGCATTAACCCACCTTGAACAGAAGAGGATGCTTTTTCTAGGCTAAAGCTTTGCATTCAAAAGAGCAGGTTCACCAAACTACTTGACCTGTGTCCCTGTCCATGTGGGTCAAAAAGCTCTTATCTAACCGCCTACAGATAGCCAAATTCAGTCCCCACCGCTGGTCAAGCTGGATCCTTTCCTATCCCCAATCATTGCATTTTCAGATGATGCCACAGGTCTGATCTCAAACACGGATGATACAGCCCACTGAGATGAAGTCTGAAAACTACGTAGGATGTTGTACAGAAAACAATCCGTCAGTGAATGTCAAGAAAAACAAAGAACTCATCACAGACTTAAGCAGATACTGAGAAGACCTCCTCTAAACATCAACAAAGAACAAGTGAAGAGGAGTTCCAGTTTTCCATATTTCTAATAAACACATCATAGAGGGGGCTGCACAGTGGCGTGCATTATTTCATTACATTTAGAAAAAAACAGATTTTCTCCTGGTAAGTTTAAGTCCACGTTGAGAAGTTTCTTCCAACAAGAAGACTGGAGTTTGTGTCCTATGTAGGAGCATTATTTGGAGCTAGAAGATCCCCAATTTGTGTCCCAGCTTTCCCGGGATCTTTCTGCATGGAGTTTGTATGTTCTCCCTGTGCATGCATGGGTTTTCTCTGGGTTCTCCGGCTTCCTCCCACAGTCCAAAAATATACTGAGGTTAACTGATTATTCTAAATTACCCATAGGTGTGAATGCGAGTGTGATTGTTTGTATATGTAGCCCTGTAACAGACTGGCGACCTGTCCAGGGTGTCCCCTGCCTTCACCCCAAATCAGCTGGGATAAGCTCCAGCCCCCCTGCGACCCTAATGAGGATTAAGCAGTGTATAGATATTGGATGGATAATGGACACCATAGATGACCTTATATTTAAGATCAGCGTAGGATTGTCTGCTTTCTCAGGACACTTTAAAGGATCAGAAAACTAATTTGCCTGCGATGGCGAGTGTACCAACATACTGTACTACAGTGAGATACGCCTGTTCAGCTACAGACCAGCGGGCTCTCTGGAGAGTCGTAACCACAGCCCAGAAAATAATTGGACTCCCCCTACCCTCACTATAAGACACCTTCAGATCACGGTTCCTCTCAGAGCCAGCAGCAGCCTGAAGGACACAACCCACCCCTATCATCATCTCTTCTCTCTGCTGCCATCTGGAAGGCGCTACAGGGCCTTAAAGACCAGTAGTTCCAGCTTCAAAAAAAGCTTTTACCCCAGAGCCATCACTTAACTGAACTCCCCTAACACTGTCACTGACTCCACACTCACAAAAACTCATCATAACACTTCACATCACAACGAACAACTGGAATAATATTTCCATACAGAGAGGAAACATTAAATAACATCTGTAACTATCGGTACATAACCTGGAATAACATTTTGATAAGGTGCAACTGCATTTGGTGCAATGTGCGTTAGTAGCGTCTGAGATGCTACTTCTCTTTTTGTGTGCCAATTTTTAAGTTTATCTTTATGTTGTAACCATTTATATGGATGGACAAGAACAACAAAGAAAGTGCTCCATGCTACTGTACAGAAAAGCAACTGTACAATAACTGAATTTCTAATTTAAATACTGAACCTAATACATTCAATATAAAATGATGCATTTCAAATTCAATGGATTATTAAATAAAATTATTAAGGTTGAGCAATTTAAATTGAAAGCTTGTTATTCAACTTGGGGGCACATGTTTCTGCCCCAAGTTGATAGTGGATGATTTAGCAAAATCTTGAAATACATCCAGCAGCAACACCACAATAACAGATAAACACTAGATAAGGGCAACATTCCTACCACCTCTACAATCGTACCTTCCCACCTTGCTTGATAAATGACATCCTTCTTCTGCATTGTCACTTTACAATAGCATTGGATTTAAATTGTAAGTCTTCAGGATAATAGAGAAAGAGAAGGAGTATTTTGGGAATTTTTACATTGCTTAATCCCATCTGTAGGCTCTTCGTTAGCTTAAGGTAAGAAAAGTAATGATTAACTGCTGGAAATAATGAAAAGTCAATCAGAAAAGATTTATCTGTCAAAAAAGTCATATCTCTGTGGACAAAATAACCTTTTCCTCCACACAGTTGCTCATGGCATTGTGTGTTCATCTATCATTAATATTCCAAAGGCTGTCATTGACATTTCAGGCATTTAGCTGACACTCTTATCCAGGGAGATACATGAGGAGCGCACATGCTGAGATAGGCTCAGATTCTTATTTGGCCTCAGTGACAGCAATCAATAGTAATGAAGTCAGGGGTTAGAGCGCCGACACGAGATGTAAGAAATCATTCAGTTTGCACAGAAGGATCACACGAGGTAGAAAAGTGTGCAAAGAACGGAGGCGAAAATAAGACTCAATTTTTGGGTCAAGGGTTTGTCAAAAGGTTCACACTCATGTGCGCCACAGTTCACATGAACGTTAAAAACATCAACAAAATAGGAAACAAGTCAATGGAAACAGTAACTGTAACAGCACAGTGCATGTATACTCCCCAACATAACATATACTGCACATTCATATAAAGGATGCAGAAACACCAAGTCAACTGAATAAGAAATATTCTGTCTGTCAAGCAGAATTTATGCGTATATACGATTATTTTGTAACATAAAATATGCTTTAAAAGAAACAAATCCAGGCAAAATTGCATTTTCTATCAACATGAGGAAATGTTAATTAATGTAACTACCAAGTCAACAAAGGAGTTGATCCTGAACAAATCACTGCAGGAACCAACGATGCTAATGGAACAACCAGAATTTAATTAACTATTATGTATACATTGGGTGCTACTGTACTATTACCCAGGGCTCAGGTAGCTCTATAGGTAGCAAAGACACTTATTTTGACCCCAGAAGAACAAAGGATTTTTGACCACTGTGATGCTAAATGTTTATTGGTCATGCTGCAAGTTGTGTACAGTTTATCGACACTGGAAAATTTACGTTATTCACATGTGTACTTTGGGAAGCTTACGGATTTTTTACTGAACACGGCGCACAGCAAATGGTAACAGCAGACTAAAGCAAAGTGCATCAACCAGGTCAACCCTGGGTTAGACATCTCAGTAGGTTAAGTAACAGATTTAGGTGCTAATTTTTACTAGTCCTCAGGCCTATTCTTATTCTAGATTCTTTTGGTGCAATATTTTGCAGTGTAACTCATCCCACAGCTTTGAGCAAACCCATACAAATTATTTATAAAAACATGAGGCTCAATTGGGAATGGTGTGCTGTGTCTTCTAGTAGTGATTCATAGTACGGTTTTAACAAAATTAGTAATTAACATTGCCAAATCCCCATTCAAATGAATGGGAAGTCTGCCGGACAATGTCCAAAACCCAGTTATCTTTGCAACCCTGTAGCTCTGGCATTTTTTACAGTACAAACTTCATTCGAAATTCAAATGGGTTACAAGGCTTTGAATGTTATGCATTTATATCCATGTTTTGATATCTTTTACAGATTTTCACCAAGGTTAAAAGACCTCAAATAATGCAACTCACTCCGTCATCACTCCTCATCAGCGTGTAACACTGCGTTATCTTTTTGAGCAGAATACAATGGTGGGTCATTCTATGATGATTGAGACAGTCAGAGGCTGTCATATGCTGTATTTTGACACAAATTTGTAATTTGGGCTGCTAAATTAACAAAAATAACCCTAAATTGGACCATACCCAAGATTTACAATGTCAAGGTACACCAGTGTGCCGTACAAATGCCGAGCTTTCTAGAGCAAATGTTTACAGCAAAGCCCTTCTGCAGGAGATATAAAGGTTACAGTTTCTGCCCTGCTGCTCTGCTTTTCATGAAAGCCTGCAAGAAGTAAAGGCTATAAGCATGCCATCCCCTGGAACAAACCTAATATCCCCAATGTTTTCACCTGCCCACTCTTAGATAACCTTTACGTTGCCAACACCTTTTATGTAGCCTCCCACCGACCGGAACCAGCATTTGATCTGACGCATGGGACCAGCGTGAACTGAGTTTTATGAAAGATTGCTGGACAATGACCCAGATATGAGGGTTGTGTGGAGGGAGGTTGCTGACCAGTTTACCAATAACGACTGTGTTTTAGTGCGGCCCCCAGGCAGTCTGTGCTGGTCATGTGGGTGTTTACGTTTGTGTCAGAGAGGCAGAGGCAGTTGGGGTATCGACATGCCCTTCAAATGTGGGTAAATACAGGACATCTGCTCCTCAGAGTGATGCCCAGCCAGCATCTGGCCTCTTTCACTCTACAGAATGTTTTACATTGATCTGCTACAGAATAGTTGAATCATTATAAGCCAAATAAATGTGGGATTCTTGATTAAAATGTATATTAGTGTTTTGTAAACCTGCTTGAGGTACACTGACTTTATCAGTTTATAAAGTTCTAAACTTTGCTGCTTCTCCTTCCTCTTTCCTTAGGCACACACACTGAAACATTAGTATTCATTTGCACCTGATGAATGTATATTCAATAGTCACTTTGCTTTTATCTCAGGATTTGTATCGAACAGCTCCTGAGAGAAAACTCTCTTTAGCTGCTGAATACTCCACTTTGTTTACCAGCTAGGCTTGTCTGCTCAGTGAAGCCAGGCAGGTAATGGTTTGTAATGGAAAACTGTCATTAATCGCATTACCTTAAATAAGAATACAAATATATTGCTAAATTTAATATTGCACAAAATGTGGAAAATAAAACTCCATTGGGAGAGAACTGCATCTCTCTCGCTCTCTCTCCTAGAGAAGAATGAATGAATGGTTTATGGTTTAGAATAACAGCTGATGATAGTGAACACTGAACCTTTTCCTACTGGCTCATATTTAGTTTGTAGGTTTAAACCTCATGCCACTGTTTTTCCAAGTTTTACATTTCTTAGAAGACCTTACTAAAGGTGGGATCATTCGGAGGACCTGTGGCCTGCGTTACCTTTCATAAGTCAACCAAGACTTCTGAAAGTCAAGACTTATGGTCTTCAGACTGAAACTCCAAACCTGAGAGGACCAACAAGCTCATATTACAAACAGCAACCTGTACCTTTGAATACATAAGAATTTTATTTCTGTATAAACAACTGAACTTCTGAGCGTTTGATCGCTAACAGACGATCACCAGATGATTTACACATAAATAGCAATGACTTAAGAGCTTACAACTGATTTTTCTTTAACATGGTTCATCAAAGCAGGAAGTGAAAGTAAGACTGAATGAAAACAGTAACACTACTGACTGGTCCAACTTTAATTAGATTTTTTTTATATTTTATTATGGTTAAATTCTCAATCAGCAGGAGCAGATGTAAAAAGAGTAACACCACTTTTGCTGTAAAATACTTTGTTCCTCTGTCTCGGTTTATGTTAAAAATCATTTGTCCAGTATTTCATATTTTTCAAGCAAAAGTCTTTAAATTATCATTACTAAATTCTGCGTTATAATTGCTTCCAAACAAATATAGAAGTACAGTAGATATAGATCATTTTATTAAAAAAAATATAGATAATAAACCATGGCATAAACATTTACATCTAAAGCAAGCTGTTCAGTGAGATTTTGCAGTAATTTCCTACTATAGTATTAGCAACAGTAAGGTTTCTCAAAGTGTACTTTGTTATTTTTACAGTTAATCTATGCCATTGTTGTACATTGACTAATTGCATTAACGTGCTATTTAGAAAAATAATAAATGTTTAAGATAATTTTGTTTTACATATATACACATGAACTGGAGGACAGCCCTCTGCATTATGCATTAGTTACAGTACTGTGCAGACATTTACGAACTTTAAATGTTAGATTCTTATCCATCACACAAAACCATCAGGGAGACATTAGATTGGCCTCAATTCCCTGTGCAGCAGAACAAGGGCCCTAAAATATACATCTTTAGTCACAAAGAGTAACGCTCATCCACAAGAACAACAAGGAATCCTGCAACAGATAGTCTGAACCCACAGAACCATGGGACTACATGAAGAGACAAAAGACTCTGTGGCAAGCTTTCAGGGTGGGTGCTGTTTTAAGGCCAAAGGGCAGATACATCACATATTGATTTTATCATCATCATTATTCCTGAAAGCATCCTCACTTTACTTTGTGCCTATCGCTTTTGCACATCCAACTCTTGACAGATTCAGTTCAATGTGATTGTTCTCCGTATCTGTGATCAATACTTTCTTTTGTTGTTGTTTTTTTTGTGCAGAACATGCCGGTGAGTTTCACATGACACAATAGATGGACGTCAGATGCGACTGTCACTAAGCACCAGCATCTGACCCGCATCATCATGGGGCCAGTGTATATGTGGGTCAGACACACTGCAGGCAGCTTGAATTAGCCTCGCTGGCATCACACTTGGTATCAATAAAAATTCAAATATAACCCTTTTGCCTCCATAAAAGGAGTGAAATGTGCAGTCGGCTGTCTGAAAGTCTAGCGCTGATCTTTTTTTGTCCTGAATGTCAGTCTCCAAGCCGATCTGGGGGCAGAAATAATCTCACTGGTTCAGTTCAACCAATTTAGTTATGGATTTGTAGTCTAGCTAAGCAGCATTCAGCTGAAACTGTATGAAATGTCAGAACGCAAAAGAGTCGTGACTATTATGGAACATCATGTTCTGTCTGAGACTATATCCACACGCTACCACATCAACCATGAAAATGTGTTTGCTCTTGCCTTATACAAAGACACAAAAGGGAATTCTGACCTGAGATTTTTATTAGGAAGATCACATTATGCGTCTGTGCCTCTTACACATCACTGGGGGAAAAATAAATCTGTTGTAGGGTTTAAGTCTAGGAAAATATCATGGCTTGTGTTGAAATTACTGCTTAGTAAGGTTATGGAATGGCTGTGGTCATCATTTAAAAAACCAATATACTTTAAAAGGCAATTCAAGCTTCCACATGATGGAAATTTTGTCATCTGTTCAAATCCGCGGTGGACCCATCTGTGACCTCTCTATAACCCCGTATGCAGTGTAAGTGCATCAGCTGAACATGCACCAGGAAAACAAATGGTGCACATAACAAATTCTTCTTTTATGGAATGACTGCATGAGGATATTCACTGCTGTCCACATCTTTAAATTCATCGTTACATTAGTTAAAATTATGGGAGTCGCTGCTAGACTTTGGAGTTGCTTTGATTTGCGCATGATTTCCATTGATGGTGCCCAGCTTCATAGCGTGAAGTTCCAAATTTTCTAGAAAGCCTGTGCTATGTCCATTCATGTGTCTGTGGCAGCAGGGCAGCAGACTCCAGGTGCAGGCTATTCAATAACACAGAATGATCACTGACATGGTGCTAATGTCCGATCCGTAACCAGCTTCTACATCTTGTCCAAAGGGTGAAGTCACAGGCAGCCTTTAGGCGACATCCTAGAAGTCCTGTGTGCTTTTCTCTGTTCAGTGTGAGAGATAATGCAACAATTTGGACAGTATGTAAATTAGGATATGAATGAACTCTGGTGGACATAAGCTGTTCACAGTCAAGGTCTGCAAAAATCAGCACACAGGAATACAGAACCATGAATTTGCCTCGGTTCCTACTATACACTAGAGGGCTTTATCACATGAGTGTAGGTAATGCTAGCCTGGCTGCCAACTAAGCTAGAGATGTGCACCCATCCTGCCAATTGTCCAGAATCACGAGCTAAACTCTGTGCCATCTAGATTCTTGTCGGTTCCCTTTTTCCATCTAAAAACCCACAGAGGCCCTTCAACCTGCTGAACAACATCTGTTACTTTCTTCTGTTTTGTTTACATTGGATTAGTGACAGATAAACAGCTTCACACGACACAATAAGACAGTAGCACTACAATGATGTTAGTGATTGTACATATTGTTAACTAATCACTGTACTATATGCAAGAATGTGAAGCAATTTACATGGATTTTACTTTTTACTTCAAATGTGTGAACAGACTGCAATGTAACATTACTGTCATTAATAAAAAAATAATAATAGGACCTTCCACAGCTGCATCAGTCATCTATATCAGCCTGAGGACTGATTTCTATGTGAAAATGTGACTTATTCTCACTCCTCAGTGCTTCTGCTCTGCTCCTCTACAGCACCAATGCTAACTTCAACAAATGATAGTCTTCCAGTGCATCCAATGTTAACTCTCCACCCATTTCTGTTCTCCACACTTTTGAGCTAGAGGGTCAAATATAGTCTATAGTCTCAAATATAGCTTACAGTCAAAATATTGTAACAGTATAACTTGATCTGTCAACATGATGGCAGTCGATCTTCACTCGCATGTACGTCTTGCCACTAGACGCTTACTTGCTGCAGGACATAGGCTGTAGTTCACAGCCATCAGCATCATTTAAATATTACACACACAACCTTTAAAACTGTTAAGTTTGGTACAGAATGTCTCAGCCTCCCGTGTCACTTGAACCATCAATCAAACCAAAGTCACAACTGACTTCTTGAACAACATTTTCTGGAGTATGAGAGGGACCGGGGAATATATTTCCTTTTCATTTCCATGCAGCGTCTAGGCACTCTACAGGCATTTCTTTTTTTCTTTGGAATTTTCAGTTGATGAAATGTTAATGTCGAAGTGGTGAATTACCCAGATTTGGTGGTTATTTGCCTGTCACGCCAACTATCCAGGAAAAACCATTAGGAAGAACTGCAAATGCAAAAGCTTTGAAGAGCCAGAGATGGCTTCATTCCTCTGGAAAAAAGCTGAACATTTATTTACAGGCATATTGCAGGGCTTATTACACCATAGCAAATTTGTTCTGGATAGCAAAGTACAAAATTTAATGTGTTAAGCTCGTGTACATTCTCAGGTCAATACACACAGCTAATGCAGGCACACTGCTGATGACAGAAGCTCCCATATTGTACATATTGCAGCTTCAACCCTCTGCTGTGAACAGATGGGTTGTAAAATAAATGCACCATCATCCAAATCAACTCTACAGCTTCAATCAAATCTCCCTGTTATGAGATCCTGTGACTCGGTCACCATCACGACCCCGACTGACTGTCCAAAGCATGTATCAATCCTAGCCTACTTCTGGCTCTCTGTGCTATAAATAGCAGCTCGAGTGTGGAGTCTAGTGCAGAACACGGTGTAACATAATGGGACTATTACGTAAGGTCCCATCCTGAGCATCTACACAGGCTGACCCCGGGTCTTCCTTCCCGTGGGGCCCATGATGATGCTGCTGCTGAGGTAACAGACAGCTGGGTCACCCTCGCTGAGTGAACATCCCACAGGCAGCAGCAAGAGAGACTTAGGCATCTGTCATTTTCAGGAAATGTCTCAGTATGTTGGAGGAGCACTAATTTAAAGAAAAAAGGATTTAATTCCACGCTTTATGCTTTTAGACTTGTTTGCACAACCCTTCACAGACTGCATTCATACACACAACTAATTTGCTTTTAAATTAAAGCCTCTCTGTGGCCACAATTAAGCTCTCAGACACTTTAAACTTGAAATGACAACAATGCTTTTTTTGTTTTTAAGTCAGCACTGATTTCATATATTTAAGCAAGACCATCGCTTTGCCTCAAGTTTCCAATTGAACCGTTCTGTTTTAAAACCCTGTTTTGCATTGATGCCCAAATCAATAGGACCAACACAAAAGAAGCAAAAGAAAAAAAAAAATGGGTTCATTGCATGTTAGATCACACCATTGAACACTCAATATTTTTCATCTCTGCTGCTGTTGCATGTAAGTTCAGCACGCAGTGATGACTTCATCAGTTCACATAAAAATTAACATCCATTAGGTTATATACTATTTAAACTGCCTATTCCTTAAAAAAAACAGAATAATGAAAGTATCATTTTCACCATATTCTTTGAGTGTATTTGAAACTAAATTATAGGCCTATTCTGAGGTAGCCTATTAAAATAAATGTCAATAATAGCCAACATTTGCTGCTTCTAGCAGTAGAACGTAGGAATATTTGTAATGATGCTGACCCTGGTAATCCTCAGTATCAGATCTGAACTGTGCTACTGCTCTGAAGTTTAAAGGGAAACACAAGACAGATGTTGACAGTGAAGGTTTCAGAGAGAGGCAACGTAAAATATGACACAAAATGCAATTAGGGATTATTTAGGGTGGCAGAGTTGGTATTTTGCTAGCAGCATTTGATTTCAGATCAATGCTCTGCTGCTATAGCAACCTCTACTGGGACAGTTCTGCAGCAGTTTAACTGATTTTAGTTACTTTGGAGCCATTTGTCAAAATGGTGACCAAGGAAATATTTGCCATTTAGTTGTTGATTTGTGACAAACCAAGCCGTCTGAGGCCTAAAAC
Source organism: Amphiprion ocellaris (assembly GCF_022539595.1). Taxonomy (NCBI): domain Eukaryota; kingdom Metazoa; phylum Chordata; class Actinopteri; family Pomacentridae; genus Amphiprion; species Amphiprion ocellaris. The sequence continues at coordinate 15,335,745 of NC_072774.1, forward strand.
AACATTCAACTGAACTATGTGGACTTAGACAAACTGGCTGAACTAAAATGATTGTATTCAACCAATCAGAAAAGTTTAGCACTAGTTTTGGAATTTCACAAAGTGCTATTGTACCCCTTAAGCAGGGACTTTGTGGGAGGTAAAATTATTTCCCCAGAATTTAATGTATGCCATATTCCTGCCATGGAAAGGTAGCTTGAAATATAAACACCAATTTTCACATTTTTGGTTAGATACTTACAGCATGTTGCCTGGAGGGGTGTATTGATCCTTGTGAGGCATGAGGAGGCCAAACTTCATCTATGAAAAAAAAAGAAAAAAAATCAAGAGGAAAAAAAACTGCTGCATTGTGCAGTTTCTGAACAAAACCATTACCTTTGCTTCTCTCTCATTACACTCATATATATATATATATATATATATATATATATATATATATATATATATATATATATATATATATATATATATATTAAACTGGCCAATCAGGACACATCTACAATCCGTCCTGCCCACTCAGGTAACCTATCAAATGGCCTCCACAAGGAAGAAACTCAGGTGAGAACTTCTGCCAACTTAATGTGTTTGTATTAGTGATGGTGAGATGAAGCCTCATGAGCATGGACTGTATGCTCATGAGGCATCGAACCACTCATGCCAACTGGTTCGAGAAAGGGTTAATTTCTTGAAGCTTCACGTGCACATGAAACCTCCTACTGGCCAACTGTATAATCACAGGCAGCTGTATCTGAACCACATGCCTGATGCATTGAATTTTTACCCCGCCGAAGAACGGCGGAGTTAGTACGCCGTCAGCCTTATTTTAAACACAAATTCACCTTTCTGTCCTTCACTTATTTCTTCAGGAAACACCGTCAGAGCTTGTCCCCATCCCGGCTAGCTGCTTCTAAGTTTAGACACATCCTTTGCTAGACAGCAACAGCGCGGAACCGTTTTCTTTCATCTTTACGTTAATTTTCGGACTTTTCGGCAGCGTCTTCTTCATGTCAAGAAACCGCTTCTTAGACAAACACTTCCTGTTCCGCTGGAATGGTGACAAAATAAAAGCCAGAAACATTAAAAATACCCCTTCAAAATAAAAGCATGGAGGGAACAGTTATTTTAACACTAGCAAAACAAAGGCTTGCCAAAAGTGATGAACTGATCAACAGACCTTTATAAGAGTAATTTACACGCAGTTCAGTATCCATACATAACATTGCACATGCATAACACATGTCTGTGCTCAGCCCAAGGTCATTTTTTATTGAAGAGTTCATCCATCGGAAATGATACGTCAACTGAGCAGCGTTGGCGGAGTACTGCGCTCTCTGAGTGCTTCTCTAGTTTTGTCTGTTATGGCTGTTGGGAATGACTATAAATTACAAAAAAAATGTATGACCAAAAATTTCTGTACATAAATGATCACGTGTATAATAAAATCTATTTTCATGTATTCTGTGTGTGTAAATTTTCCCAAAATGGTACTATCATATGATATGGCAGCAGGGATGGACTAGCTATCTGGCATACCGGGCACTGTCCCCGTAGGACAGACTATCTCCAAACTATCTCCCTCTCTCTTAACTATATAAACGCTATCCAAACTCTAGTATTCAAATCTCAACTGACTGCAACTCTATCAAAAACCCACATTTTGAATGGAGCCTGAAGGCTTTATATTGCTGTCAAACCTTGCGGCAAAATCTGAACCACTTCCCGAAGCAGTCACATGGTTCAGCCAAGCAGCGAGGCTTCGGACGTCATCATTTTTGGCTCCTCCTCTAAATGAAGCAAGCCTCGATACGCGATTCGTGGAAACGCCCCCTCCATTACTCGACACATGCTTCTAAGCCTCGGCACATCTGGCAACATCACTAGTTTTTATTAACATGCTGTAAGTAAACTTTAAAGTACAATTTTCCCTGTAGCCACTGAACTAAAAGTAAACAGACAAAATAGTGTCGTTCATGCCCACTTCTCTACACAAAAGGTCTGCATGAGGTCAAGTAGAGAGCTCTTGCATGCGAAATGTTTGGAAATTTAACACTTAACTAAAGCCATTTTTTCCCCCAAACCTTAAACAAGGGACTTCTTTTGCCTGAACCTGAACTACAAACTGGTCTCAGGAGGTGAACCTCAGTCTCTGGTGTCATTTTCCCAATTGGTCGATCCATAAAATAACAGTAAATAATGAACAATCCTTATTATAGTTTCATACCCGTGCCAAAGTGTCATATTTAAATATGTTCAGAATCCAGATATGGAAGGTTACTATTATTTGTGACACCTTTGAGAAGATACCAATGGAAACATTTGACATTCTTGGCGAATCCATTATTCCATTATAGAAACAGGCGTGAGATTAATTTGATGTCTGACAGTTCTATTTTAAGCATACAACCTGCACGGATACTAAGAGCAGTGGAGTGTATTTCTATTCTCTGAAGAGGTATTTTGTAAGTGAGATGCTATAATTAAGACCACAGTGAGTAGGACATCTGAATCATCATTTAATGTTCTGAACACACAACCCAGCTATTACCAATCACATCTTTGTTTCTGTTCATGATATCATGAAAATCGCAGCAATACTTAGGAAGTGTTCTTGTTATGTTTTCAGACACCAGACTTCTGCAAACTGCTTTAAAAAAAAAAATAAATAAAAAAAAAAAAAAAAAATATATATATATATATATATATATATATATATATATACATATATATATATATATATATATATATATAAAATCAACGCATTAAAAAGATACATGCATGTCCTTTTAAGACAATTGATTGCTCTGAGATTTTTCACTCAGATGATAGAAATCTGAGCAATTTCTAGTTTTAAGCCCATCTCCCACAGCACCCTGTTGGTTTTCAGACAGCAGAGCCTGAAAGGAAACAGTTCCCTGCGCAAAGAGCAAATGTAGAAATAGGACGACACGACATCTTTGCATGTACGTCTGTCATGTGTGCTCGCATGTGCCCACATTTGTGGATTCATGCATGTTCCCTACATCCCCATGCGGAGCGTTGAACTAACTCTACAGTATTTTCATAGGATGAGTCACTGGAACATTCTGTGGCTCCAAGAGAGCAAATCACATTTGTTCGCTCTTCCCATCTGCCATGTAATGTGAAAAGGAGCAGAATAAACGACGACTCACACAGACAAATAATATGTTGAAGCCGATGCGTGAAGCCGGTGTTTGGACAAAGATAAAACTCACATCTGTCGAATATGAAATAAACCGAGTTAAAAACAAAGCAAATGAAAATGCAGAATGTAGGCTGAACTAATAATCTTCCAAATGTCTGCTACTGTCTTCATCTTTGCTACTGCAGCCTCAGTGCTTTGGTGTTTTTGTACTACACTTCCCAGAGATCACCTGTCCAAACAGTGTAAGCTTGACTGACATGATTCCGTCCGTCCATCCGTCACTGCTTTATCATCTAGAGTGTCTTGTGGGATTGAAGCTTAATTCAGCTGACATTGACTGAGACACTGATACATTACCAGTACTGTAATTTTCAACTGAAAAAGCATTTTTTTTTCTGACATGCCTTTCTCACCAAAATAATGTGTATCCCTACATACTAATAACATTTTGAGTGCATTTCCTGTCCTGTGATTTCTGCAAAACTTTTTTTCTTAATTTCTTTAACTACTGCTCTTCGAGCTGGTTTACTACTGTACTTCTTGAATCCTCGTGCATACCATCTTTGGTCAGCCAAAATGTGTTTCACAGCATCCCTCAAGCTCTCAGCATGGTGCATGTAGAAAGATGTGTGACGCATGAGCACACAGTGCTCAGTGGTTACAAGTGTAGGCAAACTCATGACTTGAAAGTCATGCTCACCAACATTGGAGTGGGTGCTGTGAATTAATCACTATACACTTCATGGACTCTATATAAAGATGGACCACATGGCGGCTCTCTGGAAGTGAAGCCAAAACATCTTGACTTCTCTCATAAACCCCTCCATGTGAGCAGATGGGATATCAGCCAAATTAAAAAGTGCATCTTAAATTTTTTCCAAATATAGTTTCGATCATATTAAGCAATTGTCATTGTCTTTTAGTTTATTTGATGCAATAAAAACAGTTGATATCAGCTGTGACTGACATCTGCTTTCATCAAAATTGTTATAAAGGCACCCAAAGAACCTCTGATCAAGTTATTACGGTCATCTTAGTACTAATTATAATTTACATAAGAGCACAACCTATCTATGAAGAAAAAACTAACAGACTTTGGGTGCGTTCAAATACCCATCCTTCTTTTTTTTTTAACTGTATAGAAAAAACACATTTAGGTATGTTGTAATACAAAGCATGTCAAATGCAGTATGCCTCATATACTATAATGTTCTATTACATTCAGTTGCATTTTGCAGTATGCAAGTCATCATGCTTTACTGACCAGCCTGACCCACAATCCTTTGCACAGTGGAAGACTGTGTTTGCATGAGTATAAATAAGCTTAAACACAAATGGATGACAGCTCATTTCCCACTCCAGCTACTACAGGGACATAGCTGGAATGCACTACAGAGCACTATGTCCCCGTTATATGCATATTGTATGCTGCAGTATGTACTTTGTAATGGCAACTGCAGTACATGCTGAAAGGAAAAGTATGCCATTTGCAACACAAACCCAACGCTGCAGCAACTTGGCTACATGTGATCTGAGGCTCACATTTAGTACATGCAGGACTCTTAATGCTGCATCTCTATCCCCTGATCCCTACAGCACAGACTGCTTGCAAATGATGTCCACGATATTTTGCACAGTGGAAGGAAGTGGCAACATGTCGTCCACCTCTCTGTACGGTCTATGGTTAACAGCATGTACACAGGATAGTGTCTGACATTTCAGACTTTGAGAAACCTGTAGTAGTCCTGCATGATGGATGCTTCTCTGTTAACAGGTCTGATTCTGCCTCAAGGTGTTGGTGGAGGATGGGTGCATGAAGCATACAATGAATCACAGTCCTGATCTATGACTGCCATGCTATTTCATGCTACAGTTCAATATATATTTACTCAGACGTTAACCCCCTGAGGAGCTCAAAATTTGCTGGAATGAAAAAAGATACTCAAAGTACAAAGTCACCAGATGTTTGCTAATCCTCTAAGTGACCTATATGGTGGCGGGAAAAATGCTATGTTATGCAGGTTTAAAGCAGCAAAATAAAATAGTTTGTTGCTGAGGGAAGACTGATAATCACTCCATGTCTTCACCGAAGCCAAGACAAACCTGACTGAGTTTAGCTTAGCATTATAGGATTAAACTGACACACATGAAGATAAAGCATATCTAGGGTATAGCATAAAATTATATCCACGAGTAGTCTCTGTGGGCCTTATTCTCGCTGGATGCTCGTCTCTCATGTGTCTTTGTATTTTTTTTCCACAAATAATTGAAACAGCTGTACACTCCTGCAGCAGTTAAAAGGGTTTTGAAACTGCCACAGCTGATTGGTTGAAACACCTTTTAGTTCCCACTATACTCATATGAGCTCACCTAGTCTCATATAACATTGGGGCAGCTGCTTCGCTCTCTGTGGCTGTTTCTGAGGGTCACGTGTTCATGTTGTTAAGCTTTCTAGGAAATATTGATAATTAATGTTACATGACATCATTTCTATTATGCAGATTAATTGATATAATGCACAAATATATCCTCCAAGCCATCCTGGTTGACTCCCTCCAAACATACCACTATTAGTTCAATCCATATGGAGACTGTGCATACAGGATCAACACTGGCTTTTAAAGGTTTAAAAAAAACTGCAACATTTTTCGTCGATCTCTGAGTTTTGATAACAACTGAGGAAATTATGTTTAATCAACAAACTACACTAAGATATGGGGAGTTATTTTTTCCTAAACACTTTCAATTACCAGTCTTATTTGTCTGAAATTGTCCAGGCATGGTAAGATAGGGAAGGATAGCTGACCTGAAGGTGAATCAAGCCAGTTCCATTAAGTTACCTCAATTTGAATTCAGTTTTAAGTCAACTAATTCAGAAATTGCATTTAAATCACATACTATATTAATTTGATGCAATTAACATTATTCTGTCAACCCAACCCATTAAAATAATGTCTGCAGCTTAAAATGTGTATCTAAATCTGGGGATTAGATTTTTCAAAAAATCTTGCAACCATGCATTCAAGTGGTAGGAACAGGTACCTATCAACGACTTTTAGTGTGAGTCTCTGTGCACATTGATGCTCCAGCATCAGCAGTTACTTGGCTAATGATTAGCTGACTGGTTTAAAGAGGAATCCTAGTGGACTAAATCTATTTACACTTCTTGTAAGGGGTGAGAGGGGCCTCTGGCAGCTGTTGTGAAGTTTTTGGATACAATGTTGATTCTCTCAGCTGATTTATTCAGCCAAGTTTATTCTAGCTTCTGCTTTTTCTCCACCAAGATGCCCCCAGTTAGTGAGTTTTATAGGTAGGTTACTTTTGACAGAACCAGGCAGGCTGTTTCCCCTTCTGTGTCCAATTATATTGCTAAGCTAACCAAATCACCCGCTGGCAAGGAGGCAATTAAATAGATTTCCCAAAGAATCAAACTCCTCTGTTGTTTACATCCATTTACAGAGCATGTATTAACTGATCAATACCACATAAATCATAGGTGGATGGCTCTGAAGTGTTTAAAGCCCATTTTCACATTACATTCCCATTAATCAATATTGAAACTTTGTAATAACTGTTCACATAAAGAGCAGTCAATTTAAAAGACTATTTTCAAAAAAATAACTTCATGTCATAAAGACACTCAACTACAAAATGATGATGATGCACTGATAGTCATGTACTTACTCCCGGTACAGAAGCAGTGATCAGCATTGCAAAGGTGATGCTGGTGAAGCATTCAGGTGTTCACAGGTTTTCCCATCTTTCACATCACTCTTTTACTGGACACCTTCAGTTAGTTTTGCAAATTATGATTTTCATGCAAAAATACATACAACGTCATGGTTTTTCTGAATCAGGCAATAGTTATCAGACTACTCCATAATATTAGGAATAAAATAAATAGTTGCCTTCCTACAAAATAGTTAAGATTAAATCCATCTGCATTAATGCACCAATTGAAAATAATAATACACAATAGTATCACAGTCACAGGTACATTTCCCTTTGCTTGTAACAGAGTTTGTTTTTTGTTTTTGTTTTTTTTCTTAAGCACAGTACTTTCTTCACCGTTTCTTGGGTTTTTGATGAATGGATATTTTGACTCAGGGTTTTCTGCCTTTCTAGTTAAATGCCTTCACAGCCCTCTCAGAGCAGCGAGAGGAGAGTTTGAGCTGAGAGAGGAGCTGGTTAATTGTATCACTGCAAAGACGTAGCTGCTTTTTGGGAGAATATTCATTTTTATTATGGCTATTTGGCCCGACCAGGATAGTAGTGTTTCCCATCATTCCAAATCACGTTTAAGTTTTTCGGTAAAGAGGTCCAAATTGAGTTTAAAGGTGTCACTTGGTTTGAAAGTTCCTAGAAATTTAATAGACTGGAAAGGATGGACAAAGAGTACGTTTTTGACCACTGCGTCCCAGAGGAGTCACAGAATCTTAGACTTGGACCAGTTTATGGAGGAGCCAGAAACCTTATTCCTCGTCTTCCTCTCGCCAGTGAATCGTATCCATTCCAGAGTGTCTTGTGGTTTTTGTTTTGGGCAGTTTGAGTGCTTTGTGCTTTCCCATATGAGGCTTAGAGAATTTTATGTTCTTTTCTTTATGACTTTTATAGAGCTGATGATATTTCATATTTCTTTTTATGGTCAAAACAATCCAATGAAAATACCAAAATCCAGCAATGAAGTGATCCAAACAAATGCTGTCTGTGTGTCTAAACCCTGATTGTTCTCTCTCACAGGACTTGCACAACGTTATTCTATTTGGACACAGGCTTGCTCGAGTATAGAATATTGGTCATATTTCTACTACAACATAGCTTATATTCTAATAAACTGAAACTGTAATAAATGTAACTGTAAAAGTGCAGAAAATGCCAGCAGTGCAAGGAATTGTTGTGCAGATTTTACCATGGTTTAAGATGATATGATATAGTCCGGTTTATGTTAACATCAGCCAGCGATGCTGATGTTGTAAACTCTTCTAGCAGATGGGATGAAGGACCTGCGATAGCGCTCTTTCTTGCAGGGTGGATGTCTCAGTCTGCTGCTGAAGGAGCTGCTTAAAGACCCCACAGTGTCATGCAGTGGGTGAGAGGGATTGTCCATGATGGATGTGAGCTTTGCCAACATCCTCCTCTCACCCACCTCCTCTATGGAGTCCAGGGAACAGTCCAGGACAGAACCGGCCCTCCTGACCAGTCTGTTTAGTCTCTTTCTGTCCCTTTCTGTGTTTAAAGGCTTCCCTTATCCATCACTTTGGTGATTAATGATATACAGGCATCATATTGAACTTGACCAATTGGATTTATCAGACGAATGAGTCAGAGGTTGTTAAATAGCTGCCATTACACAGTGGACAATGAAATAGCAGCTGCTTTGCTTCCCTTTTACATTAGAGCGAGCCCTGTGAGATCTAATTCTCATTGACTTCTTACTGATCGTCTATCTTGAGTGACATTTCCTTGTTCCATTAAGTGAGCCCGTGGGCAGAATTCCCTCACCGCCAATTAGTTGGATTTCATGCAAGGTGAAGGCTGCACCCCTCTACACTGGGATCAATACATCGGCTCCTCATCCTGTTGGTGGATTGCTTTAATAACGCAGAAGATCATTAAAAAGCAAGAGAATGTGAGCACAGCTGCACAGAGAAGCACTCTTAGTGTCAGTGTCGAGGAATATTCAGTAACATTAACAGGTTAATATCACTGCGCTGCAATAAATAAACAGGCTTAGTTAAACATTAAGCAGTTTTTTTTTGGCTTCACAATGTCTTCCCCTCGTCATATTTATAGCTGTTTAAACATGATATGAAGATGGAAATAAGGATTAAATGTGAGTAGCTGAAGAACATTCCCAGAGGGACTGTAGACAACTACTCCCTAAGCTCTCTTTACTTTGTCCCATTTTCCAGTAATCATTTATAGAAAGAGACTGAACACAAACAGATCTGAAACACATTAAGCTAAACCTGATCACCAATATGCATCTGCAGCACTTATCGTTAGGGATTAGAAGAAAAAAAAACTATAATATTAAGTCTCAGTAAGTTGTCTATTCACAGCTTTATTTTCTAGAATGTTTTTTTTATTACAGCTAATGCTAAAATGTTACAAGCACTAACCTTTATATAGGTTTTAATGTTTGTCTACAGCTTGCTACTGTAACTAAATAAAGCGATCCCCTACAGACATACTTCTACATGTACAAAAACTACTACATAATGCTATAAAATTACTATATAATAATTAGGGTTTGCTTTTTCCATATAAAACTCCAGTGACCTCATTAAAAGTCATTCTACCTCACTGAAAAGTAATGAGCAAACATTTTCCACAGCACTGAAAAGTCCACTCTCACCGTAAGAGAGCTGGAGGCTTTTATATATGACCCATGTGTCTGAATGGGATATGGGTCACAAAGTGATTAAACAAATATCTGAGGTTCAAGGTGGAAACAGAAATGCTGGAAACTGCTTCTGCATTGCTCTTTATGATGCTGAAACTGAAGAGCATCACACAAACAAGCTGAATGTTTGTGATCACCAGGCAACCACAGTGGTCAGCACACTGTAAGACCGAACAGTTAAAGCTCACTAAAAAAATAGAGTTGTAATCACTCAAAAAAATAAAGATAAAGATAAGATAAGATAAAGTTCCTTATTTCTCCCCACTCCAGGGGAAATTTACATTGTTACAGCAGCTTTATTTACAATATATACAAGGGTGGCAAAAATTTTTTAACAGAAAAAATAAAAATAAAAATAAAGTTTAAAAAGTTCACCTCTATATTTCTGGGTTATATGTATTCGTTTTAAATTTTAAGTTTACAGTACTTAACCGCTTTAATTCATTTTTGTTCGTTTACTCACTTTTCACAGTAAATCCCATATCTGACGTCACAGACGTAAGTACGTGCTCCTCCTTGACCGAGCAGGAGAAATCCGCCATGTTTTCTCAGCTCGATTCGGAGGAGGAAAGGTCGCCACTCCTGGGCTAACTGGTGTTGTTACTACATTAAAATCGAAGAAGGACATTTATTTCTGCAAGAAAATTCATTGTGGGCTGCGTGGGACGAGTTTTTGAAGTGGAAGCATAGCCTAAAGCGGTGAATGTCGCTGTGGCATGTGAGACTTTCCGAATCTGCTCAGACGGCCTCCACCTTGACCGCACTGACCGCCATCACGTTGGTTTTTGCTTTGGCTGTGCTAATCTGGTGAGTAAACGCTGATCATTTACTGTTATAGTTCACTGCAGTGCTACATGTATGTATGCATCAAACGTATTTAATGATAAGTGGTAGTGAACTATTACCTTAAAGTATGAATGTGTTTTGTATTTAAGAAGTCAGTGTGATTGTACTAAAGGTACACTTTCTTTTTTAAAAAAATAAGAGTGGTTAATTTTTCGACTGAGGCTGAATGTTCTTTAATACTTTGATGATTTCCGGGGCTCACTTACAGGGAATATCTCGGTAGTGCCGTCTGCATACACACACCGGAGCATCCATAGCATATTAGCGCGGGACGCACCGGACCGGAGCATATTTCCGTTAGCGCGCGCGCACACCGACACCAGCAACGTAGCTTACAGATGTACGGGAGCGCGGCGGCTCCTAAACACTCATACGCAGTTTATTAAACTGCGGTTAAAACTGCTTTCTCGCGGCGACTGAACTACACACGTTAGCTGCACTACGTTGAACAGGCGCTCTGTGGCTTTCACAAACGGTCGCCTGTACTGATAGCATTCAGGTGAGTTTTGCTCACATTCATATAAAACTGCACACACGGCACACCACTTCTCATTGCTCGGATTAAAGTGTATCCACGCAGCTGAGTCTTCAGCATTTTTGTCATCTGTTTACCTGGTGCTGTTGATATGCCTGCATTTGTACATGTAAAGTATGCTGCTGACAAACTAATTTTTTCTATGATTTTGTTCAGCATCTAAAATAGAACTATAAAAACTAGCTTATCTTTTCAATTCTTTCTCCAGGCTAAAATTGAGATTGCTGGCTGCTGTACAATCTTCTCTCTCTGGTATGTTGAAGGTCAACAATCAACTTTAATACACACTTATTGCTCAACACATGAAAAAAATCTAATGGAAATGCAAAATCTGTGCTGCTGTCTTTGATAAGAGGACACGTGTTTGAACACTGTCGTTTGCGTCATAGTAATGTTTCCTCCGTCAGCCCATTGCCATGTCTCTATGATGACTGTCTGCACCTTTCAGTCAGTAAATGCTTTGAAAATTCACTTAACATGGCTACATACTCAGACTATTGTGCAAAGTGGAAATCACATGGAATGTGTATCATTTATCTGTCCAGTGTGTGGATTCAAGCAGCCCTTTAATGAGAAAACTGTAATCAGTCATTTAAGAACACATTTGAAGCAGCATGAGATGGGGGATTGTCCATTCAAAAATTGTCACTACCGTACAAATGTGTATTCCTCTTTTAATGCCCACAAAAGTAGGAATCATCCAGATGGCGATGTCTCAGATTTCAAGAATGAGATAGTCTTGACAGAAACTGCACACATTGACAGCTCAGTGCAGAGTCAAATTGAATCGGGCAATGCTGGCCCCTCTCAGAATTTCCCTGAATTGGATACTCCTGTCTGTAATCCTCATGAGTGTAGTTATGACATTGTTGAATTGCAGGCTCAATTGAGAATGAACTTGGCTTCTTTGTTCTTGAAAGTGCACAGTGTTCTTCATGTATCAGAGATAGCAATACAAGACATAGTTGACAGTTCGGTACAAATATTCTTATTGTCTAAACCTCTTGTAAGAGACTCAGTCATCATGGTACTGCAAGAGCATGATCAGTCTGTCAGTGATGTTCTTCTTAATGAATTAGTGGAAGCCATCATGAAAAGTAATGTCTTGGTCAGTGCAACTGCAGAAGGTGCAGAGCTGTCCACCACTAAGCGGAGGAAAACATTTATTAGGAGCAACTACCTCTGGTAATGCCAGTGCAATATACTGTAGATGTCAGTGGGCACACAGCAGTCTACGTTCCAATACTACAGATGCTTCAAACAATGTTTAAAGAAACTGATCTTCTTGATAAAATTCAAGAAGCTAAACCATCACCACCTGGAACATACATGTGCCATGAAGATGGGACATATTTCAAAGAAAATCAGTTACTGTCAGAAGAGGGAGAGCTTAAACTGTCACTGATTTTGTATGTGGATGACATTGAATTAGCAAATCCTTTAGGCACAGCTAGAAAGATCCACAAGCTTTGTGCAGTATATTGGTTGCTTGCCAATGTACCCAGTAAATATAGGTCCAGCCTGCATGTCATACAGCTAGCTCTGCATTGCAAAGTACCCGACATGCAGAAGTGTGGTTATGAAAGTGTCCTGTCACCTTTGTTGAAAGACTTACAGACTCTTGAGCAGGATGGCATTTTCATTGAAAGTCTTGGTCAGTGTATCAGGGGCACTGTGATGTGTGTAGCAGCTGATAATTTGGCAGCTCATGGTCTTGCAGGTTTTGTGCAGTCTTTCCGGGGAAACTATGTGTGTAGATTCTGATGCTGTACTACAGACCAAATTCAGACCAGTGAAGTATCTGAAGCAGTGTTTGCCATGAGGACGAAGGCCGACCATGATCTACATGTGCAAAATGTTGTGCAAGGAGAAAATGTAATCCATTATGGTGTTACTGGTGAGTGTGCTCTCAGCAAGGCATTGCAGCATTTTCATCCCATCACTGGTTTCCCACCCGATATACTGCGTGATCTGTTTGAGAGTATTGTACCAATTGAGCTGGCCTTGTGCATTCATCAAATGATTCGACTTAAATATTTTACTCTTGAGTATTTAAACACAAAAATTCGCACATTTCCATATCAGCACTCTGATAAGCTTGATAAACCGCAACTAATACCAAAGAATTTTGCAACAAAACGAAGCATGGGTGGGAATGGGCATGAAAATGCCACCTTGTTCAGGTTATTACCACTTATGGTAGGAAGTAAGGTTCCTGAAGGAGATGAAGCATGGGCTATATTGATGGACCTTAAAGAAATTGTGCAGCTAGTGTTGTCTCCATCTGTCACAGAGGAATCCCTGCAATACATGCAGACTAAAATACGTGATCACAGACAGGGTCTTACAACAGTCTTTGCAGACTTGAAGCTCAGACCCAAGCATCATTATGTTGAATACTACCCAGACCTGACGAAACGTTTTGGTCCCTTAGTTCACCTATGGACCATGAGGTTTGAAGGAAAACATAGATTTTTCAAAGGGTAATACATGATGCACAAAATTTCAAGAACATCTTGAAAACTCTTGCTACTGGACATCAGCACATGATGGCGTATTACCGCAATGCCCCCTCATTTTTCAAACCTCACACACAAGCTGCAAATCTCACCTCTGTCCAAGTTGCTACTCTGCCTCAAGTGGCGCAAGACTTCATAGAGACCAAGACTGATAGCCAAACCAGATACAGTACATCAAAGGTCTCTATGAATGGCACAGAGTATGCAAATGGTATGTTTGTTTCTGCAGGCCAGAGAGGAGGACTTCCAAAATTCAGCAGAATTGAGCACATACTGCTTGTGAATAACTCTGTTTACTTTGTTTGCAGGAACTACGAGTGCTGGTATAGTGAGCATCTGAGATCATTTGAGCTGACATCATCAGACACTTGCTCTGTGCATCTGCTGACCGAACTAAATGACACAGTAAGTCTCGCGGCATACTCCATTGATGGACATTTACTGTTAACACAGAAAAGATTTATTATGGTCAGAGACGTGGAGGACTAAATTGCATTTAGAAATTGGGACTCATACTACAGTAAGATCCGGCCAGAGCTTCATATGATAATCTCCTGAAGAAGAAATTACAATGTACAATCTGAATCACAGTTTTTCTCACCTCACTTTCTTGAAACACTGTTCAGAAATAAATTCACACAAGTTAACAACAAATTAATTTATTCTCTCTTTTCTTTTTAAAAAATAGGAGATGGCAGCACAAAATTTCCTACCACATGTCCATGTCTCCACAGACCTTGTGAGGAGATGATGTTATCCTCATGTCCGGAATCTGTGGATGATTTAAAAATAATGATAAAAGAGAAATTTAATCTTGACTTTGACTTCAGCCTCTCATACGAAGATCCAGACTTTGATGGACAACTGTTCACTAGTAGATATTGAGGAACTTCTACAGAAGGCTGTAGTAAAAGCTATAAGATTTGAGAGTGATGACAGCTCAGTAGCATCAGATGACACAATAATATTGCCCCATGCCATGACTCCAGAAAGAGCTGAGAAATGGCCTCAGGTTTTTCCAGTGCCCACTTTTTCCTATGAGGTAGAATTCATACTCAGTGAAGGGAATGCTACATATGTGACAACAGGGAAAACTCTCAAGTTATCTAGAGGGCCAAAGCATGACATCCTTGAGACTCTCGCTGCCAAAATGCATAGCTGTAAAGCATACCCCAGTGATAGGGAAGTTTCAGTGGTAGCAGAAGCTCTTGTAACTAAGCATCCTTGTCTAAAAGAACCAGGATCTCAGACAGGGTGGTACGGTTGGAAAAATAGTCTGAAGTTTAAAATGGAGAACTACCGCACTAAGTTAAATCGGGCTGGATTTCAGGAGGTAGCTGTAAATTCAGGGAAGAGAAGTAGAAACAACCCAGAGAAACAGTCTCCTCACAGTAACATCAAAAGACCCAAGAAGGCAGAAGTGAACTTCCTCCCCAATTACCCAAGGGGTGAAGATGCTGCAAGCCTTGAGCAACTGAGACTGCAAAATGTGGACGAAGTGAAGATGAGTGACAAAAATCTTGTCCATATTACAACGTTATTGCAGACCACGTTTGCCCTGCGGCGCAAAGAGGTTGTCAATGATGACCTACCTGTTGCTGAGATCCTGGAACAGTGGCCTGCCCTCAAAATAGAGTCACAGGTGAATAGATTTTCCTTTGTACACCTGTTTTAGCACATGTACTATGTCCTTTTTGTATCTGTGTCAGTGATAACTGGGTCAAATTTACATATGAAAACTGCATATTATCAATCAAATCATAGTTCAAAATGTTAAGCTGTTTTTCTTACAGGGCCACAGACAGCCGATAAACACATACTTAAACACAGAGTTAAGCACTGATTTATATCTCTGCAGATCTGTGCTGAGTTTCACAGAATTACAAACATGAACCTGAAGAATCACTTCTATGCTGTGTTGGATCGACATTCTCCCCATCTTCAGAACTTGTTCAGGAAGAAAGCTGCTCGCACTGGGAAAGTGGCTGAAGTTCTGGGTCAGCTCTTTGGGATTTATGACCTCCAGGTCAGTGGGTTACACTTCCTGATGCCTGAGAAAGATACTGCAGTGGATTTGAGATAGTTTATATTTGATCTGTGTCTGTAAAGATATGATATGACAATACATAGTATTGTGTGTCTGTGAATTTACAATACGTTCTCACATTTAAGGAACATGTTGACGTCCATGTAAGACGAGCTGCTGTCCTCCGTGCTCTCACTGTCTATCTACATGAAGATGACTCTGGCTTTCTAAAGATGTGGCACGTAAGTGAGCTTGTTGTTTAGAATGTATGACAGTACCGGTGTAAAAAGTGTATTCTGCCTTGTTGTCATCAGAAATGGATCTGAGCTGTTTTACTGCAATGTAAAATAACCAAATTGTTGTGAACACAATTTAAACCTAAGATGTGCCCCAATTCTATTTTTTGGTTAATATTTATTGACACCTGAAGGAAATAACATGGATAGATAGTGATTAATTATGTTTGACAGGTCTCTTTAACTGTCCCCTTATATGTCACTGGGGACAGCTAAAGAGACCTGTCAAACGTAATTAATCACTATCTATCCATGTTATAGTGATTGCATTTTTTTAACTTTAAATTTGACGCACCAGGTAATGGTTCTCTTTTTCTGTTTTTAGGTGGAGCAGTCTGATGACCCAGACATTGATGACATACCTCTTGGACTCCTCTCTGTTGGTGCCAATTCAAGAGATGTCACATTCTTCTGCCCAGAGAAGATTGCAGTCGTGGTTGAGGGTAACATAGTTATCAGTGTCTCCACAATGGCTGATGCATATGTCATGCTGTTTGCACTGATTTACTCCCTGCATCTAAGTTACCCAAAAGAGTTGTCCAACACATTTGACTTTATCCAGAAAGTCTTGATGGGTCTGGAGGATGGGAAGTTGAGGCCCAGAGTGCTGAGTCTTATAAATGACCTTTTAGCCATGGAGTAAACTCTGTGTTGGAGTTTCAGTGTCCACTTCTGTTTCTTTTGGGACACAGCCTAGAAAGGATTTTTACACATTTTACAGGTGTGTGTGTTGAAAGTATTGTTGTTCATGTTGTTCAGCTTAAAATATAACTTGTGGATTTTTGAACTTGGGCTGTACAAACAAAAATCAGATTGATCAGTGCTGTATTCAGTGAGTTATTTAAGTCAGTTTGGCCTTAAATTGAAAATTGGTTTGTAAAGCATTGTGCAGGCATCTGTTATCTGTCAAAAGTATGCTAATAAAAGTGGTTGTCATGGAAATAAAAAAGTTAGAAATTGTTTCCATAATGATGTCAGATGCTTATGACAAACTGAACTGGTTAGCAGCAAAACAAGCAACCTGCACAGTGCTGTATATACTTACGTTCGGTTTCAGGCAAAAAGTCACTGAATATAGCACCAATCAAGATAATCATGAACATAAAGTAAACACGTTGTTAGTAAGAAATTAAATACTTTATGTTAGGGTAATAAAATTTTTAAGTTATAAATGCTTATTTTAATTAGTAGAGTGAACCCCAAATACCTAGTACATATGACTTAATCAACAATGTTTCTCTAACTTATAAAATTAAGTAAGTTTGACTTAAAATGAGCTAGTTCAGGTTACTTAATAAAGAATGTTCCCTAAAATTAAAATATGAGGTAGACTTACTTAAAAATTTCGATGTAATCAGTTTCAAAAAAATTTTTGAGTCACAATAACTCATTGGGTTTTACAGTGCAGTGGGTTTCTACAATAAAAACTCAACAAAAGCTAGCACATACTGTACAATGTATCCTGTTTCATCCCCATACTGCCTTCAAACTTTTTAGCAAGTTGGATGTGTGGCCAAACACCAATCAGCGATGTCCCAGCAGGTGTTTTTGCTTCACCAGCTGTTGCAAATTACTGACGGTGACATCTATGATTAAGATATTTGAAGCCTCAGAGACCAGCAGCAGAAGCAGCGGTTTCCAGCTGTGTGTGGTTCTGCACTGATTGAGCTGCTGTTTCCAAAACCGGGATTCATCTGCAGGTTTTAATGGACATTTTACATCACATGATGGTCTGACACTGTGACTGTAATTCCATCATGATGTACTACCCTGTAAAAAAAAAAAAAAAAAAAAATAATTATATATATATATATATATATATATATATATGTATATATATGTATATATATATATATAAATATATATGTATATATATGTATGTATATGTATATGTATATATATATATATATATATATATATATAAAATATATATATGTACATGTATATATATGTATATATGTATGTATATATATATATATATATATATATATATATATATATATAAAAGCTTCTGTGATGGTATTTGTTTTTTTGCACATCTTGAGTGTTTTAATGATAAACATAAACTGTATAAAAATGTTCTTCCCAGGTGTTCTGTGCATCTGCTCAGTGAACACATTAGATAAGGTGTCTGGTATTTAAGTGAACACACCATGAGTGTTTCATGCACATATGCACAGTAGAGTAATACCATCTGTAGACCCGTTAATATGACACATCATGAATATTCACACGCCCACTTGTGCTCCTTCAGTTTTCACAAAATACAGTCATTTACATAATCTGCATACTGTTGTTTATATGATGAATACCATGTTATCACACTAACAATGAAGTTTTTTTTCCTGTTAAGATATACTCACTGTTTTAGAGTTCCATCCCATCCATCCATTATCTATACACCGCTTAATCCTCACTAGGGTCGCGGGGGGGGCTGGAGCCTATCCCAGCTAACTCGGGCGAAGGCAGGGGACACCCTAGACAGGTCACCAGTCTGTCGCAGGGCTACATACAGAGACAAACAATCACTCTCACATTCACACCTACGGGCAATTTAGAATGATCCATTAACCTCAGCATATTTTTGGACTGTGGGAGGAAGCCGGAGTACCCGGAGAAAACCCACGCATGCACAGGGAGAACATGCAAACTCCATGCAGAAAGATCCCGGGAAAGCCGGGACGCGAACCAGGGATCTTCTCACTGCAAGGCGAAAGTGCTAACCACTACACCACTGTGCAGCCCTGTTTTAGAGTTAATGTTATGTAATTTAGCAGCATGTAAATAACAGTTGTTTCATATAAACACATCACAATGTTTAAATGGTCATCACTTGACCAATTCATCACTTACAACTGATAGAAGCCTGATGTTGTGAGACAGAAGTGTTTTATAATATCTAAAATTGTGACATGTATATCAGCTTAAGTTAGAATACCTTTGTATTAAAATACACATTTCTGTAAGTTATTTGCTTTAGATAAGCCCCTTAGAAATCTCTGAAGTTGCTGTCATATTTTTTTTGTCAGTACCCAACACTAACTCTGATGCAAGATTTATTATTTTCTGGTCAATCTCAGTACTTTGAGAAATGTTTCAATGTTGAAATGCTGAACACAGGTGCTTCTTGACACTGTGGATTTCACATCAAAATAATGATGGGTGATAACAGCACCATCTGCTGTGGACTGTTTGTCACTCCCACACAAGATCTAAGGGTTGGGAGCAATGTTCCCTCTAATTTTTCATGAGTCTGAGCAAACACACAAACTCCCTGAGCGTCCCTTGGAAATTACAGCATTTACATTTCTGTTAAAACACTTTGTCAACAGGAGCCAGTTGAAGGCTGCAGTGATTTTAGTGACACTACAATGTGTAAGAGTGAAGTTATTGAATATTTGTCTCTCTTTACTGTTGCAGCGGTTTTGCAAATTGCAGATGGACCCTGTTCACTCCATAGACACCAATGTTATTCCTGTAGCTTGAAAGACAGCTACTTTTGATAAAACTGGGCTTGTAGCACATTGTCTGCCTTGCAACAATGGGAAAGAGGCACCGTTTATGTTTTGACAACCTATATCTAATGAGTTATTGATGCTGGAAGTGTGAATCTGTGAATATCTTTCCAACTTTACTGAACTGTGGTCCCGAGGACCGTGGTGGGCGTCCTTTATTTTCATTTCTGAAAGGTGGCAACCCTAGAGTCAGATATAATGTGAGCAGTGAACCCCAGGAGTTGGAGTTTATTTGTGTGTGTTGACCAGAGAAGAGAGTTAGCATCCAGTGAATATTAGCTTTAATGTGAATTAGCGATGCTAACCAAGCTAGCTGACCAGTCTTGATTAGCAGCTAGATGTAGCATCAAGCTAACGATGTTTGTGTTGTTTCCTGTCAGCAGCTGAAGTGTGTTGTGTTCCTGTAATGTGGTTCATTAAGTTCATAAAGCTGTGGCTGGTTGACGTTAATGTAACGTTCAGGAAACTTAAATGTGATTAAAACAGTAACGTTAATGTTCTAGTTGTCAGTAATCAGCTTTGATTTAACACTAAAACAGACTCTGATAGTTTTAAACAACATCAGTTTCATTAATTTGTTGAAAATTGTCTCAGTTGTGATGTTGCTGCGGATTAGTTAAAACCAGATGATCCGTGTTGACACGTAATGTTTAATTTTCTTTTTAAACGCTTCATTGTATTTTCTGTTTAATTCCTATTTAAAGCTTTATTGTCTTTAAGATTTAATTTTCTAATTAAACATTTAATTAAAAAATTAAAAGTTTTGTCTTTTTAAAGGTTTAATAATCTAATTCAATGTTTTATTTTTTTTAAATGTTTAATTATTCTTGTTTAATTGTATTTTTCGACATACTACACTATGGCGTTTTTTTACGCCAAAATTCATGATGATTTTTTTTTTTTCAAAGAAAGCCTTTCTGGAGTGTTTTTCACAGCTTGCTTTACATTATTTCATCATATGGCACGTTTTTACAACATGTTTGAAAAATCGCATTTTTTTTCGACATAGTATAGTAAGGCGTTTTTTTGCGCCAAAATTCATGATGATTTTTTTTCAAAGAAAACCTTTCTGGAGTGTTTTTCACAGCCTCCTTAACATTATTTCATCATATAGCACGTTTTTACAACATGTTGAAAAACCGCTTTTTTTTTTGGACATAGTATACTATGGCGTTTTTTTTTGCGCCAAAACTCATGATGATTTTTTTTCAAAGAAAGCCTTTCTGGAGTGTTTTTCCACAGCCTCCTTTACATTATTTCATCATATGGCAAGTTTTTACAACATCTTGAAAAATCGCATTTTTCGACATAGTACACTATGGCGTTTTTTTACGCCAAAATTCATGATGCTTTTTTTTCAAAGAAAACCTTTCTGGAGTGTTTTTCACAGCCTGGTTTACATTATTTCATCATATGGCATGTTTTCACAACATGTTGAAAAACCGCTTTTTTTTTTTGACATAGTATACTATGGCGGTTTTTTTTGCGCCAAAGCTCATGATGATTTTTTTTCAAAGAAAGCCTTTCTGGAGTGTTTTTCACAGCCTGCTTTACATTATTTCATCATATGGCATGTTTTCACAACATGCTGAAAAATGACATTTTTCGACATAGTATACTATGGCGTGTTTTTTTGCGCCAAAATTCTTGATGATTTTTTTTTTTCAAAGAAAACCTTTCTGGAGTGTTTTTCACAGCCTGCTTTACATTATTTTATCATATGGCATGTTTTCACAACATGTTGAAAAATGACATTTTTCGACATACTACTGTGGCGTTTTTTTTGCGCCAAAATTCATGATGATTTTTTTTTCAAAGAAAACCTTTCTGGAGTGTTTTTCACGGCCTCCTTTACATTATTTCATCATATGGCACGTTTTTACAACATGTTGAAAAATCACATTTTTTTTCGACATAGTATAGTAGGCGTTTTTTTGCGCCAAAACTCATGATGATTTTTTTTTCAAAGAAAACCTTTCTGGAGTGGTTTTCACAGCCTCTTTTACATTATTTCATCATATGGCATGTTTTTACATGTTGAAAAACCGCATTTTTCTTTTTACATAGTATACTGTGGCATTTTTTTGCGCCAAAACTCATGATCTTTTTTCAAAGAAAACCTTTCTGGAGTGTTTTTCACAGCCTCCTTTACATTATTTCATCATATGGCAGTATAGCATGTCGCTTTAAAAACATCATAGTATAGCACGATGCTCAAAAAAGGTCAGAGTATAGCATGTCGTCCAAAAAACGTCATAGTATAGCATGTCGCTTAAAAAATGTCATAGTATAGCATGTGGTCCAAAAAACGTCATAGTATAGCCTTTAGTCTACAAAACGTTCTTATGTCCCGGCTGTCTGAAGTAGGTGAGGAGCAACACCAAAACAGTCCAAACGCTGGTTTCCAGAGGGTTAGACGAGTATTTATTTGAAAGAGTAAGTTTACAACAACACAACATGTGAGGGGGTTAAAAGAAAATGGTTGTTAGTAAAACAAAAATAAATAAACAGAACTAAAAGTGAACTTCACGTTGACATTGATGGGCATTCCAACCAGGAACAAAGTAACAGATAATCAATAGAAAAAAAACTCTTCCTGTTCACCTCTTAAAGCCCAAAAACACACCACAGTAGCACCCTAAACTAAAACTACTAATGGGTTTCCTCTTTTCCTTTCTGAACAATTCAAAGGTCCCTCTCTATCTCCCCACACATCCACCAACCACTGGAACACATCTCCAAAGTTCTGCTGGGCCAGCTCAGCTTCCCCTCAGAAGAAGTGCCGCCACCTGCCAGATGAAGGAGCCTTTTGAGAGGCAGCTGGCATCGTGATTGGACTGTACTTTGGTCTGTTCCAATCCAGCTTCAGCACCAGAGACGGCAGGCGGGACGAGTCAACGGAGGCCTGGTGGACGAAGGCATGCAGCTGAGTACAATCCAGAAAACAACAGAGGAGGAGTGCAGCGGCCAGAACAAACAGAGTAGCATGGTATGTCTCTTAGAAAACATCATAGTATAGCCTTTGGTATGAAAAAACGCCATCATATACATCGTATATTGTACAAATAACAAGTCAAAGGAAAGAGACATACATTGTAGAATTGTAGTAATTGTGGGCTGACTGATTTACTGATTATCAGTATTTTTACTGATTTACGGTAATAAATACATTTAAAAATGGCGCTGCTTTGGCTCTGAACCTTTATCTACCTGTGGTTGCTCTGTCTTCTGGAGTGATTTGATTGGTTATGCATCACGAATAAAACTCCTTTAACTTAACATCTGTAAACAAAACAAAAACGTATCAACAAAGTTTTCTGTTAGAGTTTGTGTTCTTCTAAGTTTAACTCAAGATTTTAAATACTTTCATTTAATGCAAATGAATATCTACTCCAAATGTCTCACTAATAATCATTATCAGCCTTAAAAACCCACAAAACACCCCTCTATACTCGACCACACTTAGTACAGTCTGGTTCCCCCTTCTATAAATCTGCTTGGAATCTTCCACTTCCTGTTTGTCAAAGTGGCCTTCTACCTGGACAGGTTTTCTTGGAGCTCATGCAACAAACATTTTGGGTAACTGCACTTTAATGTGGATGGATGACACTGAATTAGAGTCTGTTTTAATGAGACTGAGTTAAGATGTGTAGCTCTGTCATTAAATAGGAAATTATTTCTCAGAATTCACAGAGAAAAGTCTGAAATGTTTGCTAGGTTAGCGTCCCACATGTTCTTTGGCTCAGCTAAAGCTAACTCTCTGCAACTTCTGGATCTCTTGAGTTGCTTGTTGTTAAAATATCTTGCTTGAGGTGCTGAAGCTCAGAAAGTCTGAGATGTTTGTTCAAAATAAGCTCATTCTCAAGTCTTATCTGAACTGTCCTCTTTTGTTTGAACTTTCCCTGAACTTAGAAGTTAATGACAGAGCAGCACATCCAGACTCAGTCTCATTTATGTAGAGATTAAACTTCAGTGTCATACATTGATGTTAAAGTGCAGTTTTTAAAATGTTTGTTGCACATGCTCCCAACCAAACCAGTCCAGGTGGAAGACGATGTGAAGAGAAAGCTCCAGAGGATGAATATCACACATTTACGTTGGAAATAAATGTCCTTTAATTAGACATTGTCATGCAAAAGTTGGATTTCCCTTTAATGATGTTCAGATCTTTGTTGAGTGTTTTGTTGATGTTGGTTTCTAAGTGTTTTTTGACACTCGGCCCCAAAGATTAAAACCTTCTACGGCTCACAAACTGCAACAATTCACACATTATCAACTATTTTTCTGACTAAACTAAGATAGAAAGTGAAAAACTGCCAGATTCCTGCATCATGAATGTAAATCTTTTTGGTTTTTATGACAGTAAACTGAATATATTTGGGTTTGACATTTTACAAACCAAAACAAGAAATAAATTACTGGAGAAAACAACAGATTAATGGACAAAGAAAATGTGTTTTCCAACATATATGGCTGAATTACTCCAACATTACAAGATACATGCAGTTTTAATTTTATTTTATTTATATAACCCCAATTACAGGTCAAATTGTCTCAAGACGCTTTATTTTTATTTATTTTCTGTCATATTTAAAATGTGACAAAGTAAGAAATTTAAACCTCTTGACTAATCCAATTTATTTTTTGGTTTTTAAGAGACTAATCAACAATTAAAATAACTTTCTCGACTAAAACTAATAAACATGAGGTCAAGTAGAAGGAACAGTTTTAAATACTGCAGTCCCACGACGACAAGAATAAAGTTTGTCAAGAAAAACTAAATCTGTTGGTGGATTCCATTAAAGTCCTAATAAAGGATAATAAAGTGTGATACTAAAGGTTTGTGGTGCTAAAAATGTCAAAGTAAAGATATCAAGTTAAACATCTGGATGGACGTTGATAAAAGTTGACCTCCCTTCATTTCTCATTTCATTTCTCTGGAGCCGACTCCATGGATTTTATGGATGGTGGTTAAAGATCTGCTCTTCTAGTGGTCGTCCTTCTAGTCGCTGTAAAAAGTCAGTCCATCCTGGCCTACTTCAACACCTCTTCATGACAACTTGTTCTGCCTCCGACCTGGTGGAAACTCCAGAAACTCGGGGAAACCTGTGGAGACTCGAAGAACTCGTCGGGCGGGGGAAGGTGTGGTGGGCGGTGGAGGGAGGTGGGGGAGTAGAGGGGGGAGGCCGCCACCCACCTCCCCGCCTACTCTCCGCCCTGACTCCACCCAGGCTCCGCCTTGGCTCCGCCCGTGTGGTCACTTCAGGAACTACGATGCCAAAGGGACGACGAATTTATTTCTTTTTATCTGATCTGTAGCTCAGTGAGTTAAGGATTTGCCTATGGAGCTGCAGGTCGCCGGTTCAAGACCAGACACTTCTTAAATTTTCTCAATATTCTGACAAAGACAAAGAAAGAAAAAGGCCGGTGGCGGGTCTCGAACCTGCGACCTTCCAGTCTGTAGTCTGTCTTCTTTTCCCCTGAGCTACTCGCTCAGATACTAATTCTTCTTTTTTTTGCGCATTTATCATCTATTTTTTGTCGTTTTCGAGTTTTTTTTTAACTCGAGTCTCGACTCGACCGTTTTTCTCAGGAGGTTGGACTTCAGCCTTTGTGCTGGAGGGTGGAACCCTCAGTTTCAAGACTTTCCAAAGCCTCCACACCTCCCGAGTCCTCAGGACCTGAGCTTTCACACAGTCTGAGGACTGAAATTTTCTAAGTCCCACAGTAGTTCTCTGTTAGATTTACCTTTCAGACAGTCCAAGGACTGAAATCTTCTCAGTTCCTGAGTAGTTCTCTGTTAGTTTGAACCTTCAGACAGTCCAAGGACTGAAATCCTCGAAGTTCCTGAGTAGTTCTCTGTTAGTTTGAACCTTCAGACAGTCTGAGGACTGAAATTTTAAAAGTTTCTCAGTACTTCTCTGTTAGTTTGAACCTTCAGACAGTCTGAGGACTGAAAACCTAAAAGTTTCTCAGTACTTCTCTGTTAGTTTGAACCTTTAGACACTCTGAGGACTGAAATTTTAAAAGTTTCTCAGTACTTCTCTGTTAGTTTCAACTTTATGGTTAACAGAAGCCTTAAAACTTGTGACCATGAGTCTTGATTTCACATTTAGACCATCCATCTGAGTTCTTCTCAGACCTTCACCTGTTGGTTTTTTTAGAAATCCTCAACAAACTTTGAATTCTCTTCACTGAACAGTAAAGTTTGTGGAGATCAGAAGGTAACGTTAGTTTGATCGATGCCTTCAACTACTAGTAGACTTTATCCAGAAAGCAATTTTCTGAAATGAGTTCTGAGTAAATCTGTCCACAATCAAACCAAGAACATAGAAAGAGGAAATGTTTGAAGAAACAACTTGATGTTTTCATTTCAGACTAGAAAACGCTTTAAGACCTTTTATCTGTTTTTGCTCTTTTTCATCGTTTTATTGTCTCTTCTGTTTAATTTGATCTTCTAAAGTTTAACTGGTCTTTTCAAATGTTTTGTCTTTAGTTTGATTCTTCTTAATGTTTACTTTTGCTCTTTTCTCACCTTTTCTTTTCTAATGTCTGATTTGATTTCAAAATGTTTTGTCTTTTTAATGTTTAATTGTTGTTTTTTCAAATGTTTTATTGGCTTGTTTGAGTTTGTTTTTCTTTCCTAATATTTAATGTTTCGATTAAATCTTTAAGGTTTTTCTTTTTAAATGTTTTACCACCTTTCAATGTTTAATTTTCTTTTTAAATGCTTCCTTGTATTTTCTGTTTAATTCCTATTTAAAGTTTTATTGTCTTTAAGATTTAATTTTCTAATTAAACATTTCATTTTTTAATTCAATGTTTTGTCTTCCTTAATGTTTAATAATCTAATAAAATGTTTTGTATTTTTTTAAATGTTTAATATTGTTCTTGTTTAATTGTATTTTTTTAAATGTTTATCGAAAATATTTCATCTTTAATGTTTAACATTTTTGTTTAAAAATTTTTGTTTAATTTCATAATTACATGTTTTGTATCTTCTGTTTAATTATCTAATTAAATACTTTGTTTAATATAATTTAATTGTATTTAATGTTTAATTTTCTTTTTAAAAGTTTTATTGTATTAAATGTTTTTTTTCCTTTGACTTAGTTGCTTTTTTAAATGTAGTTTATTTCTTTAATCTTTTTTTCTGTCAAGATTTTAACCCCAACCTTAAAAATGAAATAAACCCTTAAATCACAATGAAAATACTTCTGTTGTCACAATCATGAGTTAGTCAATTATTCAGTTTATCAATTCAACTTTATTTGTTTAGCACCTTTCACACAGATGACAAAACTAAACAAGCAAAGAGAAAAAACTATGCTAAAACTACGATTAAAACTCAATAACATATTTAAAAAAAAAAAAAAGATTTAACATGATAATAAAATATGTTGTGTCCAGGGGATGGAGGGAGTTTATTGAAGTCTTCTTGGGCTCACATGGTAAATCATTTAAAATATAAACTTGATATTCAGTCTAAGGAAACTGGAAACTGCAGAGCAACAGAAGAACCAACAATATCTCCTTTTTTCTCCTTTAATGAGTCGACTCTACTGTGCTTTCAGACCAAAGAACTACAGACTCTTCACAACCTGCTCAAACTCTTGGTACAGGACCTCACCACACGGGTCAAGAAGGTTTCCTTCTCATTTCTACTCTGAAGATCACCTTCTCCTGCTCAAACTGCTGACAAATGTTTCTGCTGCTCTAAAGTCTGGTCTCCAGAACTTCCTAAAAACTCTCAGACTCTTCTGCTGCAGGTTGCTATGTAGAACTGTTCCAGAAAACCTCACTGAACCACATGGAGGGGCCTCAAGATAGTCGTCCAAATGAAACCGTACAAAAACCAAACTAGCACAACCCAAATGCTAAAGTCTCCTGCAGCCTACCAGAGAACCTCTGAGAACAGAGAATCAGGACAGGAACTCTTACCTTCTGGACAACCAACCTTGGTTCACAAACAAGAATACAGAATGTGTCTGACCAAAAACCTCTAAAGACTCACTACAGCCAAGATAAAGACACAACTCAGCTGCAGCAAATCCACTAATCACTGCACACATTAACACCATGTGCTAACTGTGGCTAAAGAACCACCTTTATCAGGACGACTATCCAGTACAAAGCCCCAAAACACACCAAGAAACACATTAAAGACGATTTTACTGCTGGAAGCTGCAAGCCAACGCCTAAAGAACAGAGTAAAGCAACGGAGCTAAACCCGGTTCCGTGGTGAAGAGAAGCAGAGGAAATGTTTGGCTGCAGCTAAATAAAGCAGGAAGACACTGAGCTGCTCAGGTGTTCCTGATAACACCAAGCAGCCACCTGGACAGCCAATAGGAACACAGCTTACTGGAAGTCCAGAGGGCTGGCTTAGTGAAGGAAATTTAATTTCAAGTTGAGGCAGAAAGTTAACAAAGAAAGTTGAAAACCACCTTCTGATACCTGAAATCTCTGAGTTTTCACACAAAGAACGCCTGAACATGTCAAACTGGTTCCATAGTAGAACCATCATTGTAAAAACGTCATAGTATGGTGTGTTGCTCAAAAAACATTAGGACCCGGCTGTCAGGGGACAAACATGTAAGAAACATGAGAACAGAGAGAACCCAACCAGTAGGTCACAGTTTATCATCATCTAATCATCTCCTGAAGTCCATATGGTGAGAGACATCAGTATCTGGTTGTTAATTTACCAGAGGATGCTTATAATCATGCTGATGTGGTCTGTACTCTACAGTATTTTAGTGACTCAATAAATGCCTAAGTCAACCCGCCCGGCCAGCAGCCTGATGGGTCCCCCCACATTAGAGCCGGGTTCTGCTCGAGGTTTTTTTCCCTGTTAAAAGGGTGTTTTCCTTGCCACTGTCGCCTTTTGGCTTGCTCTGGGGGTCAGGCATATGGGTTCTGTAAAGCGTCTCGAGACAATTTGACTGTAATTGGCGCCATATAAATAAAATTGAATTGAATTGAATTGAATTGAATTGAATTGAATTGAATTGAATTGAATAGTTTTTTTAAAAATGCGTTTTAGTTTTTAATAAACATTTAAGAGCCTATATGTAATCAATAAATGGCCTTTGCCTATCTTAAGAAAAATTCACTCAACTCTGATATGTTAACAGTACTAAATAAATCAATAAATACATGCATACACACATAAATAAGTTAATACATTAACTGTGTTAAGATAAGATTTAGATTTTTAAAAAAGTTGTTTATGTTTTTGCAGAATCCAGTATTGCTCACTGGTTGGTCATTACATTTTATTAGTTTGATTTCACTGTTTAAAATGATGCCACCTCTTTTCAGACAGAACCTGTGATAATAAAACAATACAAAATTAAAATTAAAGCTTTAAGTATGGCTAAATGCTTTTTTCAAAATTAAATATATCACTCCTTAGGTGGTAGTGGCCCCAAGTTCAGTTAAGTAGGAAAGATATTCACAGATTCGGACTTCCAGCATCAATAACTCATCAGATATAGGTTGTCAAAACATAAACGGTGCCTCTTTCCCATTGTTGCAAGGCAGACAATGTGCTACAAGCCCAGTTTTATCAAAAGTAGCTGTCTTTCAAGCTACAGGAATAACATTGGTGTCTATGGAGTGAACAGGGTCCGTCTGCAATTTGCAAAACTGCTGCAACAGTAAAGAGAGACAAATATTCAATAACTTCACTCTTATACATTGTAGTGTCACTAAAATCACTGCAGCCTTCAACTGGCTCCTGTTGACAAAGTGTTTTAACAGAAATGTAAATGCTGTAATTTGATTCTTTTAATGAACCATGTAACTTGAATGGATGTGATGCTGGTGTGACCACAGTGCACACGTCTGATGTTGCTCACAGTGGTCCAAGGAACGCTCAGGGAGTTTGTGTGTTTGCTCAGACTCATGAAAAATTACAGGGAACATTGGTTGGGAGGAAGATTTCATAGAACGTACCCGCTGTTTCAAAACCTTATCAAAGCTGACAAGCCGCTCAACCTCTAGGGTTTCATTTTGCATGTAGCTTTTTAGATTTTGACGGGCCTACATACACTTTTAGGGGTTACAAAACAGGCATGGAAAAAGCAAGATTACAATAGTTTATTGCAACTAGGAATGGATAAACAGCTGACTGTTGTGCAATATTGCAATTCAAAAGTGAAAGTAGCAGGCATTAATTCTGAACAGCACTTGTTTTGTTAGTGGTATACAGCTGCATGTGAAATAATAAACAATGTGAAGGATCAGTTTGCAATGTAGCACCACTGCTATTTTAAACAAAAGCATCGAAGATTCCCTGAAAGAGAAACATTTATCAGAATAAATCTCATATGATAAAAAAAATTGTGAGCACCGTGCCTTGTCTGGGTTAGTGGCTAATTCACAAGACAAAGCTTTAGTTATAAACAGGCTTTAAAAAGCTACTTTTACATAACAGGTTAAACATGAATCAAGCAGAAGCTAAATTCATTTTGTTTGATTTCTCCAATAAACACGAGAGGTTTATGGATGCTGCATAAGGATAAGGTTGTACCCAGTGTTTAAAGTGATTGAAAACATGTTACTATGAAATTACTCCAACACTGATGACTCCCAAAGTTCATACTTCCACCCATGGCTTCGTGTCATCTTGATTTGGATCAGGCTGCCTTCCTCTTGATGCTGAGCAGCTGAGAGCAGCTCTGCAGAGCCCAGTACAGCAGAGAGAGGGAGACAAAGGCCTGGACAAGACAGATAGAGAAGGTTAGGGTTAGAGGCCTCATGTTGGTGGATTTCATTCAGAATAAAGGCTGAGACACTTTGTGAAAGACTAAGAATTTGAACACATTACCAAACAAGCAGAAGTGATGACCTACGCTGTTAATTAAGCTCTAAAAAAAACGACAGCTGCAGTTTTGTGCTATAGAACAGACAGAAGCTGAAAATCTGTTCAAACTTCAGAGATATAGATTTGTAAAAAGTGTTAATGAGCTGACTGCTTGAATTTAAATTTTATTCAGTGTGGATATACTGGATTATCGATGTTTCGCTGAGATATTTCTCTAACCGTCAATTATTTTCTCAATTAATCTATTCTGTATATAGTCAATAAAATGTCAGACAATAGCAATTTCTCAGAGTAGAAGTTAATTTATTTATTTTATTAAATAAGAAGAAATCTACCAAATATTCACACTTTAGAAGTGTGGACCAATAAATGTAGCAGTTTTGGGCTTTAAAAATAACCATTAATAATTTTAACTTTTAGAAATCTGTTAGTAGTACTACTTTTACAGATATATTTGCCTTATCAAAGCCACAAAATAGTAACCTTTGAGGTCTGAGTTTGACTTTTTTCCTTGCACATTTCAATTAAATCAGGGATTATATATATAAATATATATATAAATATATATTTGCATGTAACGCTCTGATAAATCAGTTTTCATTTTGTTCAAGAGTCCTTAACCTGCCTCAAACTGCTGAGAGATTTATTCACTTATTCTACTTTACAGCATCAGTTAAATTGCAAGCTGCAAAGTGTTCTGCTAAAAAAAAGCAGGTTGGTTCATCACAACATTTAAAAAAAACAAAAAAAAAAAAAAAAAAAAACATGAGTGGTACTGGGATGATAACGTGAAGCTGAAAGTTAGTCCATAATGGAAAGAAAACAGTGAGAGGACTCAGATGGAGCCAGTCTCAGGATGATATAGAAAGTGGGCTCAGGGGTTAAGGAGCAGGTCTTCTCCCCCGATGCTCTCGCGACGAGGTCACAAGGGTCACAACCGAGAGGAAACTCGCTATTCGGATAGAAGAGAAGGAGGCCTCAGCCAGAAGCAGCCCTCGCCTCCACCCCTCGCTGCGTTCTGGCCCATAAACTACATCCTACACCGCAACTTAAGCCAAAACCAGACCGTTGTCCATCAGAGGCAAAAAAGCCTGATGGGGGGGAAAAAAAGTTCCCTTTCCTCGTGGACACGGCAGCTGTTTTCCTCTGAGAGACACAGAGAGAGTTGAGCTCTGCTTTTCTACCTCTCACTACCTGCTCTGATAACTGCCGCCCCGCTGAGAAAGAACGGGAGTTTAACCAAAAGATGAAACAAACGAATAGAGGGGTTTATTGATGGTGATTAGATTCTAAATACGTCTACACTCCTGTTTTTAAGTTTTCCTTCTACTGTTTCACTGCCCAGCACTGAACAGCATCACTTACACACCTGTAGTTTTAAAATCACACCACCTAACAGCATATAAAGCAGTTAAAATTAACTCCAGCTACGACAACTACACCATCAAAATGCTCATTATATTTTGATGCTACAATATTAAAAATAAATTATGATCTAAAACTACACACGTCATCATCAGTGTCAACTTTAATCATGTTTTATTGATGATACTAGTAGAATTTTACTGCAATAAAAATGCTTTTTACTTACAATGAAAGACTTACTGCGAAGTAGTAATAATTTTGCTTGCGTAAGAATTAAAACAACTCCTTCTACTTATTATGACAGAGAAGACAATAAGAGAATAAATTATAAAAGCAGTCACGTGTATGCAGTGCTTAAATAGTAATGAGCTCCTGGTCACCATTACCAAAAGTAGTAAAATATTTAGAATGTATTTCATCAGTCCATTTTTACTTGAATTACTTGCACATAAAAAAAATGAAAATCAAAATAAATCTGCACTCAATATATTGAATGAAATGAAATGAATCTCTGTGCAATTGTAGCAACAACAAAAAAAAACATCATATATTTCTGCATTTTTTATCAAGACAACAGAAATTGAAACGTGCATTTACTCAATTTGCTTTTTGGAGAACAACGAAGAAAGAGATTTCCATTCTTTAAAAATGAGTTACTCTTTCCATTATAATGTTAATAATGAAGAGATTGTTACTTTTAATGTTTCTGTTTTTGCATAACTAAAAAAAAAAAAAATCTGAATGTGGGTCAGAGAGCAGCATAGCTTTACTGCAAAAAAAACTGCAGTTGCCAGGTAATGCTATCCAATCAGAGCACCACAAAAGTATGGCCAGTTGGTTAATAAACTGCTTTAGACAATGGAAACTAGTTAAAGACAGTATGTTTTTCAACTGGATCTACACTATGAAAGATAGACAACAGGCAAATACGGTAAATCTGACAAAGATTGTTGAGACAAAAATGTTGGATTAAATGTATAAACCAGCAGTAAGTGAGACTGTTGTCAGGATTTTTCAATTTGATTCAATGCTTTCCTGTAGGATCATTTGCAGTAGGTTTGTTAGAGATTGTGTGTAGTGTAGAAGCTCAAATCAGGAATTTAAAAATCTTACTGGATAAACTCGTTTCACAACCAGCTCCTTGTTCCTGGTGAGTCTGCTAAATACAGTTTAAATGAGAGGCTAAAAGTCTAAATTCCCAAAAAGAAAAACAGATTAAAGACTGCAAATACGTGAAGTTGGATGGTGATAGACTGGGATTGAGAGCGAGGGCAGGCTTGGTAGAACCTCGCAAATCACATTTCAGCCAAACTCGAGGCCCAACCATGACAGAAGTTTCTATCAAAGCCGCATGTGGAGGGCACCTATTTTTCTCTGTTCCCATCCCTCCTCATTCGCCCCACTATGCTACATTTTAATAGACTCTGTAGGAAATCCATGTGGGACAGATTACATGGTGGAAGGAAGCAGGTTTGATCGTCTACAAATAAGCACTACATCCAGACAGCACTGGCTCCCAAAGTAGACATCTCAGCAGATCCACTCACACTCACTTTGTTTTGGGCAGAAGGCACTTCGTTAAGGGTAGTAATATGAAAAGCCACGAACATGTGGTTTTTGTAGTGTTTCCTGCTTCTTTGTTGACCTTTATTTACTCTGGGAAGACATGGAGGCTTTTACTCAGTACCAATGTGCTTCTGCACTCTGAGCTCCACTGAAATGCTTGAAGTCAAAATCAAGTAACTTGCTCAAGATCAGCTCAGTTACTTAAAGTTGTCAGCTAATTAGGTGCATTTTGCAATAAAATTGAGTTTCTTGAAAGTTATAATGTTCAGTTTTTGTTGGAACTGTTTTTGAAAGGTGTTATATGATCCAGTTTGAGGTACTGCTGACTACTGATGTGTTATACCGACACTAGTTTTTTTTTGTTGTTGTTGTAGGCTAAATAGCTGTAAATGTAAGGCAAGACTACATTTCTACAGAAACTGTGCTGTCCAATGCCATCACTCACAAGCCAAACATAGTTTTTGCACATAAATAGTAGCATGTATACGCTATTAAAGTAAGACAAGTCACAATCTATGAAAAAAAAATGTTATTTAGCATTTTTATGAGTAATAAACACTGAAAGAAGCACTTCATGGGCATTGCTAGGTTTTTGCACTTAAGCAAAAATTGTATAATCTTGCAATATTCAAATGTCCTGAATCCACAGGACATCCTTAAATTGCTTCCACTGAAAACACCAGTTAAGTTAGTAACATAACTGTTTCATATAGTTTGTTCCATTTCTCAGAGGAGAATTTAATCCTCAGTAAACAATGTCAAGAATCTGTTGCAACCTGAAAAAAATAAAATCTTCTGGATGCTTAGTGCTTAAATCATAGTGAAATATCACTGATCATTTAATGGGAGCTACTGGCAGTTTCCACATAAGACCATCTGTGTACTGACCTCCGAACCATATTGTTCCAACATTGCATTGCATTTTGGGTGTTATTGATAAATATGATGCATCAAGAAGATGTGCTAAACACCCCAGGGTGCACTTGGTAACAATCTTCCAGCCTTCAGCGGGTTAACATGGCAGAGGCTCGCTGTTCTCCAATGCAGCTGCACTCGTGATTGAAATGAAAACAAGGCAGAATGGCTGCTGTCAGACGTGTGATATATGACCTGTAATGGGATGTTTCCAGAGCTCCCTCTCCATATGGCTGCCTACAGTCCACCAGACCTGGCCTGAACTGTATCGGAAAATAATTCTGAGCGTTTTGTTTTAAACTGGCTGTACAGCCGGGGTGGGTGGAGTCTCTTGCATCAGGACATTGCTGAACTGCTGAAAATAATGGGCCTTGACCCGAGCATTATGAGTACTGATACACAAACAACAGACGGAAGTTTTAAGCAGAACTGCATCTGTATTTTCTTTTCATTCTTCTTTATGAGGATTTGGCTGATTTGCAATAAGCGACTCTCCTCGCCATGTGGATGTAAAGACAAAGGAAACCAGTGGTAGAAGCTAAAAAGCAGCTTCCTATATGTAACAAAGTATGCATGATGATCTATTTTGTGTCTCTTCACACTACTTTTCACTACATTTTTACAAGTGCATCACATCTAGTTGACAGTTTTAGCAGTTACATTGCAGGTCAAAGACTCTGCACACCCATACAGGTGTCTTCAGTTACATGTGCTGATCATACTTCTGGTCAGGTGTCTATTAGGTGGAGCAATGCATTGAATTTTCACCAAACTCTGCACTATGAATAATGTTTGTTCAAATTGCCCTGCTACAACTGGCACAACAAGACCAATAGAGGGTTGATGGAGATGACAATCAAGTAACAAATTAATTAGGCAAAATATAAACAGGTTGACACATTTAAAGGAAAAATTTGAAGCTTGACCCCTACAGTGAGGGGATCTGCTAGCTCTGCTGTGTTACAGGGGTCATTTTTCTGGCATGCTTTGGGTCCCCTTAGATGGAAGGGTCATTGCAAATCAATAAACACTGAATGGTTTGATGGAAATGATGGAAAATATACACTACGACCTTCACAATCACTAGATCTCAACTCAGCTCAACACCTATGAGAGATTTTTCTATCTATCTGACAGCGTTCACCATCACCATCAAAACACCAAATACCTTTAGAAGAACAGTGTTCCATCTCACCAGTAGAGACTTCAAGAATCAATGCCAAGGCACACTGAAGCTGTTCTGGCGATATGTGGTGGCCCAACACCTTACTAAGACACTTTTTGTTGGTTTTTCCTTAATTTGTCACCCAACTGTAAGTGAAACCACCTGTATTTGTGGACCAAAAGTGCTATAAAAATTATAGGTACGTTTATATTATATGATGCATCACTACCAATTAAGCTGCCAAACAGTAAGTAGTAGCATATGCTCTTCGCATCAGTAGTTACAAATTAGTAATGCCAATAATTTAACACTGACATGGTCCGCATTTCATAAGGCATGCACTTACTTAATACCTTTAATTTCGATTTGATTTGATTTTCTGATAATCCTTACATTCTTTTACTGAAAGGTGAAGTCAGCAATTCTAATCCAGTACTTTTTTGTCCAATTCAGCGAAAAATCCTCTCACCGTCCACCTGCTGTCCATTCTATGTGTGTGCTGGAAAAATAATCTGGTGTCGGTACACAGCCACTCCCATAAACAGGAAACAAACCAAAGGACTTGGACCCTGTCTCCACAACATTCCATTCCTATACAACTAAAATTCATTCTCAATTATGTTTTGAGCTCAACTCTAAAATTATGTTTGCTGTGTACTATGACCATCAACACACTTTCCCCATTTATTGTATTGCTTTACTGTCACCCCTTTTCAGCCAACCAATCATATATGGTACGAGACTGATCACCCTGGTAACCCAGAAAATGCAGATGAAGCTTCAAGCATGTTGTAAAAGGGTCATATGTTCATGCTTGCAGGACATCTTTCCCCAGAACTGCAAACTTAATCTTCAAACAATATTTGGTATTCATCTTATTTAAGTAGAAGATCTAAATACTTCTCCTCCCAATAACTGAAATAAAAGAGCTTCTTCGTGCACCGGATCATTGCTGAAGTCTGGAATAAAATCAGTTCAAACTCAGTTATTCCTTATAAAAATACCAGTATTTTCTGTTGAAGTCTATAAAACCAAAAAACGTGAGCCTAGCAAAACAGATAATCTAAGATAAAAGAAAAAAATGTGCATGTCCACCTACAGAGATGCACTGTATGCACATCTACACAGTGAGAGACACTGCACACAGTAAATTTTCTGGTAGATATACATGTACACACACACACACAGCTTTTTGCACGCACAGTTGTACACACGTACACCTGCACATGTGCACAAAAACATGTGTACCTTCACACACACGCACACACGGAGGACTTCCTGTCTGTTCATTATGAGCAGATATACAGTCTCTGGGCTTGGGTTGTTTGAGCAGACTCAGGAAGGATACGCTGAGCTGGTTAACATCCCACCAGAGAGTCACAGCAGTGCCTAGCTTGTAGCACTGCCATGAGAAATATCGCTGTTCCACTCCCACGCACACACACACGCAGACATAGTGCAGCCAGACAAAACACATGTGAAACGGCAGTTGCTGCTTGGTGAAAGTGTAGCAAAAACACAAAGTAGTCTGATGATACGCCAGTTTGGAGGGATACAGTTGTTTAGACATTTTTCTTCTCACATCTGGTACTTGCTGTCATCAACCATGTGTCAGTTAGAAGGTCACATGAAAGGTCAGCAGCGACTCATCCAGACCACTGTGCCATTGAAAACACAAGAAAAAAACCCAGAGGACACCCGTTTTCATATATCTACAATGCACTTCAGACCCCAGCAGCTTGGCACCACTTCAGCCTCAATAAGAGAAGTCTTCACCTCATCATTAACCATGGTTCCCTGGGTGGCCACATTGGGGGAGTTGCCGGTAAAGAGGCGGAAATGTAGAAGCTGAGGTATTCAGCAAAAGTCCAGAGAAGGGGATGAAAGCACAAAGTCTGTAGAACAGACAGGAGGTTAAATATGTTCTTGCAAAATAAAGCCCCTGTTTGTATTTTAATGGAGCAAAGAGAAGACGTCTGGGTCCACTGTGAATTAGTTCAATGGATTCCTCTGAGAAGAAGTACAGATGAAGGAGTCTCCAAGGCCCTGTAAGAGGTGTATCTTTACCCCAACTCCTTCAATCCACCCACTGAATTTTATAAAAACTCAAACAGTCTCTGTTGTACATTCCTACTGTGGAGTTTGGAGCCAACTGCTCTCAGAGCCATTCTGTTTTCCTGCCACATGTGTGGCTTTCTGGCTAGGCACATCCAAAGAGGCAGTAATCAACAACAATCAGCTCAATGATCAGAAAAAATGTCTATCTCTGTCAGCCTGAGCCAAGGCTCTGGCACAGCCACAAAACTGGCAAACAAAGATCCACTGCCAATTTTAAGTTTATTTAACTAACACAATGTGCAGAAAATCGGAAACAGGATCAGATCTTATCTTTATAGAACAAGAAAAACAGCAAAGTAAAAAAAGTGACATTCAAGAATTTGGCAGGAAAATGAGACCGAGAAGGCAAACAAAGTTGACATGAGGCAGTAAATTAACTGTCCAAAGAAGATGAGCAGCTCAACTTGCTGTATCAAAAAGAGAAGCAGGTCAGGACCTCAGAGAGGAAGAAATCTGTCACAGTAAGAGGGAGCACAAACTACATGGATGTCTTTGCCAGTGAAGCACCAGCCGCAGCAGTTGAGTAGAATTTAAGGTTCACAGAGCAGGTACAATCAACAGAAGCAGTCTAAGGATGATAACGCAGGAGACATATTTTTGCTTCCCATTTAAAACAATTTCTGTAAACAAGATCAGCTGTGTGACATAAATCATATATGAGAGGTTTCAGTGGCATAACGCTGCCTGCTCAGATGGCTGTGCACCTAAATTCAAAGGCTTTGAGAGTGACAATGAGATCTAGAGCAGTAAGGCAGAGTGGACTGAAGGGCTCAAGATGGTTTCAGTGCAAATCCATGTGACATCTCTCGTACCGCGACAATGATTTACTTCAACTCCATAGTGGCTGCTGGTGGCACGTCCACAGTAAACACACAGGAAGGCTGCTGTTGAAGGAGAACGCTACTGTTTTTTGCTGAAACCTTTACAGGTCTTGTACGCTGATCAGTCACAACATCAAAAACACTTACAGATAAGTGAATAACATTGATTGTATCATTAGAATGCAATGTTGCTTTGGGTGTTTGTTGGGTCCCACCTACATATTGTTGAAGACCAAGCGCACCTTCTTGTGGCAACAGCAACCCTGGACAGCAACAGCTTCATTCAGTAAGACAATGTGCCGTACCACACCACAAAAACTGAAGAACACAACAATGACAATTACCCATTTTTTTCCCCCTGAAGCCACTTGGCTTGCCCGTCAGCTCTTTAGAGAGGCACAAGCCAGGTCCGTGAGTCAGCCGAAATAAAATGACTTTAAACTGCAGGTGCACACTTGAATTTTCAAAGCCCAGCATGAGAAATGTGTAGTGGACCTTAACATGTGGTTTGGCTTAGATGGCAGTGCAGGCCCCTAAAAGTCTATAGGAGTTCAACATGAAGGTCCAGAAAGAGAAAAATTTTTGTGAGTGGAATAGCTGACTAATACACAGGATCAATAACATCACAGATGCTGACCTTATTAAGGAGGCTGGGCGATGTGTATGGTCCAGTTTAACCGTCTGGACCCTGAAACCCTCCACTGGCGTTTACATTTTCCATCAGTCCTTCAACTAATCATGTGTGACTTGGGTTTCGTTTAGGAAGAACAACCAAGTCTAAGCTTACAATTAGGATATTTCATCAAAATCTTTTTACTGTGCCTGTCTCATTTTAAATGTGTAAAAATGAAACCTTTTGAAGTAACCAGATTTATTAAGAACAACTGTGAAACCATGACTGACTGAGCTGTGACCAATAATCTAACAAAAAATCAGGCTAAACAGCAGGCTGTGGTTGCACAGAACAGATAGAAAAAAGATGAAAACAAATGTAAATATGTAAGTAGTTAAATACTGATATATGTAATGCCACCAATTTTGTGATTTGTAACACTTGTGGGCAATTAGAAAATGTTAAACATGTTGAGTCCAGTTTTTTCACTTAAAAAAAATCATAGAAGATCAACTTTAGTTTCTTGATTTATGGCATTATAACTGTCTCAGACATCTTTGAGCTGTTTCCACTTTTTGCCAGGGATGTGCTGTTGCCATAGATGTGTGGGACTTAATGTTGCAGTGAAAAATGAGCCCACAGTGAGAAAAAATGTGACAGGAGCAAAAAATAAAAAATAAAAAATTGACAAACTGCTTGGAGTTCGGAGAATTAAATGTTACTTCTTAGTGCCTCTGTAAAATTATGCGTTCCTGCTCTTGAATGGCACGTGGACAGTGTTCATAGGAGCATTTCTATCTAAAATGTTTTACAATTTGCCTTTTACTCACCCATTTGCAAACCAAAAGCAGTGTACTATAATGTAAAGTACAAGGAAAACCGCTGGATACTGGAGAGGAGGTGGAAGATTCCAAGCTTGAGGCTTAGGCAGCAATGCTGCTTATCCACCAATACCCTGAGATTAGGTATTGTATTCCTGTCTGCTCCCAAGAAATATGCAACCTCGGATCGTTTCATCACACTTCGTCAATCGATTCTTTGTCAGTGTAAAAGATATTCATTGGTGGAGCTGTAATCTACGCAGTTTCTCTGTGATAAGACAGCAGGCAATGTGCTTATTGTGA
Source organism: Amphiprion ocellaris (assembly GCF_022539595.1). Lineage (NCBI taxonomy): Eukaryota > Metazoa > Chordata > Actinopteri > Pomacentridae > Amphiprion > Amphiprion ocellaris. The sequence goes on from NC_072774.1 coordinate 15,375,566, forward strand.
TTTGGTTCTTGTGTGACAGTGGCTACTCAAAGTTTTATAACTTCAGATTTGAAGTCTGTCCAAACTGAAACCCCCCACTGCTCACAAATCCTGGCAACGGGAGACACTTCCCAGCTAGATCCTGTAGCTTGAACTATTGTGAAAAAAGGACCATGAAGAATTTCATTTTACTACAATATCACATGTGTGATTGTTAGCCAGTAAGCCAATGAGCGTGGCTGAGGAGAGCTTAATAAACTGAGTGGGGAGCGATGAAAGCTTGCACTGCAATAAAGATAGCTAAATTAATAAGCCTTCATTCAGAACTATCTTGAAATATTTTACAGTAAAAATCTTTGAGTTCTTTATATTTAAACTTTATGACTTGGCATCTTTTATCAATTCTGATGTTTTGAATTTGTGAGCAGACGTCTCTGGAAACTGGCGTTACATTTCTGTGAAATCAGCTTTATATGCATTTTAGAAGAGAGAGAAATAATACACTAAGAAAAAAAAACAGAACAGCGTCAGGTTCAATAAGGTTCACATGCTGGCTATGAAGCTGTATCACAAACTGGATGACTGTTGTGTTTCACTCATGAATTAAAGCACAGATAGGAAGACAAATCTCAGAGAAAGTCAGTGTTGGCCACAGAACCTAATCCCACAACAGCCAAACTAAATACAGCTAGAAACCTCCCTGAGGACCACTTTCTGTTAGATTTCCATAGCTTTACCTGGCAAATGGTTTGACAACATAAACCAAGCGGTTACTTTTTGACGGGCACGATCCCCTGCACATTGAGTGATAATATTTCACACTGTGTATGCTCGACCACCCCGCTGTTTACTCCAACGGAACAGTCCTACCCAGCATTTCTCTTTCAAATCCCTCCATTTTCTCCCTGGGAGGAGATTTCCTTTCCTTTCCATTCCTGTGAGCTCTCAGATGATGTCATGCTCGCTGAGTTTCCACAGCTCCAAACAAGCCTGTTAACCTCAGCGCTGCCTCTTGCTACCACACATTCCTGCTTCAAAAGAAGAGGCCGCTAACCTCTCGCACCTGAGTTTTGGCGAGTGAAACGACACACTCAGATAACTGCGACCTCTCACCGTTTGCTGTCTTATCTGCCTGCTCGTGGCTACGATGCTGGGAAAGACAGGGTGGGATTTGTAATTTTTACAGACAGGGCAGGTGATGTGTGAAAGATAAAGTCAGTTTGTGCTGAGGCACTGCCTTTGTGTTTGACATCAACTTAATAATATTGTTCTGACCTCTTCTTGTGGCCACGGATCATTTATCTTTCCCTTCAAATGCCTGACAGAAAAGGGCTCTTGTGAGATCAAAAAACAGTATCAGCACAGAGATGAAAAGATGGAAAATCTAATGGGGTTTGAAAACAATTTTAATTTTTTTTTTTATATATATGTATTTTGGAATCAAAAGGATTACATAGATTTAGATTTGCTTCTCATGTGTCAAACTTGCATGAGCTAATATACCACTTCTTAAGCTCTTTTATTGCAAGGAAACATTTCAGTCAGATTGTAAAAGAAAAGCAAAGTAGACCATGTTAAAAACCTCCCCGGCTTTTTATTATTTTATTTGGGTGATTTTTGCTTTTTTTCCGACCATAAAACAGGAAAACTGACAGAAAGAATTAGCAAAGAAACCAAAGAATACCAAATAAAGTTTTTTCTTTATTTTAATTTAAAACTGGTGATATAGCTAGTACCAAAGCCAGCAGGAATCGTTGAGATGCTTTCTCTTACTCAGCCAAAGACAGGTGTATTTTTATGAGCGCTCCTCTTAAATTACTGTGACTTCACTACCAGTTAGTGGCCTTTTGAGAGAATAGCTGCATAATTACTCTGGGATATACAGCACTGTGTCTATGCTCGGCTCTGCAGCTTGTTTCACTGTGCCTTCAGGCTAAACCAGGGGCCGCCACAGCACACAACCATGTGTTACATCATTACAGTCCAAACTCCACAAGTGGCCCCCTGATAGCACACAGAAATACATATGGACACACACATAGACTGATGGTAGATGGAATAATACCAGATATTATAATGCAATCAAACCGAAGAGCTCTGCAGAGGAGAATGTTTTTTTGAAACATTGTCAGGAAGGTGCTGATTCAGGTAACTGCTGAGATGATGGTATCTTGTCTTGTGGTGCAAAGAGTGACAATTATGGTCACTGACCTATTAGTTATTTTCTTATTGTGTTATTTTTAGATATTTATTTCAGCAACAGAAAACAAACTTTTTAATCAATCATATCTTTCTCCCTTCTTAATTCTTTTTCAAGCAAAATAGCAATCAATTCCTGATTACAGCTTCTCAAATGCAACAGCAAGTGGCTTTTGTAAACTAAATATTTGGGATTTTGAACAAAACAAGATATTTAAAAATGTCACTTTTAGCTAAGCGCATTCTTAGTATTTTCATCCAACCTAAAGGAAAACAAGAAAATTACTACCAGATTAAAGCTGGGGTAGGTATATTTTTGGGCAAAAAAGTGGGCAAAAATTCCATAATAGGCTTTTAGTATATTGCAATTCCAATGATCTGAGATGAAAACAAGACTTCTGCACCTCCTTTTGACTCCATTCTCAGGCTTCAGAAAATCTACGATTGTGACAGGAGACTTCCGGTAATCCCAGACCTATAACTCAGATTGTTTTAGATGGTATAAAGAACAGCAATGTCGGAGGTGGAAGTATGATGTGGTTGTGCAATGTGTCAGCCCAGTGTTACTGCTGTTATACTTTTTACGCAAGAATGCAAAGGTCTACGTGACATAAATTTTGTCATTTCCTCAAGTCTGTGCAGACCACTCCATAGACATCTGCCCAAAATGTGTATTTATATTGCCCATGCGGTGACTGTGTTACCAGGGTTGTACTACGAATGCTTGACAGTAGAATTCATGCACAGAGTACACAGATGCAATTGACAGCACATGTATGAAACAGGAAGCTGCAAGCAAACTCTCGCAGGCGAGAAAAGTAGCACAACAACAACAACTACGTGTGCATGGTATCCATAGCTGTCTGTGTGCACGCCTGCCAGGGAGTATAATTCAGGTAATAGACGAATTAGAGGACTTAGAGAAGAGGGTGGGTATTAAAACCCATGTGCAACCACAAGTGAATACTGATTAATATCTTGATTCATTTTTTTGAATGTTTTCAGTGGATTGTAACAGTTTTGCATTTTTTCCCTCAGATTTCTGCATGCTACAGCTTTAAGCAACAATGAAGGTAATCATTAGCTGCAGACTCCATTTTTCTGAACACTACCATCCAACCAACAATCTCAGCAGCTAAACTATTCAGTTGAAGTTTGGTTGAAGGGGTGTATTAGCAGTCTGCAGGCTGGAGGGCTCAAACTCAAAAGCAATTCACTGTTCATTGTTAAATGAGCTGATGCCTGCTTTGCCTCCAAACTATGACTATTGTTGATTTTTTTTTTCATAAAATGGCTTTCCACATTATGTCATAAGCAAAATATATTTGTTACAGGCCCTGGCTGGCTTCAGCTGGCGTACTGTGAGCTCCATTTGCTGTTGATTTTGCTTGTCTGAAAACTTGCTAAATGTAGTGACAAAGATGCCAAATGGGCAACCGAGCATGTATGACTGTATCAACTCAACAACTAATCACATTACTGACCTGAAGACTTGAAGTTAAACGTACTCCAGTCATTCTAGGCTACTGCTTGTGCAGTGACAGTATCTTTAATAGTCTTCTTCAACAAAGACAAAACTGCAAGACAGTAAAACACACAACTTCTCTCTCTGGGGTTCGTATCAGTCTTCCTGTGAAAATATCTGCAAGAACTAAACTCAGTAAGAGTGAGCATGGCATGAGTAAAAAAGGAACTTAAATGTTACATTACAGCTGTAAAAAAAATCAAAGGGAAATAATGGCAAAATTCTGCAGCAGTCCAAAAAAACATGTACTGGCACATTGAGCTATATTGTGTAAATACACAACATAAATGAGCCAAATAAACTTGCATGATTGACAGATGAGTAAAATAAATATGGCTACAGTGAAAATCACAGCAGTCTTTGTTTTTCAAATTTTCTTGCCCAGTGGCTTAATAAACAGTCATGTAAATCTGATAAATTAGCCAAACTGATGCTAGCATATTAACAGATTTATCAAAATCTGCATATTTAAGTACTAACTACAGTAAAACAATACCTAAAATATAGGGTTTAATTTATAAACTCTACAGCTATGACATAGTTAGAAAAGAAGTTAATTTTGTAAATGTCCTGGCCAACACGTATCTTGGTGGTAATCTATATAAAATATATGTATAAAAGCAAAACTTAACTAATAGCGCACACACTCACCAACACACACATCAAGCTGCTTGTTGCGCAGACAGCTATAACCTCGTTCAACCCCACCCCCTGCTCCCCCAGTCTCACTCATTCACACACACGGTTACCAGCCTCGTCTCGTCTGCAGCAGCGAGGCCTTCATGTGAGCCGCACAGACGTGGGTTTTGGCGGGCGAGTAGGCGGCTGGGAGCAAGAGGCAGCCCTGGTTTACAGGTCAAGCCTGCAGCTTTACAAGGGAAATCTCCAGAGCCACTATAAATACCACTGTGAGCTTTAAGGGTGCAGTATATCACACAACTGGTTTTGAAGGACCACAAACCGACCTAGTTTTTGTACTTTTTTTTGTAGTCCCCCCCCTCCTCTTTTTCCCAAATGTACAGTGAGCCTGAATACAATTAAATGTGAATTTCCCCTTCTCCATTTCGAGTGACTGTTAATTGATTGGCTCGACTTCAAAACATGCCCACCCCCCTCCGGTCCCCCCAACAAAGAGTCAGCCGTTCCCCTCACGCGTCAGGCCCATATATCATTAAAGTACCTTAAAAAGTTTGGGGGTGGTTTCACCATTTTTCCCTTTGCTGTAGTTCTGAACAAAGGGCACAAATATGTCAGGAACCATTTCAAGTAAATTGTGAGGATTTTCAATGAGCCCCACCTGCAAGTAAGACATTTATTCAGCTCAACCTGATGTACTGCGACTTGAAATGAGGCCTAATGATTTGCTTAAGGAAACGGCTGCATAAAACTTACAGCTCAGTCAAAGTGACACAGCCATGCAGCATGTGCAGCATAAATCAACACGGTCTCAAGCTGATACGGTATGCACTTCGTTTTAGACAGGGCTTTAAAAAATTATAATTCATTCAGTTTTATTTCATTTTATGGTGAGAAAAAGAAAAAGGTGGGAAAGCCTCGAGTTGTCATTTGAACACCTGAGCAGCACAGATGTGGAGTCAGAGGACATAAAAGCAGCGATTGCAAATCTCACATGCAAATCTCATCAGCCAGCGCTAGTTAGCAGCAGACGACACTAATTGGTTCCAGAAGTGTTGCTCTCATTCACACTAGCTGAGATGGCAAGCAGTGAGTGCGAGCAGAACGAGGGAGAAACCAGAAGAAAAGAAAAAGGGAGTTGGAGTGAGGGAGGGCGAGTAATGAGAGGTCAGCCGCCTTCTACAGTTGGGTTGCCAGAGCCAGAGAGGCACGCCAATTTTATGGTCAATTGGGCGACGCATCTGGACTCATAGATCACAGGACTGCAGGGGTGGACTTAGCACCCAGCTCACACACATTTCACAGTTCACACACACAAAACAGACCACACAACACACACAATCGCAGGCAAGCAGGCTGCACACACCAGGGAAACATGATACTGTCAAGGAAACATATGAAGATTTTCACATGCACACTTTTAATTTCACATTTTCCCCCTGACGATGATTTCATGATTTGAGGATTTCTCTGTGTTATACTGGCAACACTCAGTCATCCTATTAAAACATATCACCACTGACATGAAAAATTATTCATCATATTTTCTTTCCAGTACTTTCCACAGTTACAAAGATCTGGAAGCTTGGTTTCAATACACTGCCAAACTTTTCAGATTCAATTAACGCCAAATAAAATACCCTTAAGATTTAACTTTGAATAAGTGTGTAGTTACAAAGAAAATATCACCACAAGACAAAAACTAATTAGCAAGTAGCCTGAGATCGATTTGTGCTCATGTATGCATGCTTTTATACACTGTATACCCAGTCTTCATTCTATGCCCTGACAGCAGGCTACTTAGGTGCTGTTTGGTTGACTTTGTGTTCTTCATGTTTAGACAGATTCAATGTAGCACATAATGTACTTTGGACACAAACTGGGTCTCTGGTTCATGCTCAATTATGCTTTAATAGAGGAGAGTACACAAAGGGCCAAACTCCGTATTAATCCAAATGAATAAAGGATTTCCACAAAATGTAATTACAGGGAAAAATGATATGGAAAGAATTTTGGAAAATGTTTTGAATGGACATTCAAATGTCAGTTCAATTCTATGTAGAAGTCGTCAACTCAGTGAAGGTCATCATATTGGCATCATATCAAAATGATTGTAGGTGGTATAAGACAAAGGGGGCATAGGGTATTAAACAAAGCCAATTGAAGGTCATGTGACATGATTGAAAGGTCTCTGACTGCTACTTAATGGAGGCTTGGAGGTTAGATAGTTTTGCCAACTTCTGTTTCCGTGAGCTCTGAACTTCAACTGTTCAGCCAAAACAAGCAAAATGGGCCAAATATAGAAAACTGAATCTACAGTTTCATGACATCTGAGCAAACACTGTCTGCAGATGAAGATCATGTCCTGTGATCAAATGCTTGCACAGATACTGTAAGGAACTTGAGGTCAATGTTTTTTTGCCAAATCCTAAATCCTGTCAGCAAACATTACTGCTTTGACCACAGTGTTATGGCCAGTGTTATTATCTTACCGCTGCAGTGCCACTTGAAGCCATCACAGTTTTGCTCATATGTGTGCTCTAATAATCCATCGGAAACCGTGTCTTTTGTTTTCATTGGCGACCGCCAATATCTGCAGCTGAAAAAACAACTTCACTGTAGCTAATTATTGTTAATTCCATGAGCTGGCCAAACTATAAATTCAACTCCTGGCTGTTGCCTGGTTAACGTGGTTTCTGCAGGCCAGTGTCAGTAGTATTTACACTCAGTCAAAGATGGTTTGGTTGAAAAAGAGGCAACGTCTGTGTAAATAATCAAGATGATTGCATCAAATCATTGTTAAAAGGTAAGTGGCAGGACAGTAAACACAAGAAGGAAGCATAAACGAACATGTTGGAAGATTTTCACCTTAAACACTCTGAATCAGGACTTAGAGGATATTAAAAATGTCTGCAGGCAGCTGAATGTTTAAAACTTGTTTTGTGTGTTTTCTGTTTTTGATTTTCCATGTTGTCCAGCCAAATTTGACAATCAAAGCAAGTCTTCTATTCCTGTCAAGAGGTCGCCATTATGTTTTCCAGTGCATCTTTATGTATAAAAACACACAAAACTCTGTTGTTTGGAGCTCAATCTGTAGCAGTCCTTCTAATCATGAATAGGTTTCTGACAACTGTCAGTACTCAGAGGACAGGTCCATTAATTTTATAATTTTTTAGCATTCAATAAATAATGATAAATTGCCTCACATAAGTCGACAATAGCTGTGTCAGAAGATTAAATGTTTGAAAAAATAAGAGAAAGTGAGTTTACGAGAACTCTACATCTTGCTTCTCATCGCTGCTTGAGGCTTGTGGCTCAAGGCCACATTAGCAAAACAGTAAAATCTTCAACCAAACCACTGGCAGCAATGAAGGCAACATGTTTCCACAGTACCTAAACACACTACAGTTGGTCTTACCTCTGTGGGCACAGCCAGCAAAGGCAGGAAGGGCTTTATGTAGCTGTACCTATGCATTGTCACCATGATGACACAGCGAAGCATCTCCAATGAAGCTGCTCTTGGCCTGAACACAAAGATACATCACAGAGTAACACAACACTGACGTGGAATAGTTACAAAACCCTTCAAACTCATCCAGTGGGCATACTTCATGTAATGTTAAGCAGAGTAAACATTTTACTACCCATCTACCCACGTGGTCGCTGGTGTCACAGACCTTGATTTCAGCTGCTTCCACAGTGAGTCTCTTGTCTGACGGTGGGCTTGAACTCTACAGTTTTGGACAGTAGCTGGCTGGACTGTATTTGGCTATCGGACTTTAGCAGAACAAGGCCTAAAACCAACGGCTGCAATCCAAAGTTATTGAGTTGGAGTCCATCCATGAGAAGACCGACTCACTGGAGAGGCAACTGAATGACATCAAGAGCCGCCACAGCAGTGACCTGGCCGGCATGGACACATGAAATGAGACTTGGCTAGTTGGTTTGCAGTGACTGAATTTAAGAATAAAATACCTACATATTACACCCTGACTGATTGGAATGATTTCTCTGGCAAGCTGACTATATACAAAATTACCATTGTCCACAATATGATTGTCAGATCGGCCAACCCAGGCTGTTCCAGCTGGGCTTCAGACCTCTGACTCTGGGCTGGCAAAGACCTGTAGCTCCCGGGCCATTTATTGTTTTTTTGCTCGTGACCCATTTTAGCAAAGCAATGATTTCCTTCTCAGACAATTTGATTGGCCTTAGAGGCCTAAAGAGGTCAGACTATACATGTATCTATATCTATTTTATTATGCACAATAAAGAGGCTACATTTTTAATTCTTTGACTTAGAGCTACAACAAATTATGAAATATTATCAGTTAGTGGAATAAAAGACAAACTGTTCAGTTATTTAGTTTAGTAATTCCTTTTTCAGCCCTTAACCTGCAAAGACTCAGTGAACCGCTGACCTTAACAAAAACTTGACTACATTTTGTTTCAGATTTATATTGTGATGCTATTTCAGGGTTTCAAAGCCAAAGCCAGAGCAGAACTTACTGTTCTCTAAGCTCCAGCTTCCTCAACATTTTATCACTGCATAGTCAAATATGCAAATGCTCTGAATGCTTCTATGAGAAAATGAATCCATTAAGAAATGTGAGAACTGTACCTCTGGTCAATGATGAAGCCCAGGGAGGTGAGAGTGAGCAGAATGTAGCAGGTCATCCCCAGTACGGTTAACTGGGACAGCATCTAGGAAGACACAATTGCATACCATGAGAAATGTGGTTAGGAAAAAATACATTAGACTCAAACCCCTAAATCAATATCATGGCTGGTCAAGTTACGATCACAAGAGACCTTACTGGGAGAGCAGTCATAAACCGCAAGACTGTTCAACTGTTTACTTGGCACTGCCAACCAAAACATGTCTGACCTTCAGAATAAGTGTACTGGCACACACAGTACGCTCCAGCAAATGCGCTCTGCCTCTTACTTTACACTGACATGCCTAGTTTACACAGACGCTACAATCATCCCAGATGGATCTTGACAGGGGACTTGACCACAGTTGAAGAGACTGCAGTTTGAATCCCCTAAACAGAGCCAAAACAACCAACATCGGAACAGAAATCCCATGCAGATTCTCGCTGACCTTTTCCGAGCTATTTGGGACGTACACACAAACAGACTCGCACAAACACACAAAGTACAGAACGTGATGTACGGTCTAATTCGTGTTCTCTAACCTACAGCCTTGGCTGAGGGCAGCAGCTGGAAGCCTGGTGTCTCCTGAGGATGCTGTGGGCTGTCAGCTTAGGTTTATATTTCTCTGACACTCAATACAGAGTCTAACAGCCAAGTCTCACTGACGGCTCCCATACTGTACATACCCTGGAGGCCATATATAGGCAACATAAAATCAAGCCATCAACAGGATGCAATAAAGTAGTATTTATTTATGTTTATCCAAGAGTCGTAATAATAAGGACCCATAAGAACTATATTATCTGAGCCTACATAGGGGAGACGGATGATACAATTAGGTTTTTCATTAATCAAATGGGGGGAAATTTGGGACTTAATCCATCTTTCACACTATTGGAACAAAAGTCACCCCAGACTGTCAGAGTTTATTAAAGCTGAATGATCACTGTGCTAGAGTTCAAAAGCTACAGATTCAGTTATTTTTTGTATGAGGTATGATGAGTAGAGAATTAGTTTGGTATCAAAAGTTATGTGAACTTATCTCCATTTAATAACCCAAGGGGCTCAGCAGTCCAGGAGCATTTGGTCACGATCTTCATTTTTTTGTTTGTGTGACTATCAGTCACCCTCAGGGGACGCTGCCGAGACGCTACACTGGAGACAAAATCACCACGCATCCCTCAGTTGTTGTGAGGTGGAGCCACATTTAATTTCTAGGTCCTTTTACAGAAATAGGAGAGGAAATGTTTTTGTTTCTGTCATTGTGTTAATTTTTAATGTGATCAAGTGTCAACCTGCAGCAATAACAGCAGAGGACAGTAATGAAAGCTAACATCTGGTGGCAGTAAGCATAAGCAGAGGACTGATTGTGTTATTCTGTTGTCCCCTGAGACAAAGCAGATTAACTCATTATTCAGGCCATTATTTCAGCCGTTATTATGATGAAGCTCACTAAAGGTTGGTTAGACAGTTGGAAAAAAATACAACAGTGCCTCAGTTATGAAATGTTATTTCACCAAATTACACAGATAATATGCCCTAAGGTGCTGGTTAATCAGGAACAAGTAGCTAAAAGTGGCTGTAGTTTGTGATGCTGTTCAACTGGATTGCATTATTTATCTCACGCTGACTGTTGTACAGAGGGTGGACAAAATGTTAGACACCTGTTAGTAAAACACAATACAATTACAATCACAGTAGCACAAACTGGATCTGCAGACAAGTATTTATTGCAGGACTATTGCCTTATACAGTATTAGTTTTAGATAAGTGTAACTAAATAGTAAACTAGCAACACAGCGTACATAGATATTATTGCTGTGTACATGTAGATATGAGGTTGGGCTATTGAATAACAAGACTCAGGTCATGGAAGATGAACTACAACATGCATGCATGAACTGCATGGTACACATCAAAAATGGAATTAAATAAAAGTGAATTACTGCCTTGGTCTATTTATTTAATAGCCACAAGTTGTATATTTAATTTTGCATAGAATTAAAATGCACAACTGTTTTTTTTTTTTTGTTTGTTTTTTTTTTTTTTAACATTTTTATAAAAAGAAACACTAAAAAGTAAAAAGAAAATGTTTAATCACTGTTAAATGACAACTTAAAGAAAATTCTGGTCATTCTGTGCTTTTGTATGAGACCCTAAAATTTTACTCCTTACGCATTTTACATAAATTAAATAGTTTATTTTGCCATGTCATGTCAAATGTTGCTCTGTAGTGCTTTAAAATGAACTTACGCTATAGGCACCACCAATGTCCAAATGCTGCAAACACGGAAACACTAATGCAGACTTGCGTTTAAATAAAAAGTCTTGTCACGGTCAATTTCCCTCCCTGCCTCTAATAGCAACTGTTTAGCAAACCTATAATAAAACATACACGTTGCCCTGATGATGTAATTGAAGAGTAGTTTCTCTTGTTTGAAATAGCCATGTTTTCATGGCTCCGAATTAACGCAAAGCCCATAAATTGTCCAGCAGTGTATCATCAATTGTCAAGCTAAATAAGCAGCTAGCGAACATGTGGGTATAAATACATAACAGTGACATGATTTATTGTTGGGCCAGAGTGCTCACTTTGTTATTTTCCCTCCAAGTCCTGATTGCTGCATCCTGAAGGCTATTTGGGTTGGGAAATGGTTAAGGCGTTTGTGTTCACTGCTGGACCACCAGCTGGTGTTTCATTCGCCAGGAAGGAGGGGAACCCTTGGAGGAGGTGTGTGTGAGTGTGTGTGTGTGTGTGAGGGGGGACCACAACTGAGGTCGTGATCAGAAAAAAAAAAAGAAAGACAGGCCATTTTATTTGGGAGTTTGAAGAGGCTGGGCGTGACAGCAGTTTTTGGCTAACCAAAACTATGCCTAGGGAAAAACGCCTTCCAAAGATAACTGCTGAGGAGACCTGTTTCTGTTTTTTTCTGAAGAAGGAGGAAGGGGGTCTTTTGGCTTGTCGAGTGGAAAATAATAGACAAAGGTTGTTCTAAAGGGGAATGTCGATCCGTCATTCTGTCATGATGTTAGACAGAGCTAGTCTTTTCCTGCTGCCTAAGTAGAGGACTCTGCTCCACCATGGATCAGCCACAACAAACTGCATAATTGGGTGAAATAATGTTGGCAAACAAACACACAAGAACCCAAGCAACTTTAAATTAAGAGCTCTGGACCACCTTGTCATACTGTATATGAGGGATTACAGTAGCCTAAACATATCAACAGTCAGTCTGGAATAAAAAGTTCACCAACTTCAATCTTCAGTCTGACTAAAGAAATGAACGTAAAAATCTCTTCCCTTTTATCAGAAGTACTGTCGAGGTGCTTCTGAGCTAAGGGTGTAAATCTGTTGATCAACTGTAAGAGAAAATCCTCATTTACAGTTTTCCTAATGGGTCAAATACATACCATCTTGTTCTCAATCAATTCATGGTAAGTCCCCAAAACCAGCAGGAAATGTATGACCACATAAACTTGTAAAGGCATCGACCAACTGGGATCATGAGGCACTTCCTTTCCGGTAACCTGCACATGGAAAATAAACATGTTTAATTCTCCAAAGCCTAATTTTTGAGTAAGTAGGGTAATTTTCTGGACAGATTCTCAACACCAGCCAACATGTCTATACTTATATAACAGCACTTCATTCAGGTTTAACTGCATGTTAACAGTTACAGGTTCAGAAATTTTAAATTGTACCTTTAGGGGCAGTGAAAAACTTGAACTCCGACGGCCGATTAATAAATAATACAAATAAATGTGAAGAATATTGTACTCTGTGTGTTATTTCTGACTTGAAAGACCATTAAAGTCATGAAATCAGTGAGCCAAAATGCTCCCCATTCATACCGCCTGTTAGGTTCCATATGTTAATCTGAAATCCAAGGAATTATAAGTAATAAAAACAAATAGATATATTTACAGTATCCAGGAGTATGCAAAATATTCACTCAAGTGAAAATTGACATAGTATCGCAAAAGATAACAATAATCCCATTTATCATTTAAGAAGCTGTGTGTTCATGCAATGCATTAAATCAGTGTCTATGGCGGAGGGTGGGGAAGACAGGCAGTGTCACTGGCATGCATCTTTAAATAATGCAGGTTCTGGGGTTTTGGTTGAATAGTCTATTTTGCTTAGGAAGGTTTCTAACTGAGTGAAATTGCACAGAAGTTTCTCAGTAGCAGAAAAGAGCTGGGCAATTTCTGTAAATGCTAAGGAGAAGTATTGGAGAGGATACACTGGTCCATCCTTCACAAAAAGAAAGGAAAGACTGTTGACCCTTAATTCCTTGTGACAGCATCTGGCCATTCATTAACTGCAGTAGTGTCATTATCTTACCTGATAGTAACATCTTTGTGGGATCAACTATTTTGTCACATTACATATTCACAGTCTGAACAATCAAGTCAATATTTCCAGGTATTAACTGAGTTGTACGGTGGTCCTTTGGCTATTATAGGCTGATAATCAGATCAGAAGCAGCTTATAACACAGAAGTTTGTCCAAAAGAAAAAGGGATATGAGATATTTTAGGTGGGTGATGTTTATATTTCAATATAAGGCCTAACAAGCTATGCTGAACTTGTATTAATTTAAGCCTTATATTTATACAGTCAAACTAATTGAGGTTCATGTCGAGAAGAATGAATAAACACAACGGTGATCATGTGCAATAATTCTCAATGTGACAAATATCCTGTATAATTTTTGCGACCGGTAGCTTATAATGTTATTATTTGTTATTTCAGTTTCAACCTTGGTAATGAAGTAAGGATTTTCATTGGATTGCCCACCTCAATATAGCCTCCATGAAACAACACAGTAAGAACACTTGTTACTTTTAGCAATCCACTGGCGCATAACTACACGGCTAAATAAGATGGATTCTCTTAGCACCACTTGCCTTTTCCGATGACCTTATGAATTCTCCTTTACATCTTCCCTTGACTTTATAACATTTTCCTTTAAAGTCAACAAAAAGTGTTGAAGAAAAGATACATAACATAATTTTTGACTATTCGACCATAACCCTTGAATTCAGTTTGGTGAGCTACCACTGGGGGAAGAAAATATCCCTTTAGAGTTTTGTCAGAAATGCAACAAGAAGAACAGGCGTGTCAGTTTGCAGTGCAGCCAAAAAAATCTGGAGCTTGGAGGATTCATCCTGTCACATTATGTTAAAAAAAGATGACTAAAAGTCGCCCAGATAGCTCAGTTGGCTGAGTGGGCGACCCATAAACAGGGGCTCGAGTCCCTGATGCAGCGCCCTGGGTTCAATTCCAGCTCATGGCCTTTTGCTGCAGGCCTTCCCACCATTCTTCTCCCTACTTTCCTGTCTGCCTCTTGACTAACCTGTCAAATAAAGCCAAAAAAAGCCCTCCAACAGCTACACATCCTCTTCCAAATGTCTGCAACTGGATTTAGTTGTGCATCATGTTCTGTGTGTGAATGCATCACTTCCAGTGAATCAATTTGAGCATGGGTATTCAATTCAAACCATGCAAGACAAATGTGTACTCCGCCACTAATAATAAAAATTACTAAATAGAGAGGCAATTACAGAATTCAAATACACCCAGTGACTACTGATGAAAAAAAATCCACACATACATAGAAAAAGGTTTCTAAAATACTGGAAATGTTCATGAATATAACTTTAACAGACCCTAAAAAGACAATAAGCAGCATTGAGGGAGGGGTGGATTAAGGACATGACAAACAGAAAAGAAAATAGGATCAAGGGAAGAAAAAATGCTAACTTTATAATAAAACTAACAAAAAAAATCATGAGGAAAACCTCGTGAGTCCAATGTGTTTATGCAAAAAACAGGTTCAACTTTGTCTTGACCTTTCTCACTGCTCAAAGCCTCTTAATTTTTTATTTTCTTCAAAAAAGACCTTTTGCTAAAGTCTCCTACAGGCTGAATTTCAAAACTGTTGACATTTAGCTTGTTGTGTTCCATTTACAAAGTCATCCAGGATTTAGTGGGTGTAACGGTTTGCTCTAAATATTGAGGAATATATGAATTCTTCTGTGAGAATTCCCTGAGTCATTTGACCTGCTTTTGTCTTCCAATGCGTGCATAATGATAAGTGATTAGGCCTGAGGGCTTCATATTGAAACTGCAACCTCTCTTGGGGATGAAATATAACAACAAAAAAACTGGCCAATCACAGATGCCTCTCTCTAATTCAGGGGGTTTCCCAGGATCCTGAAGAACCAAAAGACCACATGTGGGTTCCCCCTGCATCCTATCCCCAACCCTGTAGGTATTCCAGCCTGTTGCTCTGGTTTTTCTCAAAGAGCTGAAACCTTTTCTCCTCCTTTACTCCCCTCTCTTTGCTTTCTTTCCCTCACCGGCAGATATCAACAAGAAGCCGCCTACATGAAACCTTTAAAGACATTTCAGTTAAATTCCAACTCTGTATTTAGAATCGCCCCGCTGCGTTTAAAGGGCCAATTTAATAGTAAAGACAAAAGGGAGTTTTTTTTTTGTTTCAAGTGTGAAGCATGAGGGAACTAAATATGTGACACCATCAGCGTTATTTCAAAGCTAACCACTGGGGCATTCAGCTGGAGCCTGTATTTCTTTCTGCACACATACACATACATACATGCACGCACATGCACATTTACACTCCACTGAATGTGGTTTTATTTCTGCAGACTGTGTTTAAAGACAGTGAAACTGAACTTATTGTGTTGCCTCTACAAAGGCTTTGCAGCTTTATTTGATGTGGCAGTTCCTTGTAAAACTTTTAAGAATATATGAATCCCTCAATAAGGAATGCTCTGAGTCATTTAAGGCCTGTGTTTTGCGTGTGTCAAAATGATGGGTAATGAAGCCTGAGGGCATTTTTCTTTGAGGAATGATGCAAACCTTGGGATTGTCGTCGTGGTCGCCCAGCCGGGATTTACCAGGTTTCCAGCTTGGACCATTGAAGAAAGTTGCCAATTTGTGGATGATTGTTTTGTAAATTTTGGACTTTTTCCACAAATATAAATAGTAGTGGAACTAAAAGAGAGAGAGAGAGAAAAAAACCAGAAGTCAGACATCAGTGTACAGTCACAACACTACATTTAACTGACGAACACTAACGAGGCAATAGCTGTGATAATTAATCCTGAGTAGGAATGTTTCTGCTTTCATTGGGCAGGACATCGCTCACGCTGCGCTCTGCCAATGGTGAGGGCAGCAAAAATAATCATAACATCCACCTGGCATTTGGTTTTATTGGCCTCTTTCACCTCAGCTGGGCAGTTTGTTTAGAGTAGAGTAATAATGTTATGGTTACAAACTGGCCAGTCAGCCAGCGGGGGAAACATGAGCTCACACCTCATCTACTGAAGGCGTTTACACTCAGATGGAAGTGAGCTGCTTGACCGATGGCCCACTCATGGTGGAAGATAAGACTGACCTGAACGTGAAGGATTTCAAATCTCCTGATAGGGAAGACAAGGCCATATATCACTTTATCTGTCTCTGAAGCAAAGGTGCCTGAGGAGGAGACACACCAAATAATTAGACTTAAATTTGTATTCAATGATTCTTGTAACTTATTCAACTTATCAAAGATAATTCTGTAAAGACTAACATGTCGGGATCACAACTTCAGCGTTCAATCTCCTTAAAACAGTTTGCAGCTACAAATAAGAAAAAATGGGCAAAAAGATTTTTCAGTGATGTGCACCTTAAAATTTGAATGAATTACCACATATAAGATTTGCTGCAAATCTGAGTCCAGTACGCATGTTATAAGCACCTACAGCTTAAAATGTCGCAGTATCCCTTAATTGTGTTTTCGTCATTTTAGAAATGGGTGACACCTTAACCATTCTCGAAAGTTCTGCACAGTTTCAGAAACAATTTCAGAATGTTCTTCTTAAAAGCGGGATACCCAACTTTTGGAATTTGGTGATAACTCCGTTAGATGGTTATGCCTAAAGATTCTTAAAATTAAGTGCTGTGATTGTAACAAGAGAAAGCATTGCTCGTATTGACAAGGGATCCTACAGCTAACTGAATACTCCTTATTTGGAAAAGATGCAGATGATACTTCTCAGTGCTATTCAACCATTACTGCTCTAGTGATCTAAAGCCATGCAGAAAACACAAAAACTAAAACTCACTCTGTTGTCAAGACAACTACATGGAATTTAAAATAATTAAAACATTTTTTTTTGTCTGCATTTATTCTCATTGTTTAACTCCACAAAAGGGGTGTCAACATTATATGAGATTGATGCATATTTTAGTCTTGCAGCCAAATATTTTAATAATTAAAACATTAGAAAAAACAAAACAGGTATAGAAGCAAACACAAATTGTTTTTGCTTACCAAATATTCTGTCCCAAATGATCAGAATTCCACCGTAGTTCTTGTCAATGCAATAAAGGTTTCTCCCTGTTGAGGTTACACTGTGAGGTTACTGCTGAAATTATTCATTTGTTTAAAAATAAGTACATAAACAGATAATTGGCATGCTCCTTTTATTCCATTTTTTCCAATTCTGTCCTTTTTCTCCACAATGATAAGCAGTTGCTGCATCAACCTTTAGGTCTTTATTGTTTGATATACTCAACAGCAAAAGGTTAGATTCCGATTCTCACTTATAAAATTTAACTTTTCTCACCATGATGAACTCTGTGATGTTTTGGGGTGTTAAAGATCAACTCGAGAGGTCCCAGGTCTCTGATCAACTGAAAGAAAACAATATCGAAACACTGCTATTAGATATTTTGCAAGCAGACACATTTTAAAGTAATAATCTCTTACATTTTCTATATGTAATGTACTAAAAAATTCATTCAATCTACGATCATAGCATCAATGTGTTTTCTGTCCTCCAAAGGTGTTACAACTTATATATAACATGATGTTTACACTAAACGTACAACTCTAAGTTTAGTGCAAACATGTTTTTTTTTTGTCCTTAATCTGCCAGTAAAATAGGTGCAGAAGTTTTATGTCTGATATAATTCCACAATATTTCTATTCTGTACCTTCAGGAGAACCCAACACCACAGTTATGAGTCAAATAACCCATTTGTCTTGACATTACCATAAGGGTTAGGGTTAGACTGAATCAAAAGGATTTATTTTCGCATTGGGAGCATGAATGGGATCAATAAATTTTAAGGGAAACTTGTGTACAAAATTGACATTTTTGGCTCAATAGAAAAGTTCATGGTGTATCAAAAATGGAAGGAAAAAAAAGTTCCATCCACTGGACAGCATTGTGGCTATCTGACTATTAGATGTTGAAATTTTAAATTTCTTGTTTATAAGTGGAAAATCTGGACTGATGGTGGCAGTAAACCAACATATATGTGGTCGCCAAAAAGGGACCATGAAGGATCACAAAAAATAAATTCCTCTGAACGCCAGACGGTGTTCCAGGATACACAAACAATGAGTTCCCTGAAATGATGCTGAAGCTTTTCTTGCACAAAAACATTTGCTGAGGGAAATTTTGACTAAGTGGCAACCTCAGTGGCTGAAAAATGAGGCCACCACAGAACTGCCAAAACTGTTGTTTCCTGAATAGCCAGTAGAGGCAGGCTCCAAAAGTGAGTCAATGTCCATAGACCACAATGTTAAAATGCCCCATTTGAAGCAGAAATAATTATGTTCATAGCCTGGTACAAAGAAATAGTTTTAGTCTCTATAGTTAATTTCTCTGTTCATGACAGCTGCCCTGGAGGTGAATTTTTATATAAATCAACCATTTAAATTGTATTGAAGCTTAAAGTTATGCATAATTAATGGTGTAGCCACTAAAAAGTGTTCAGAGACACACGTGACCAGCCTTAGCTCAAATCCTGCTCCACCTCTTTGCTCTTTTTTGGATGTAATTTCAAGTCAGGCACAAGATGAATCCACCTAAAATGGTGACATGATGGCCAAATGGCTGAAGTTTTCAGGCTGAGCCATATTTATATACAGTCTATGATATATATACAGCAGTGCATATAATTTGTTTTCCTCATTAAAAGCTAAACTTGCTTTATTTCTACGTTTCTTTGATGGCACTGGTGGTGGCTTAACAACTGCAGTACTGGGAACGAGACACAGTGCCAAAAGCAGGGATGTTAACACTACTGATAATAGTTAAACCCATTAACACACACACATACAGAGCCCATCCACATGTGCTCCAGTCTAAACAATCATGCAGTTGGATGCCTTATGAGTACATTTCATACGCATTAATCATTTTAGCTGGAAGATATCAAACAGATGCATCAGTGAGTCATTACAGATTGCAAAGGTCACGCAGCACATTTCACACAGTTTATGTTTCCCTTTAAGTTGCAACTCAGATATTTTGATGGTTCACACCCGTATGACAGACCTCTCAATCTGGAGAAATGCGCACGGCTGGACAGAATTTCTCAGTGATTCATTATTTCCATGTAATGGCTGCGTCTGGCAGCCAAGCGTGAGAGTTTTATCTTGAATGAAAGGGGTCTCCACCACTTCACTCTAGCTCTGACGCTGCAGCGAATAGTGTGCCAGTAAATTACATGACATCAAAAAAAGCCTATAAAGGAGGCATAAATTACATCCCCTCAGAAAATTGTGACTATTACGACTGTTTTCACTAATAGTGCACTAAAAGATGGAAGGCATTCCAAATCCATTCATTCCCTCTAACGATCGCAGGGATTGTAAAAGTGATACTCCCAGTCACTTTAAAGGCAGACGGAATGGTCATGCTTCTGTTTGGAATATTTCATAAAATCTCATTATTTTTTATTGAATACAGGTTCCACTACAGCACTGAATCCACAAAAGCTTGGCTTAACAGAGCGATTAGTATTGGCACAGGGAGAAAGATAACTTTTCTTTTCATATTAATTCTGCATAGCAACAGTGAATAGACGAGTAAATTCATACAGAGAAATATATTTGATCACTGCATTACATAACAATTGATCTTTCCCATATGTATAAAAGAAAGACAGCTTGGACTTTTTGGTTCATCTTATAGTTGCAAAATACCAAAAAATAAATAAAATAAATACAAATTGCTCATGGTGTGTTACCAGAGTGATTCCTTCAGTTGCTTAGTTAAAACAACCTAAAGGTTTTCCATTTAAAATGGTAAGAAAATATCAAATTTCAGCAATCTCTTAAAAGCTTCTTCATATGGAACCGTTTTACTGAAAGACTATCTACAAAAGATATATGAAATATATTTATATAGAAATATATAGTAGGAGACTAATGCTATTCATCTAGAGACACTGAAAATGATTATACAGGTGAAGGAAGAAAAATAGGACCGGTGGTTCCTTTGGACAATGGCAGCTAATGATACAGGACATTATATGTCATTGCAAATGTTTGAAACATCTATAAAACAACCTGACACCAAATCTCTTATCAATCTACACATCTGCTATCTTGAGGTTGCTTCTGTGCTCAGTGTTTATCACAACTAGAGACAGATGGATTAAAGAATTAAAGAACTATTCACCTCTGTGTGGATCCAGAACTGGTACAGCAGGTTTAACTGTATGTGAACAGCAAAGATGGATGGAGGTAGAGCCAGAGCCAAGGGCATGTAGAAAATCTGAAGAAGAGAGAAGGGAACCAAGTCAAAGAAATCTCCTGGAACATCTTTACACAACTTCACAGGGCTCCAACAACACAAGGCAGAGCAATGAACTGATATTTGGTTTCAATTAAACAGTGATGATTTCATTCTAAGCAAAGCCAGCAGATTTCTTTGTCTTTATTGGTATACTGTGTTATTTACCAGCTTCAACACTCCAACACAATCCACAATTCACAAGCCAAGCTATTGACAGGTGGAACATTTCTAGTTGAAGGAAGAATGTTTTCTAAATGTAACTTTAATATTCCAAATTAGTGTGATTACCAGTAACTGACTCCTGTACGTGTGCATGTGTTGACTTTCCAATATCTTGCTGTAATGAATGTGGGTTACAAGGCTGTTACTCAACATGCTACCTGTCAATTTTACAAAAGCAATAATTTTGCAAAAGACAACAGAAAATATAAAACAAATTCTATAAATGTGCTCACATCGGTGAAAACATTGTAGTATTGTGCTAGAATTATATAAATATGATTGTGATAGAGTTGAGAGAGTTGGAGCCATGACAATACTTCAAATATGAATGATGCTGCAACAGAGCTAAAAATTCAGAATCATGAATGCTTTCCTTACATCTTCAACCGAGTAACACATAAAATCTACACAGTCCTGAAGGGTTCATCCTGAAGAGTTATCCTATTAATCATTTCTTTGAAATTTCACCATAACTAGTGTATAAATTCTTGAGTTATGGACAAAGACATGTTTTGTGATCATAGAGATCTTTGACCAACAAAGTTCAGTCAGTTCATCTTTGACTCCTTGGAGCAGGGACATAAAAGTGCACCTTTAAGGTGTGTGAGTACACTGTGACATTTGAAACAAACACAGTTTTTATGACAGTGAATTTTACCTTAGCTGCTTCTGTGCTGTGTGCACGAACGCAACAGCTACCAGCTCAAAGCTTTCCTCTCCTTTTTTTCTTTGATTGCTTCAAACATTTGAGATTTTGTAAACATCGATATCAGGCTTTATGGTAGACAATTAGACCCAAAATTTGAGTTACAGCCCTTGTTTCCAGGTGAGGCCAAGAAGTACCCTTGTATATTACCTCTTTAATTATTAAATCTATAATAAAACAGCTATCCGTTGTAGCTGATAGCAATCATGTACACAGCGCATTTGTTGGAGACATTTATTGCCAGCAGGTTTGATGTTCTAGTGAGTAATTACAGTAGCAGGACTGTATACTAGCAACTGACAAAGTAAACTACAGTGATCAAGAAAATGAAGGAACATGTCACAGTGCAACTGTGCGGCTCACTGATGTATTTTTAATAGTTTTGGGACAACAATGGAGCTCTGCGGCACAGAGAAATAAAAAATATCACTTTCAGTCACTAATCATTCTCATTCATTAATCCATCCATACATCATTGTCTATACATTGCTTAATCTTTACTAGGGTATTTATATATATATATATTATTATATCTTACCCATGACGTGAACTGCTGCGTGAGGGACTGTCGGAGAGCTGTCGTGAGGTTGTAGTACTCAGAACTGTGGTGAACCTGGTGAGCAGCCCAAAGGACGGCCACCTCTGGAAAAAAAAAATCACACACACAGATTTAACATAACATTAGTTTGTCACTTCATTCACTTTCTCCTGATTCTTAAAGAGCTAACAGCATTCATGTAACTTTCTACACAAGATTCATGCACACACACCTCGAACCCTCCCACCACGACAAGTGATTTACCCAACAATCAACCTTCCCCAGATGAGTAACTTGACACTTTCATCCCCAAAAGGAGTCCTTTCAATCGTGCTCCTGGCCAGCCGTGATGAAAACTCGAGGCATGAGACTCGCTGGCCATTAAGGGGGGGTGGGGTTTCAGGCTATTATGACTACGGGGGTATTGGGCTGCAGCTGGGTAGCCTCCAGCCTGATGTCCCAGTGCTCCAGTTTACATTCCTCTGCTGTGTTGTGATACTTGCTACATTAATATCTGTGTTACACTTCATTTTAACATCCAAAGGGAACATGCTTGTTAAATTTCACTGGATCTCCAGACCGTTTCCGGACCACCCCGTCTGGTCTGTGCTTTTTGGCACCTCCCGTCCACTTTGGCTTCTGCTGCCGTACAAGAGAGAACAGTAACCTTCAAATATTGCAGAACCACAAAGCCTTATATGCATTATACTATGTATAGCAATGTATTCATTATAATAAAGTCAACTTAAGTTATTACATTAGGTTTAAGTTTTATATGGCAGCCTTGATGTGTAATGGGATTTGTGATTAAGGGTTAGATTGTCGAACTGTTAAACTTGAGTTAAATAAGATATTTAAGATGAGTGAATGTGGTTTTATTTTGGGTGGCTGAAAAGCTAAAATGTCAAGGTTAAAATCACACAACTAACACACAGGAATGTGTGTGTTTTTACAGACATATACAACCTTATTTTTAGCTCAAAGAATTTTAGTTTACTACCTTAAAGAAATAGTTGGAAAAATGTAGGAAGTGTAGAGGTCACCATTGATGTGAGAGCTCTACCATTTTGAACCCTTAGTTTGGAATTCGGTTGCTATCTTGGTCTTTCGAAACCACACATGACCAGTGAGAGGTGGATCTCACTGGAAGTCAAGGACACTATGTACGCCACATACCTGGCTTTATTGTCTATTTTACTCTAAATGGGACCATAATTTAGAATATTAACCTCATGCAGTATTGACAAAGACTTGAAACCTCTCTCTGAGATTATAAAGTCATTAAGAAAATGTTTCAAGGAAATAAATCAAATGAGGCAAAGCTACGTTCTCATAATTTTCTATGCAACCTGACTTCTTTTTCATTCAGAGTAGTCACCCCCTGCTCGTTATTAGAAAGAGTGCAAGTTTATTGCACTTCCACATTGGCTTCATTTTTCAGATCTGCATGCTACATCCATCTGTTATATATAGTCTGGTAACAGTGCTCAACTGCCTAACATGTATCCCAAAAGACACATATAAAGCATAATACATTTGCCTAATGTGGAATTACTGCCTTCTATTCAAAGATAAGCATGCAAAAGTTAAATCTCAAACTCTTCCTTTCTCTCTGTTTAATAAACTTGTGAATTGTATGGAGGCCGGCAGTCGTAAAGCCCAATGGGTCGAGGCTCCGCTGCAGCTGAACAAACACACCGCTGAGAACTGAAGGTGAGTGCTGTGAGAGCGAAGGAGCACCACGATCTGTCTGAACACATTTCTAATCAGTTAAAACTGAGGTGGAATTCCTCAAGTGTTTGGGAAACCCCGAGTGAAAACTACTGCTCCTGAGCAATACTCCACACCTCACTCATTTAACAGGGTTATTGCTGGATTTCAGCAGGTGTGAGAGAATAAATGTCACAGAGAATGTTTTTGGAAGTGTCACATACAGTGTTAAATGGTGTATTTTGGATTGAGTCAAAATGGAAGCAACAAGGTTGGATTTTATTTCAAACTTTATTAGCCCTCTCAACGCAACTGACAGAAGTCTGCAGACAAGGTTCGAGTGTGAGAGGGGAGTAAGGGGGGAGGCTGGCTGCATCTACAGCAGTCAAGAACAAAAATTATGATGCTTCTTCCGCTCTGAGCCGTGGGGGATTCAAAGATGAACTGTCCAGCTAAGAGACATATTCAGGGGATAATCCAGCCTTTGTTTAATTCCAGCAGCCTGAGGTTTTTGCTTTTTTTCTGCTCACTGGAGTCATGCTTGGCAGGGTCCAGGACTAAGGGCGGCTAAGATTGATGCTTGTTGTCATTGATAGGAAGTTGGAACTGCTAGGCTTCAGTGCAAGCCCATGTCCTCATCTCTGGACTCGGCGGGACGCTGCATAGTTTGGCAGGGCCTATTCAGGAGGGAAGCCCTGTTAATGGTGAGAACCAATGCCACAGAGCCCACATTCCCAGCAAGAGCAGAGAAATGCTGAGGACGGCACTTCCATCTGGCCTCCAGTGAGCCTTAAATCATGACTTCTCAGGAATAACAAGGATGAGTGCACACTAATCAGGTGAGGGGACATTTATGGCACTTTATATCACATCTACAGACAACACTTGTTTGTGATCGCCTGTCAGATGTCCACTAAACTCAGAATAGCTCAAATAGTGGTGACCAACCCCCCACAGTTAGGAGATTTTGTGACCCTGTTAAGCTAGTTTGCTGACTGAATTTGGGTCTACTGAAGATCAATACAAAGCTAAGTAGGGACGGGTATTGTTAAGATTTCAACGGTACTACTATTTTTATTGATACTGCTAATCGATCTGGTACTTTAACAGTATTGTTATCTGTACTTTTGATTGTTTTTGCTCGTTTTGTTTTGTAAAGATAAAAAACAAAACAAATTAAGAACAGAATAAACATTGCTCTATTTTCTCATACATACTGTACAGTATGCATGAGACAGTAATGTGTTGATGGGAATGATCAGAGACCTATGGACACTGTCAAAGATTTTACTCACAAATAAAATGTTATGCAATGCATTTCATTTAACTGTCCAGCATTATATTGGAATGTAAAGCTCTACGGTATTTTCATCGTGTCATTCTAGTAGTTTAGTGAAGAAAACAGTGAAAGCACTTCTTCTGCCACTAATGACAACATTCAGCTAGATATTTGATAGTAGATGTTTCTGCTCTGACATGCAAACAACTTGTTTCTCTTGTGGCAACGAACATTTTCTATATAAGCTGTAGTGAAGTTTAATTACACTATTGAATGTTTGTCACCTGTTTGTGCTGCTTTGCCCGTCACACACTAGGTATTCTTTCTGTTGGAGCCTGTAGCTCCGACAGATCTGGAAAGCAAAAGTGCAAAATCAAAATCAGAGTCAGAAAAATTTTATCCCTGAGGGGCAATTAGGTAAATTAGGTGTCATAGACACATACACATCAGACATAAGTCTTCCAGTGACGAGAAAAATGTGCAACACAATGTTCTTCTTACTTTCTAAAGTACTGTTAGCAAAACGTTAATGACGGATCTTATCGATCCTCCAATATTAAAAAATTTTACCCCGGTGCTTGTTTAATACCGGAGCTAGATACCCATCCCTACCTTTGATGAAACATTACTACCTTGTTGGGAGTGGTCTCTTCCAGGATGGAAATGTACAGGCCATGGGTCACCTAATAGTTTGATAGGGATGAAAATGATGCAATTCATATGCTGTGGCCTTCACAGCGACCAGATCTCAACCCAGTTGAGCACCTATGGGAGATTTAGATTAGTGGGTAAGACAGCACTCTTGACTACCATCATCAAAACTCTAAGGATTCTAAGACTGCGTTCAATCCCTCCAACTGAGTTCCAAAGACTGGAAGAATCACTGCCACAACAAAAAACTGCTCCAACTTACTTCTTGTTTTGTTAGGAATTTGGAGAAATGATACACTATTAGTAAGATCTTTGCAACAAGCCAAAACTCCCCAGGGTTGTTCACAGCATTGAAAAGTGGCATTTGGACTAGACTCTCAACAAAGATTTGACAGTCATGCTTGTGGTCATTTGAGAATGTGCTTTGGTAATGCGGTGCTTTGAGCTAAATGCTAATGTCAGCATGCTAATAGGCTCACAATGAGCCTATGGTGTGTGATTTGTAGGCCAGAGCATCTCTGTAACACCACAATGCTTCATTCATAAAGGCACTTGGTGACACATTTGACCTTTTTCAAAAAACTGCAAGTCTTGCAAATTGGATGTTGCACTTGGCCAGATTGCAATTGCAAATATATTTCAGTTCATTTTTTAGGACAACTGTGCACCATAGAACAAATTCTATCCAAACAACCATACCATTTAATTGGGCTGGTAGCAAAAATCTAAGAGATATCTGACGACTTAAACACATAATGAAACCATCTGCATAGCTGGAAACGAAAACAGGTAAATAAGAAAGCAATTTTGTTCTGTCACAAGAAACACAAACTCTGGCTGTACAATTCTGATCATTTCCAACATCGATTAATATGTTAATCATTTTCTCAATAAAGCAATAAATAAATAATTAAATGTATGATATTCAATTTACCAGAAGTGAATTTAATAGAAACAGTGGCAGGACAAGGACAAGGAGTACAATTAACTCAACCGAGACTTTGTGGACTGGTGCCTGCGGAACTGCCTCCAGATCAATGTGGTGAAAACCAAGGAACTGGTGGTGGACTTTAGCAGGAACAGACAAACTTCTCCTTCACCAGTGAACGTCCAAGGAACAGACATTGAGATTGTAGACTCTACAAGTACCTGGGTGTTCAATTAAACGATAAACTGGACTGGACTGTTAACACCAACGCACTCTACAAGAAAGGTCAGAACAGACTCCACCTGCTCAGAAAACTGAGGTCCGTCGGGGTGCAAGGAGCGCTTCTGAAGACCTATGATTCTGTGGTGGCATCAGCCATCCTGTATGGAGTGGTCTGCTGGAGCAGCAGCATCACAGCTGCAGACAGGAAGAGACTCAACAAACTGGTTAAGAAAGCCAGCTCTGTCCTGGGCTGAACCTTGATCCTGTGGAGGTGGTGGGAGACAGGAGGATGATGACAAAGCTGTTGTCTATCATGGAGGACACCTGCCATCCCCTGCAGGAAACAGTAACATCACTGGGCAGCTCCTTCAGTGACAGACTGCTTCACCCACGGTGTCTAAAGGAGAGATACTGCAGGTCCTTCCTTCCTGCTGCAGTCAGACTTTACAATCAACCTGCTCACAGTACTTCACTTCACCCACGAACTAACTGCAATAACAATGTAAATAAGGACACTATCTGCAATTTCACTGAATTTTTTTCTGTATATATTTATATTCATATTTCTTCTATAAGGAGGAAGTAACTGTTTATATATGTGCACTGTGTGCTGCTCTTATTCTTTTCACTGTTTCTGCTGCAGTAACACTGAAAATTTCCCCGCTGTGGGATCAATAAAGTTTTAATTTAGCGATCCATCTATCTAAAATCATCATGTTTAAGAAACTGGAGCATTGATTAACCAATTACTATAATTGTTTGGTATATAAATTGACTAATTAGTCAACACACCAGTTCTTATGTGGCCCTTTTCAGATATTTTGATATCTTCTTGTTATTTCTGTCCTTCAGCAAAATCAAACAATACGCAATATACAATAAACCTTACTCTCCTGGCTTTCTGTGAACAACAACAAAAGAGGTCTGTTAGCAGGGTGAAGTAATGTCTTAGTTTTTAAGCTGAATTGTTAAATTATATAATGAGACATAATCAAGGCCTATAAGTACTAATCAGTCATGTAACATGACTGGGTTAGACTTTGACATAGACTGTTTACATCCTGCTGCACCCTGTCAGGAGCAGTGCTTACATAACTAGTCATATAAACGCAAGAACCAAAGTTCTATTGAGCTCCATAAATTTTGCTTCTGCAGAGTCTGCAATAAGCACCAATGACTGCCAATCTGTACCTTGAATAATGCTGCTATAAAAATAACATATGACTACACAAAAGAAAAATAATCAGCATAGGAAGAGATCCAAATTGACAATCTTTACCCACTCAAACCTTATAAAATGCCTTTACAGTTGTATCAATCAGCTGCTTAAATCATCACCCTCAGCGACAAACTCCTGGCGTTAACAAGTGAAACCCTTCATCTGCAGCCCTATGAGTGGTGGGCTTGCCTGTCAATCACAGGAGTAATGGGCTGTGAACAGGCCTCCAGTGTTTGGATTGGAGGGCTCTTGGATAGAGTGCCAACCCAAACAGCGTGAGCAGGACTCGGTGGGATGGTCGGCCAACTCCCCTCCACCGCTGCCATACTTCATGCTGTCCACACAGCTCACTCACACACTCTAAGCTAAACACACTAACCCTGGTCAGGCCCACTTGCAGCTCTCACAAACAGGGAGTAAAAACTATGCATAGAAAGTGACAGGTGAAGTAAAATGACTTTTCTGTTTCATTCTATTGCATTAACACATCAACGTGCTGAAATCCAAAAAACCTCTTGGTTCTCTATTTACTGCTCTCTGCGGCAAACTGAGTTCCATACAATTGTTAAATATTTTACATATGATGTAGGGATTGTGGAAAATTTTAATTGTCAACATTAAAAAATAATCATATGAAAAGACATAAAGTAAAATGCTACATACATTTTTAGTTGTATTTCTTTTTAATGCATGTATTTACTGTGAGAAACTGAATCGTTTTTCATTGTGGCATGAATTTTCCTGCCACAGTAAAATTTAAATACAACACAGAGAGCAAAGTGTAGCATTAAACTGATGCCCAGTAGAGGGCAGTTTATACATGCCAACACTTAGAACATTAGTTTTCACAAAAAGGTGCAGGGAAGCCCTCTCTTTTCTGAAAAGGAGACACACAGTACACCAGACTTTGCTATGACACGGTCAATGCATACTTAAAACACATCTACAGTCATGGAAAAAATTATTAGACCATCCTTGTTTTCTTCAGTTTCTTGTTCATTTTAATGCCTGGTACAACTAAAGGTACATTTATTTGGACAAATATAATGATCTCAACAAAAAAAGCTCATAAGAGTTTGAGCTGATATCTAGACATTTTCCATGGTTTTCTTGATAATAACCAAAATCACTAAAGTTCTTACATCAATAGCTATGGCATTGTACTGCCAAAAACAGAGCTTTAAGGCATTCCATGTTTTCTTTTCTGTCTGTTTTAGTCACATGATCCACACAGGAGTTAGTACTTTATTGCATAATCACTGTTTTTGATGACTGCAGCCATGCGTCTTGGCATGTTCTCCACCAGCTTCTGACATTGTTCTGCTGTCACAGCAGACATTTCTGTTGCACAAATTCTAACAAATTTGCTTTGTTTTTGGGCTTGTTTTTCTCCATTTTGTGTTTGATGATTTTCCACAGGGTTTCAATTGGATTTAGATCTGGTGATTGAGGAGGCCAAGGCATGGTTGGAATGTTCTGGTTCTCCATTCAGGCTTTAACTGACCTTGCTGTGTGGCAAGGGGCATTGTCTTGTTGGAAAATCCAGTCATTGGAGGCAGGAAAGTCTTTTCCAGCTGATGGAAGAAGACTGTTTTCAAGAGTAGCCCTGTACATGACCTGGTTCATTCACCCTTCACACAACTGCACTTGCCCTGTTCCACCCACACTGAAACAACCCCAGATGGTCACTGATCCACCCCCATGTTTTACTGTAGGGGCAAGACAGTCTGGTTTGTAGGTTTCTCCAGGCTTCCTCCTAACCAGTAATTTGGCTGGAGTGAACATCAACTAAAAATTGGCTTCATCGTCTTTCTACATCATGAGATGACTCATCCATTCCTGTGTCAGGAATCGTCGTCAGACCTCCAGGGACCTTAAAAATGAGTGGGCATTGTGGAGAAATGTGACTTGTTAGGTAAGGACAGTTGGAAACCGACTTCTTGAAGCTGGTATGAAGTCACACAGGGCATGGAAGAAGACCTTCCTCAACGAAAGGCAGAGAAAAGCACGCCTTTAGTGGTAAAAGGCATTAAAATGAACAAGAAATTGAAGAAAACAAGGATGGTCTCATAATTTTTTTCCATGGCTCTATGTTCCCATGTTTGTTTTCATTTAGACAGTTCAAATCCTCCATAAGAAGACCAACTAGGCAGAGATCATGATAATAAAAATGACTGTTGCAGTCATAAAGTAATGTATTTTACCACTCCAGCAGAGACGACTGCAGTTAAGAAAATGAAAGAATGTAAGAAAATATAACAGCAATGAGTATGAGCAGCCTTAGCGGAGTAGACAAAGACAGAAACTACAGAAACTAGCTAAAAATTCCAAATAACTCAAAAATCACAGAAGGAAAATTGAGGAGAAAAGCTATTAAAACAAACTGCAATTCAAAAGCATGAAATGAATGAGCATGTAGAATCAAAAACATACTCAAATACATACTTGCAGTTTTAAAATTAAACCAAAACATCACACCTGAAACTTTCACAATAATCGAGCATTGTCCTATTACATGTCGTCACAGATACACTGATTACATCACCAGATAAGTCACCAGTTAACTATACTGATGAGAAGAATGAATAAACCCCGGTTGTGGAAAAAAAAAAGTTTTACTCTGAAATATCTCCCTATCCTCATATTTATCCTTCATATTCACACTTCATCCCTCCAGTCGGCGGAAGTTCATCCTCAGGTGAGTCTGCATTCAAAATCACTTCCTCCGTCAGCAGTGCTGACAGAGGGAAGTCTGTCCCTGCAGCGAGCGGAGCACACGAGGGCAGCAGACAGCCAGACTGTGGCCTCCGCTGAGCCCAGTGACCCTCTCAAAGATCATAACACGCTCTTCTTTTCTACACTTTGTTTAAAGGCTGCACATACAGGCCCTGAGGATATTATCTCTTTGTGGTATTTTGGTTCAATCAGACCATTTTCTCCCTCTCTTAGCAGACATTCCCCCTCTCTCTTTTTCAACACAAATGCAGCAGGCACAGAGTATGAGCACAGAGACCTATAGATCACTGTTGATGTTATCTTTACCTCCCATGAGGCCTTTGACTTGCTCTCTTCTACGTCTATGAGCGAGACCCCCACATCCTGACCAAACCATACCAGCAGAACCAGCAAACCAAGCAGGGGCCCGGATTCTTTTGTCGGCCCCGCAACCTGCACTGGGCCAGGAACTTGCCGTCAGCGTGAAGATTTATGGAGACCTGGCCGCCCAGGGGCATTTTAAACCCCCCCGCCCCACCACACCTCCTCCACCCTGCCCCACAGCCAGGAGGAGCTCCTCTTAAAACAATAACATCCACACTGACGGCGTCTCCTTGGGGACGGAGGACAGTGGAGGAGTGCTGAGCACATCTGTTTGTCTTAACTGCTGCTGTCTGCAGGGTTGAATGCGAGGGAGGGATGAGGACACCCCAGCAAACACTTACAGAGGATGTAATAAGGTGCCAGCAAAGCAAAAATACTTTAAAGAGGCTGCTCATTCCAGGCAGCAGAGGGTCCGTCCACATGTTGAATACATAAACTTCACGGCCCACATTTCTGTCAATACACCTTTTTTATGCTTGGAGGCCTTTGGGTTACCTAGATCTATATACACCATTCTTACAAACCTCTGCCTCAGCAACTTTTTGTGTGCTTTTACATTGCCTGAACATGAGCTAAACAAAAACAAAAATCTGACAAAGTGAATGAAATAACAGTTATGTGAAAAGAGCAGCAATGACGTAGCTGACACCAAGTCTGCATCCTATTATAGACCAATTCTGACCTTCCTAAAGACAGAAAAACACAAAGAATAAATGACTGAAATGCTTAATTACTCATTTCAGGAACCACCAGTCACCAGAAGTATCAGCTAAATAACTTTCCCTCCCTTATTACATTGCATAATCTCAGACTGCACCCTGATGAGTTGAATCATCAGCCGACTGAGATTCTTCAAGTCAAGCATTTTTTTCCAGTCACTGCGCAATACAATAAAAGGAAAAAAAGGGATAACATTTCAATGAGGAATTATAAATAAAGGAAATAATAAATCTGTTTTTATATTCTAGCAGAGCAAAGAAAAAGCCTCGTGACAACATGCACTTGTGGTTAACTGATGAGAAAAGCAGAAAGCTGAGGTGGAGTGGTTGGTAAACTAGGCTAGTTATAACTGTGTCTCAGAGGGAGCCCAAATTATGGCAACATTTTGAACTATTGGTGCACAACCCTTACAATGTAAAATCCAAATTCTGTATGCAAGACTTCACATATCATGCAACAACACTGGACTGGGAGAGCTGCATAGCAGGCAACGATGGGAATATACACTACCAGTCAAAAGTTTGGACACACCTTCTCATTCAATGGTTTTTATTTGATTATTTTATACATTCATTCAGTATTAATCTACAATGTAGAAAATATTACACATAAATAAAAAGCATTGATAGAGAAGGTGTGTCCAAACTTTTGACTGGTAGTTTATATATAATTTTTTAAATTCTTTTTAAAGTTCAAGTGAAAATAAAAATAGTCTGTAACAGCAAAATGGTAGCCACCGTCAAATCTTACGTCATATGCAGCCTCTTTTGATTTTCTCAAAAATCAGTTCCGATGACTCTGTTGCATATAATCATGTTAATGTGATTGAAATCACAACTACAACTCAACTGATTATATGAGTGCATGATAATCAATAGGAAGGAGTACTCGAATCTTCAAATCGGATTCGACAGGAAAAGTTCTGAGTTTTTTTCCATTGGAAATTACCCAGAAGTGCATCAAAAGAAGCTCTACTTTAAAAGGATTATACAGTATATTAGCATGCTGCATGTTTTGATATATAATTAACACTTGGATCCCGGAGTCTAAAAAAGCATTTGCCAAGTTTGCAGTTACATTCAGTAAAACTCGAGAAGCTGTCTGTAATGGCTGTGGCCCTGCTCAGTGAAGGGATCATGTGACATGACTGAAAGAGATGGGTGACTTTTTAGTGGAAACTTTTGAGTACTTGCCATGACTTTGTCATTGAACCCTGGTTATCCGCAAAAAGGGAATACCTCAACATCCGCCTACCTTCCAGGAATCCACATCATTACTTTTTACTGTGATATTGTATAAAATGTCATCCAATTTAAAAAATGCCATTGCGTTGATACAGCTAATCCTTTCATGATGTAGAAAAACACTTCTGACTTTCTATTTTAATTGCAACACAGTTAACATGCAATAGAAGCAATTAATGGGTGGATCAAAGTACAAGCAGACATCTGGAAGGTGAGGTCCCAAATGCAGGCTCTCAGGCAGGTGAAGTTTAGGAGAGTAAATTTAGTCAGGATCACAGGAAAGGAAGGAAGAATCAGGCTTCACAGGAGATAATCTTAAGAGGTCATCAATCAGCAGGACAAAACAGGAAGGGATTCCCTACAGCTGAGACGGATTACAGTAGAAAAAAAAATGGAGGAGCAAATTCTGTGAGTTCATTTTTTTCCACCACAGGAGTGCAAACACTATCGAACGAAAATATTGATTTACAAAAAAGTTTACACTGTGTGAAATATATTTGATGGCAATTTTATTCTGTCTGCATCAGATTGTCAAATGATAATACTGAGGCACAGCAGATGGTTTAATGAATGTCTGATAAACTGCAGAGCTACAACGTAAACAGGTTCTGTCTACAGTGGTAGCTACATTTTGAAATGCATCCAAAGAGTTGAGGCTGCAGTCGATATTCAGATTTATTCAATTCATTTGCATTTATGCTGAATACACTTTTAGCTGGAACATTATGCCAACTCGGGCTGCACAGTGACTCGGCAGTTAGCACTGTCACCTCACAGCTCGAAGATTGCCGGTTCGCGTCCCGGCTTTCCCGGGATCTTTCTGCGTGGAGTTTGCATGTTCTCCCTGTTCATGTGTGGGTTTTCTCCAGGTACTCCAGTTTCCACCCGCAGTCCAAAAACATGCTGAGGTTAATTGGTGATTCTAAATTCTCCCTAGGTGAGAATGTGAGTGTGATTGTTTGTCTCTACATGTAGCCCTGTGATAGACTGGCGACCTGTCCAGGGTGTCCCCTGCCTTTGCCCTAAGTCAGCTGGGACTGGCTCCAGCTCCCCACAACCCCATTGAGGATTAAGCGGTGTACAGATAATAAATAGATGGATTATGCAAACTTACCAGTATATTCTGCATCTAGTATAAGCGCAGGCTGCCAGCAAAACAGCTGATGACTAATTTAGGTGAAGCCACCTACCTGAATGTGTGTGTGTGTGCTCTGTTAAAGAGGCTGTGTCCTGCAGAGTGGAGCCATCTTCAGGGTTTGACTATTAGCTATTAGCAACATAACTGAAGACAAAATTCATTAAGAACTGCATAAATGGCATAGACAGGGCACATCTTCATTAGACAGGCAACTTCAGAAAACACCAGTTGCACCAAGTTGACACTGACATTTGTGGGCTTAACAAATGAACAAATTCATGAATAATCTATATTTACATTGCTCTTTTTATAGCAGATGAAAATTAGACGTTACGTAGATTCACATAATCGAGTGATAGCTATTTTTGACATGGTTTATTAAATAAAAAAAAAACATAAAAATAATCTCTTTTTTTGCTTCATTGGAGTGGCATGCACTGATAAATTTTACAGTAAGTAATTAAATAAAAAATTATTAATAAGGTCTCATGATTCTTGATTAAAATTAGGCCATTAGTACTTACATGTACAAGAAACCCAACTCTCCTTGACGGTCATTCAAAACATTTTTACTATCAGGTTGGCAAACTCATTATAATGCAGCAATTAAGATCAGCACATATGCAGCAGTGGTATTAGAAGGTGCCACAGACCACCAGAATTTGGGCTTTTGAAGCAGATTTTTTTCCGCCCAGCGAGCTACTTCCCATCCTTGTGGAAAGCCCTGTATTCTGCATCATTATATTCTGATTTTTTGTTTGTACATGTTGGTCATAGCAGCAGTTAAATTGTGGGATTTTGGTCTTAAACATCTGACATAACGTGTCTCCTAGTACGATGTAAAACCACCGTTTCTGATTAGTGACTCAAGATTTTGCCCCTTTTTTTCTTATGACCATTGATTTTCATCTCGGAATGCACTAGTGGGTGTAACAAAAACAAAGCTCCAACCAAAGGAAGCCAAATCTAAATTTTTAACAATTCCAGCGTTTTGCCTTTCCAATCAGATAAAACAGCCTTTCTCTCAAAATACATCACTTTGCGGAGGTAATGATACCATTTCATGAGGTCTTTAAGTGATGCTCTGATGTTTCAGAGCTATAAGTGAAACACGGAGCAGCAGCCGTCAGTGTGGTCAGACAACTGCAGCGTAACTCCATTACCTCACATATAATCAGAGTACAGACAGCTGACTGCCTGATTAATGGCTTCATCCTAGCTGGCACGGCTGGATATAGATGCTGCCCGAGAGCAGAGCTGCTATTAGTGGCCCTTGCGATATGAGGTTAGAATAAACAGAATCAACGTGCCTGTCAACAACATGGCCGCATCCGAACCAAGCCGACCTCCTGCTCACCCAAAACCGTGCAGTTCCAGGCGGGTTCAGAATAGAAAGGTTTTGAGCATATATAGTCTGACTGTTATTGAAAGACGACAGTAGGGAGAAGGAACAGAAAAAAGTGGGATAAATTGGAATTTGTTTTATATTCTTGTCAGTCATCAGGTTATTGACCCAATCTGTTTATAAAATGTGGCTTCGATGGCTGTTAATACATAAACCAGTGGTTAAATGTTTAGCAAGGGTCATATTTGAGAGAGCAGGGGAGCTACGCTTTCTGGTAAATCTGTCAGCAACTGAAAACTTAGCTTTGACTCTCTAAAAGCAAAATAACACCATGAAAAATGCAATAAAAAGAGTTAATTAGGAAAGTAGCACTCACTAAAGCTACTGCACTGGTCCTGCATCAATGATGAGAATGAAGAAAATATTTGTGCCAGCAGTCCAAATAACGATTCACTTTATTTGAGTCCGTGTGTGCACAAAGATTATTCAAATATTTGGCTATCTAGATGTGCCTCAACTTGAACCACAACTAGTGTTTGTCCATGCAGATTCCAATCAAATGCAAAGCAAAGGCAATAAATCCTAGTCTAGTCCATTCACAGGATTTTGCTAATTCTTCTATGAATGGAGCATCCTGAATTTCATCCCAGTCTAAATTAAAAAGCGCAGATTGAGGCGGTTGAGTTTCCTTTCAATCTGTTGCTATCTCCAAGATCACAGTGTCTGGCAAGAGCGAACCCAAGCAGTAATGTCCCCTTAGTAAAGATGGCATCAGCACAAAAGACTGCAGTGTTTCAAGTACTTTCCACTTAATTATCTTTGAGCTGTCCTTTCATGTGGAAGTCATGAGAAGGAAACTATGAAAATGGCCATAAAACTGGCCAAACTGAAAATGATATTTTATGCTGAGGCTAATATGGACTCATACTTGCCAGCACAGAATGTCACTTCTGCTTCTTCTTGCAGTTTTCTATTGTAATATTTCCCTTATTATGCCACATCAAGATTTATAGCTCATATGTTTTGACACAATATGACTATACATGCAGCATTCCTGCAGGTTTGAAGCAAAACCCAGCGAGATTGTGAAACTGCTCCAAGAATGCAATAAAACTAGACAGTGCCCCTAAAGCATCATTACATGACAGTCTGACGCTTTTTGAAGTGTTGAAAAACACTAGCTGCATCCTACATGTTTCATTCCTCAGTGCTTCATTATAGAAAAAAATCCACCCGTCATATTTTGGTTGAACCTTCCTTTGGAAGGAGCTGGAGGTCAAAACTGGGTTGACCAAGATGACCTCGGCTGACCAGAGTGAAGAGTGAGGATCATGCCGGCCCTGTCCTGCGGTCGGAGACAGCCACTTCCCTTTGGTAACAAGTGGAAAAGCTTATATATCCTGAGCGAGCGCTGTGGCTGCTCAGCTGCAGTAGACTATCTGCGACCCCACAATGTTCCATAATAACAACCCCAATAGGCTGGAAGAAGAGGAAATGAAAGTAAGTGGAAAGTTTTTGAGACATTGAAATGATTCTGCAGCTCAAAAATAAAATAATTCCGACCGTATAAACCGAGCCGATATGTGATACTGTAGGCGGCATTCCTCTGCGTCGTCGGACAATGAGAGAGAACACACACTCCATGAAATCCCCTCACAGATTTTATTGAATGGTATTCAGCAAGCACACTGTCTTGGTAAAAATGTCACACACAGATCATCAACCTCTGAGATATCAGAGTATATTGACCTCGGTATCCTCGATTCTGAAAGCACCACTCTGAAGATGTGTGTACGTGATTGTCATGCTGTGTATTTTTCCAGTCAAAGATTACAAAATCTAGAGGGGCAGGTGAGAGGAGGACAAAACTGTTCACTCTATGACAGAGTAACTATGAACTGGTTAATGTTAATCTGTATGAATTGGACCTTGACTTGATTCCGGTGCAAACTTGCACAACACTAGATAGAAAAGATACAATAGTGATCAGAATAGAAAGGGGTTCATCTGTATTAGGGGACAAACAAAACATGTTCAGTTACTGTTGAATGGAGAGTTTCCAAGTCTCATTTGTAGCAGGACTGCATGATATTTTAAAAACTGACATTGCAATATTTTGTTTTGCTGTGATATATTGCATTATTAAAACCACCCAAGGAATTGAATCATTTTATTTGGAAAGAATTACTCACCCTAAAATAATCGGGTGATTTTGTAGAGGAGTGTAGAGAGAATAAAACAAAATTTAAAAAATCTGAAAAGTGACTTTTGAGTGTGACCCATTTAGACTCTTTCTCAGGTGATATAACACTGGCAAATAGTTGGGTTT
Source organism: Amphiprion ocellaris (assembly GCF_022539595.1). NCBI lineage: Eukaryota > Metazoa > Chordata > Actinopteri > Pomacentridae > Amphiprion > Amphiprion ocellaris. Next base: position 15,413,523 of record NC_072774.1, read on the forward strand.
TTTTTTTTTTGCTTTGAATTTCATTCAGATCTGTATTTAAATTTGTCATACAGCTTTGAGTTCTGTGGTGCTAATTTAAGGACAAACAAGTAAGTTATGTTGCAACAATTGGAAATCACCACTAACAGAGTACCTGTTTTAATCAACATACTCCCTTGTGTAGCAGAATTATTTCCATACAACTCACTAGGTCTTTTATTGATAACCCTTTCATCATCAACATTGCAGTCAAAATTAGCATGTTATCACAATTATTGCTTGATTTTAGAGACAAAATATTTTCATTGCACTCACATTCAAATAAACAGAGTACTGCTTTGATTTCCAGGTTTAGCTACAATCCTGCTAAAAATCACTGAATCAAAATAAGACCTAAAAAAAGGCTCCTCTTCCCCTGAATCTGGTTGATCTTCAAGGGGCAACATATAAATGAAATTGTACTCAAAATTCCTTACTCTACTGATGTTCTCTGAACACATCAGGAGCAGGGTGCAGAAGATAGCTGGGAGGTTGTGCACATGGAAGCCTCTAGTCTCCACTCAGTTACTGTAGTGCAGCAGCTCATACAGGTATGTGATCAAATACTTTGAAAGGAGTGAAACAAGATGTTCTAATATCAGATTTACACTCAGTTAACAAACTAGCTTGATTTTATCAATGAACAGTGCATTGTAAAGGTCAATACCGCGTCAATATATATGTCTTCATTGAATTGTGTGAAGCCAAAATTGTGATCATGACTAGCATTTCATTAATTGGGTAGCCCAACAACTAACATGGAGTTTCTGTCCTTATTTTGCTATTAACACATTGAGCTTGCAAGTCAACGAACTCTGCAAAAATGAACTCAGTATATCCAAGAATCCTAAATTGGAGTAAATTATGTTGTATTGTGCAGTATTATTTACAGCCTTGACGTTGTTAGGCTAGCGAGTGTTTTAGGTCTGTTTATTTTATATTGAGTCTTAAAGAGTTAATCAGCACTGAAAATGTTTGGTTGGATCAGTTCAACCTGCAGGAGACTGTGAAAGCTTCTGCAACATGTTTTACTGTCATAGATTATATAATTTAATGATGAACTGGGAGAATATCACCTGTCACAAGTTCACAGAGACATACAGAATGTCTACGCCCTTCAGAGACCTTGAGAAAACCTTGCACAATGCACACAAGAAACCTGGTTCACATGGCTATAGGCACTGCGATTGTGGTTACATCACAACTTACATTTACATGCAGCTTAGTAATCAGATATCGCCATACCCCAAACCATACTAGTTCATAATCAGTTTACTTTTGGGTTGAGGCAGGCCAGAGGTTTAATAATTCTGGTTTCAAGGGAGCACAGCTACAATTTTAGATTTTTTAGACCAGTCACACTGACACTTTCACTGTCTATTGGTCTTGATCTTGTACTTACATATATGTGGTAAGAGATTTTTTAAGTTTAAAATGCCTGAAAAATCAAGTTCACCAGCAGAAATTACGGTTATTTATCATCACCAAATCAGAATTACAGTATTTATATAAAGTAAGTTACTGCAGTAGGCTGACTGCTCTAAGCCTACTCACTGTTGGACATACTGGCCTATCTCACTGTCTTTACAGCTGCCACTAATGTCAGGTTATGTAAATGGGAGGTTAAACAATCACTTACCATATGTGGAAATAAACTGGGGGCTATGCAGAGCAGATGGCCGAATGGCACTTTGACAAAAAAAATGTAATATTGCAGCACTGCAATGCTTAGTTGATTAAATAGGGCCAGAAATGTAAATCATTTGGTAAGTATATATAATAGCTGATTAAATAAGTATTTTTTGTTTGCAGTTTCTTCAATATGAGGTTTTGCTGCTTCCCTCTGTTTTATATCACTGTAAACTCAACATTTTGGGGCTTTCACTGCTGGTCGGGCAAAACGGGTCTTTGGATGATCTCACCGTAGATTGTGAGAAACTGAGCTGGACATTTTTCTGTTGTATCTGATAACTTGTTGACAAAATGGCTATTTGGTTACTGGAGAAAATAATAATACAAATGGCGATTAGTTGCACCTCTGTAAGGATGCTGCGCTTTGTCTAAGACACCATCTCTGGCTGTCTAACAATATTCTACTCTCTCACACATAAACCGTCCAGAACTTCATGTCAACAAACAAAATTAATGTCTAATGCCTGACCAATATGGGTTTTCCCATGGCCAATATTTGACCTATATCAATGGCGATAGTATAAAAAACTATTTTTTTAACAATTCAATCTGATGAAATAATGCGATTTAAAAATAACAGCAAGTAGGACAAATTTCTGAACTTTTTTATTTTATTTTACACTGTTAATATATGTCTTGCTATTGTTTGATAGCTTGCCATGGCTTAGGCCTCTATCTCTGCTCATTGTGCCACATGCTTAGTTTTTCCTCTACCTCTGTTAGCAATAATATCTGTAATAAATGCACTCTCTTTAAAGCAGTGGCGACGAGGTTTACTGAATGGGAAGCTAAGCTCTGCACCATGGAAAATGTCCCATTAGCTGCGGTAGCTAGTCTGGCCCCAGTATTCGGTGTAGACAAACCCAACGTCACCTCTTTAAGACTCTCCCTCGTTATCAACCGATGCCAATTAACTCAAAATAGTATTTAGTCAGTCCTTAATCAGTGTATCACTAAATATGATAAACACAAACTTTCTAGCTCTTTGCCGTTTCAAGAAATGTACTGTATCCCCAAAGATATGTATTAATAACTGATTCAGTAAAATACACACATCTAATTAGATCAGCTTTTCAGCAGAGGAACCTGATGTTTACAGATGATGGATTGCTTTGTATGTATTGTATTCAAAACAAAGTGTCTTAACGCAGACCTGCACATACAGACACCATCATTACATGCCCTCTGCCATGGTGGTTGGATGCTAAAACCACCTCTGGTGCAGCTTTAAAGTGAAGTAAAAGTTAAAATGACCAGCAGAATCCTGAGGCGATGTTCACAGTCAGAAGCATGTCGGCCAGTTCTTGGCGAGCTGTGGCAGATGGTTTAAAAACACAGCCTCTGTTTAGCCAGATTCTAACATCAACACAGCAGCAGCAGACTTTCTTCCAAAACTATGTGGACTAGACGGCTGGCCGCTTGATGTGCCACTGACACAAATAAACATGAGTGCAGGCCACAAATAAATACCTCTCTTCCGGTGTGCAGCTGAGCATCTGGCACGTGCATCAGTGAGCCAACACACACGGAAAGAGTCTTTTTTAAAGATGTTGAGCCACTACTGTAGAAATACTGTATCCGGTATATATTTTTTATCTGTGTTCTTTTATAGTGATGCTGCAAGACGTCGCTGCTTCAGAGGCATAACTATATACAGCCTGTTGCTGTGACAGCTCCGGGTTAAGACCACAGCTCTCTGGAGACCGAGGCCTCTCACATCTGCACAGCTCTAAAGCAGCTGGATGTAACTCAGAAATAATTGCTTCCTCTACAACGTCCAGGAAAGCATGATGTGTGTCCTATCTTCACGACTCCTCCCTGTAGGGATGGCAACTAAGTCAACATTTTACAGCCATTTATCATCAGCTAACTTTGTAGTCTCTTAGTAGTATGTGAGGGCAACATGAAAGCCAAGATAAGTTAGTTTGACGCTTGCAGGCAGCAGAGTTATAATGGCAAAGTAATCTAACATTCAATACAAAGAGAACAAAAACACAATACTGGAAACTATAGCACCACCTATAAAGCATGACATGGAAGCAGCTTATTAAGCCATAATTTGATGTAAATATAATTGCTTGAAATATACAGAGTGTATGTATGGTCAGTGGAGAAGAGGACTATGCTAGAGGCATCATTTGAAAGGTTTAATTGTTTTCTTTCCCTCTAGGACAAGCGTGTTACCACCGTGAATTCAAGCTGACCACAGTGACCATGCTCTGTGAAGGAGCAAACTTCAAAGCTGATACATCAACCTTTGGAAGCTTAGAGGAAAATGAGTCTTTCTTACTCTATGTGCTGATTTATAGGCTATAGAGAATTGCTGCTTTTACTCCACAAAACAACAACAATAAAAAAACACTCAAGAAGTAACAAACCGATTGTAGATAGCTAACATTGCTTTTTCTATCTGGGGACTAATTAAACCACTAAAATCATCTTTGTGTATCAAAATTAAATATTTAGACATTCTTTTCCCCCCCATTTCTGCTTTAAAATGGCTTCGATATAACTCTACACTGTTCTCAATCTAGACTGAGCAGGTCAATAAAGAGCCTCTCGCCTGCAGCTGAGCACATCAGCTCACCTACGACTTTGCTCAAACATTGTAGAACTTCAAACAATGGGAAGTTGAAATATTGGAGTATTAAGACATGCACATTCAAATTGATTTTGAAAACGTATGATATGGAAAATCCCACCCTGCAAGTTGACAGAATTGTTTTTTTTATGTTTGTTATGAATGAAACCCAAATAAATCTGAATCCGTGCTTGGTACGCCGTAGTTTTAAGTTGGAAAAGCTCAGGCATTGTGATAGCAGCTTACTTCACTCATGAAACCATGTAAAAAACAACATACACAAATGTTAATAAGATTTTTAAAAAGTATGTTCTCAGAGCAGAAATATTAATCTACACTAGATTTGTTGCAATGCGATCAAGAATGAAGCCTATCAAGGCATTTTTCTAATTGTTTGGTATCAGCTTTATTGAGCATGAATTCAATCCTTTGTTTGCATCTGCTATCATACGGGTGTCAGGAAGGGAGAGCACAATTTGTGGCAGGATGCTCATAATGCAATTTTTCAATAATTCTTTAATCAATAATCAGCTGCATTAGTCATTGATAATAATGCAAAAGGACATTTATCCTGTGCTGATAATATTGATTCAGTTCATGGACACATGATATGGGCGTCAAAATTGGCTCTGTTACACACGCCACTGCGATATAGGAATGCTGTTTAACTTGATCCCAGCTGGTCTGGAAGACATGAGCTCTGTCTACAGGACATTATGTGTCCCAGAAGTCTTTGTCATGGTGGCTCATTGCAAGCTAAACTCCTACAAGGCTCTCTCCTGTCAACACAGAAGTGTCTGCAGTCTAAGTGACTGCTTACTTGAGTCACTACACTATGAAACAATAAAAGGCACCACCTGGTGGTGCAGCCAGGTACTACAGCTAATGTACAATACATGTTCTGACATTCATGTATTGAATACGTCCACATCTTTCACAGCTTGTGGAGCCACAGTACACCCAATGCTCTTAACACTGCATTTCTTTCTAGATCTTTTTAACAAGCTTCGCTGTTTGTTGTCAATCATCTATGCAACATTAAAGAGCAGTCTGGAAGCAAAAAATGTAGTTTATCTCAATACTTTATATAGCTTGTCAAGCATATACACTGGATTGATTTCAATCAAAGTGAGTATTATTTAGAAAAATAATTCTGGGCTGAGAATATTAAATGACTTGGATAACATTAAAGGCAAGAAAATTTGATGGCGCCATCCCTAATCTACACCTAATGAATTTGAATACTTGTCTACTATGGGAATCAGTATCAGAGTCTTGTTGGTACCGTGAGCAAACCGATGGACCCAGTAGTAGCAGAAGTCCACTCCCAGGAAGGTGAGCCACCAGGTCCAGGCAGAGTCCCAGGGCAGCTCCACCAGGTGGTAGTGGTCCCAAACATACATGTAAGCAGACAGCTCACAGCCTCTCATCAGCAGCCTGATGGGCAACCAAAGCTCTGTTAGCTCACAGTGTGCTCAGGTAAGTATATTATGTAGTGCATGTTACAGCTGTAGTCTGGGCGTGCATGATAATCATCTGTTCACCTCATGCTTCACATCAAAACGTCATAATAGAAAGACTTGATCCTATTTCATTTGTAAATTTCTTTCTGAGAATCAAACATTTAAGAAAAACTAAAGGAATTTTGCATGACACCTGTCTAATCCCTTTATATACAGTATATAGGATCAAACAGAGTTACCTTGTCTATCTTATTCAACTTTTTTTTGCCATTATCCATTTTAATCATTTCAACAGAATGCAATACTATAGCAATGTGACTGTCATGTACAAAAGGCAGCACTGAATGTTGTCTGGTCTAAACTATCTTTAAGGAAACAACCTATGTATCTTGTGGCTACACACAAGAGCTGCATGTTTATGGTCAAAGTGCTAAAAATGATTATTATGATCAATGTTGACATCACATGTATTTATAATATTAGGTCATTGATTTTTTTGGGAAAAAAATAAATGTATTGCAATCCCTGTTCTGATACATTCCTGCTAATATAAAATAGCCCAAAATATTTTTTTCAAGGGGCACCATAAAAATAAAACTGTACTCGAAATGCCTCACTTGCTGAACATCTGCTAATGGAAAGAAAACAAGCTATGCAAGAACCCCAAGCTATAGCAAGCCCTAAGTAGACTATGCACAGAGAAGCCTCAAGTCTCCAAACTCAGCCACTACAGTGCACAAACTGAGACAGGTGTGTGAACAAAAATTACTTTTAAAAGAGTGAAACAGGATGTTATTTTGTCAGATTTTACTGAGCTGAAACTTAGTGATTCTATCTATATTTGATGTTTTCTATGGGCAGAGTTTTATATGAGATGTTAAGCCATAATCATGATCGTAATCAATATTTGATAAATTTTGCAGCCCTAACATACACACCAAGAGTGGTAGTGCATGTAAAGTATTGTGAATTTAGTTACCAAACTTCACATCCTTTTTAACTTATTTTATCAAATTCTAATACTTTTTGACCATAAATCTTAAGACAAACTCAGATTCATTATTCTAGCAATTTTGGATTAAAATATAGCAAAATAACAATAAATACTACTAGTGCATAGTAGTGCACAGCTATCAGGGGTATGGTGGCTAGATAATGTTAAGGGAGATGGTAGTATTATAATTATTCAATTACAAAAAGTCACATGGACAAATTACAGCTTCTCCCAAAGAAAAATATACACGAGTCCCAAGAGAAAATTGGGGCATATCTTCTGACTTCTATGCTCTTTCTGGACCTACTGAAGTAGATATAGATTACATTAGCTCACTTTAGTTACAGAAATCAACTAAAATGCCTTTGAGACCTACGAGAATTGCATGGGTACCCTATTTCTTTTTAACCCTTTGATGCACAACATGGGTCAAAAGTGACCCATGTTGTGCATCAAAGGGTTAAATTCAAAACATAAAAGGTGACTACGATAATGACACAAAAGTAAAGTAACACTTTTTCTGCAACTGCACACACAACTTTCCCATTTTATCATACAGTGTGACCTGAGTGCTGCCTGCTTAAATGCTCACATTGGGAGTCTGGAGACCATTCCAGCAGATATGGAGGTGAGTCCATCACTGATGGTGACCACCGAGCCCCCTGTCTTCAGCACGCCCACCAACAGCTCCAACACCATCAGTCCTATAAAGAAAGGAGTGGCCTGCACACACACACACACACACACACACACACACACACATATACACGCACACACACACACAAAAAAAACACACAAACACAAATCATGATTCAGCACTGTTGCATACTGTCAAAACAAGACAGTTTTAAGTCCACTGTTGCTTTTACCAGTTGTGTTGAGCTTGAGTATTTGTTTTGGCAGATGAGCTATAAGCTTGCACGACTTTCATGTCTTGTGATCCGTGATGTTTGTTTCACTGTAAGAGCCAGGGGCAACGGGTCTAAAGCCACAATAAATTGGCAGATTGGAGAGCACAAACATTTGTCTGAGCAGAGCAGCAGTGGGGGTAGAAATGATCTCAGTGGATGAATTAAACATCATTGCTAACAAACAGCCCATTTCCATTTTATTATTATATTGGAGCCAAGCGAAAATCAAACAAAGGGTAAAAGAGGCTATTTTAGGAAACGTAATAGTCTTTATGCCGACTCATAAAATCAGGGCTGCAAAATAGTTGGCGATTAATTTATTTTTTGACAACTAATCGATTACTTGGTTATTGGCTTTGAGTTTTTTTTATTAAATCAAAAGCAAAAAAATCAATAAAAAGTCAAGAAAAATAGAAACTTCTTCGATTTGAATATTTTCTGATTTCTTTACTTCTCTGTAACATTTTAGGACATAACCTTGACTGTCTGGAAACCATTTTCTTTCATTTAATAACAGACCAAAACAATCTATTAGCCAAGATGAAGCTAGTTGCAGTTCAAAGAAATACAGTCACACAAAGTTACCTATGTAATGTGAAGTTAGTCTGTTAGCCTCAATAACTGACAAAGTAGCCATAAGGACATGTAGAGAGCAGGCAAACAAGCTACCCTACCTTTAGAATAATTTGGTCCGAAAAGAAAATAAAGAAGTACCTGTCATTTTCAGTGTATTCCTAATTCAGGTTTCACGTAGAAGTCCCTCTCTGCAGTGCAGGTTTGTTGGTAACAAGAACTTTTGCTCCAGAAATCTTTGTATGATGCTTTTAAAATTCACTTCGTTTAAGATTAACACAGTACTTTTTATGTAGTTTGAAACGGCTGAACCGTAAAGTCGTGGTGGAAGAGCTCCAACTTTCACTCATCTCACGAGAATGTAAAGTTGAAAGCTGCAAATTAACAAGTCCTAAGGCTCCATTTCAAAGTGAATACAACAATAGCAGACATCAAAACGGCTTAGTTAAAGTCCAAGTATGACATTTGCACAGTTTGTGGCAGCATGTCACATGGAACTTTCGGTTACTACCAGGATAAGTAAACCATTTCTTTTAATCTCATGAGACTTCATTTAAAAGAAAAAAAATCTTCTTTTTGAAGAAGAATGTTTGGTATTTCCAGCAGTCACCACAACAAAAAAAAAAGCCAACAGCAAAAAAAAAATAACACTGGAAAGAACAGATGACACGCAGTAACGACTTATGACAAAACAAATGGTGAGCACTAACCAAAGAGTCAGTGACAGGCCTTTATTTCTAACGGTTCTGGAAACACGTAATAACGTCTTAATGGGTCTGTCAAACATGGAACAAATTAGTGAGGGACGGGGTTAGTAAACAGGTCACTACTGTGACTTGAGCAGCGTGTGGGCCCTGCTGCTCAGCTTTAGCTCGAAGGCGCTCATTGACCAAGTGACTGCAGTCGTAACCGGGGGACACATGGCCTCGGTAGGAGCGAGGAATGAAAGGCTTGACGAGACCATGGAGGAGCACATCTGCAGGTGGGGAGAGAGGAAGTGTGTGTGTGTGTGTACTCATGTGTGATGGAAGTGAGAGTGAGTGTGCATACATGTGCATATCCCCATGTGAATGATTCCACTTTAGCACGCAGGTGTGTGATGTGAGTGTGTGCGAGTGTGTGTGCACCAGCAGAGGCGAGAGCGCCACTAGGGACCTGCGATCACACGCAACGCTCCAACATCTGGCAGCAGACTGCAGAGCTGCAGCTAACAAATGGGCTCGCAGCGCAGGCAGACCTCCTCCAGACCCGCTGAGAGAGAGATTATCATTCTGGACCACGGCCTAAAACCTTCCCTCCTTTTTTCTCTCCTGTCTAGCAGATAGTTTTACCTCTGCAGCCCTGAGTTCTTGACAGCTCGGGACAGAATTATTCAGCAGGGCAAGCCGATTCTCATGCTGTGCAAAGAAGAAGACTGACTTTATTTTTCTTTTCTTTTTAACACATGCATCTCCGGCCACCGTCTCCATTTTTATGCTCCTTTCTGTTCCATTTGTTCATGTAATGTTACTTTGATATTTTTAATGTTTTTCTTTGTCATCTTGCGTGTTTTTTCCTACATTTTATCCTTTTAACAACAAAAAAAAAAAATCACATTAAAGAAAAACTATTCTATAACGCAGCATGCTTTGAGCTCATGCAGACTGTTGTGGCGTCTAATAATTCTATTTTGTTTTCTTCTAAATTCAACCTTCAACTTCAACTTGACATTTGTGGACCAGATGTCTGCATTTTCCTCAACAGCCCTTTTATAAGGTCATGGATGACTGATGTTGGTGGAAAACATTCAGCCTGACAATACACTTTTATCACTGCTGTCTGAGAAATATTGTGTTTGCGTTCAAATCACTAAATAACAGAGACCTGCCAACAACCCGCAAAGCCATAATTCCAAACAACTCCAAAATTAGAGGATTGTTTTTTGCTTTTATCTAATTAATCTGGCCTGTTGGGATCACAGAAAAACAGTTGTGAAGAATAATTAATGACACGTCACACACTGTAAACAAAGCTGAGTCACTACACTGGCCGGGCACACCCATGCAAACTTTTATCACCATCAAGCCCTGCAGCAACAACAAATTTGCTTAATCACATTTGGTAGTGGGTTATAAGGACGCCTGCTGTGGGGGTAATTGTTCTCCTCCCCTGATGTGCTCATAAAACTTCATAACAAACATGTGCTGGCAAACCTGCACCAGACATTCACAACAATAAAATGGAATTGAGACACTGTAATGTGACAGCAAGGCGCAGGGGGAAAAAAAAACGCCTTTTTGTAAATTGTGCATTAAGCAGAAGTAATTAAGTGCATAGATTTAGTCTCTGCAGGCATGTGTGTTACCACTGGATTGAACTGCAACACAACTTGAGGTTAGTGAGACACATTCATGAGAACTGAAAATTTTGCTCTTTCTTTTAATTTGTGCCCATATTAATTAGTGTCTTTGTGCAAAATGAGCCTATTTTATGACCTACCTGTCTTGCTATATGTACACATGTGATTTATTTTTGAGTCTCTAATGAAAAAGATTAGACTCTAGCAACCGGTCAAGTTGCAGTTTACATCCATGCCTCTCCAGATTCAAATTACATATGTAATAAAGACTTTAAAGTCCAAAAAACAGAGTCAAGTTCCTAGTATGTGTTCATGACTGGCAAAGTTGTAGTCATGACAGTAGACAATGCCTCAAATATGGATGTTGCTGCAAAGAAACTGTAAATTCTCATGCAAGGATCCTTTAACTTGGTACCACAGAAGAACAATCCAATCATTACAGTTTCAAGTTGGGCACCCAGCATTAGTGTTACTAATTCAGCATCCAACAAAATGTAAAATCTGATTACAATCTTCAATTTTATTCCCGAGTTCTGGCATTGAATAAGGACCAAAAATGTGTTTTTGCAGAACAGTGTGATTTCACAGTAAAGCCGACCTTTTAGCTTTAAAATGTCATCACTTCATCATTTTATCACAAAACTCTTAACATCTGACCACAAAATCTACGTCACTTCAACCATGAGTACAACAGATATTTGTGTCAAATTTGAAAACATTTCCTCCTGGTGTCCCTGACCCATTGCATTCCTGAGCATGAGATGTACACATGACAGAAGCCAAAAACACAATGCCTCCAGATATAGCTTACATGAGTGCATAATAAAGGTCAAACTAACTAACTTTGCAGATTAGCTTTTTTGGATCTCTGAAACATCCAACTTTATAGAAAGCTTGTCATGGCTTGACTGCAACACCACCACACAAGATTTTAGTTGTAAATTTCCTGTCATGTAGAAACCCATTTAAACCTTCAACTCATCTGCAAGTACAAAAATACAACAACGTGGAGATTAGCAATGATTTGCATAACCAAAAGTCATTCATGTCAGCAAAACTTCACTGGTTTCGGCTTCAGGAGTGTGAATATTTGCTAGTTTCCCCTTTTTTTAAATACAGCTTTAAAGTCAGCATTATCTGGATTTTTGGATATTTAACATCAAAATCTCTATCTCATTATTTATGACATTGTGAGTTTTTCCAATTCTGTATTGTTTTTAAAGAATTGTTCTTTTGATAATGTCTTATTGTTATTGTACAGCCTTGAGAACAGTCACTTTACATTGCACTGCACATACTGTATGAGCATGTGACATATAAAACCTCTTGAATCCTGAATCCAGTCAGACAAAACAAGCAAGTGGAAACATCACAATTTGCCTGTGATTATAAGTAGTACTACGCATAACCAATTTTGTTGTTAAAATGACTTCTGTGATGCTAGATTTTAAGTTTAACACCATTCCATGACACTAAAATTCACAATTAGTACGTTGGTGTTGATAGCTGGGCTGCAGAGAATAGCTACTTTAATTATCAATTAACCTGCCTGTTATTTTACAGTTGCTCCATCTTCAACATGTCAGAAAATACTGAAAATTGCTCGCTATAACTTCAGATGATTTGTAAGTGCTAGTTCTATACAACTAAACAGAAACAGAAAGATATTCAGTTTGGTGTCATTTATGGCAAAGAAAGGCAACACTGGGAGGCTTGAACCGCTGAATATTTTACATTTTTATCTCACAAATACCAAAACAACGAATATTTAATTTGCACATTAATTTTCAAGTGATCAGCTAATCAAATAATTGACTAACCACTGCAGCTCTACTTCACTGTGGACTCAATCCCATTTGTTTCAGTTGTATTATTCCTCCACCTCCGAATGACAGTAAAGGTCAGTGGAGGTCACAAGGAGTTGGGTGAAGGACTCATTTTCATCTTACAATAAAAGCATCAGATTTATTCCATGTGAAAGAGAATGAGGCTACACCCACCTGTTCCACATACTGAGGGACAGCTTCCACTTTCTGAAAAGATGATTCATTGGGTGTGAGCATGAAAAACATGCTCCGGAACCCCCTGGACACCGTGCCGAGCTCCATTCCTCCTGCCATGGTCCCCGCTGCTGCAGCCCAGGTGACTTCTGATACCTGTACAGGTGCTACACTCAGCGGACGCTCCGTTGCACCCGCTGGAAGACCTCACTTCAACTGTTTAACTGCCTTGTTTTGGTCTTGTTTCAACTGAAGTAGGTCAGTTACGAAATACAGAGCCCTCCACAGCTGATGAGTGAACTTCTCACACGCACGAAAACCGTCTGTGTCGGTTTAAAGCGGCCGCAGCATCTCGTTACTACTAACGCCCATTAATCCGCCATTGATAGGAGCCGCTAAATTTACCTTTGGTCACGTTGGTTGCACTTGCAGGTGTCGCGTTCCGTGTCACCTTATCTCGCGAGACTTCGTGATACACGCAGCCTGTTGTTTACATGTTTTGGAGCCTGCTGATCAAAGTCGAGCTGTCCTTTCGGTCATGGTCACCGTGCTATTTATTTTTTAAAGGTGTTATTGTGTGTATAAAAAAATACTTAACAGGGCTGTAGCTAGGTTTAGAGAGTGCAGGGGGCGTTGCATTAAACACCATATTTGAAACCTTCATGTTTAACAGTGTTGTTAATTGATTTATGAATTGGCTTCACCATAACCTTTAAACTGTGAAATGTTAACTATGTTATTTCGTGGTGTGAAGTTATGTAAGTAATTTGATGTCATTCACATGCATTCATGAAATATAAGGCCACATCTAGCAGCCGTTCGGCTTAGTTTATCATAGCTTAACTTGGTTATAACCATAAACTGACATTTTGTGTTTCTTTACAGTTGTTTTGCATCTGTTTGTGGTCATTTTGCATCTTTTTTTGCCATCACTGTGTGGCTTTTATTGGTAGACATTGTGTTTGTTTTTTTTTTTATCATTTCATGTCTCTGCAATATTTTCCACGTTTTTTTGTTTTTCCTCTTCCTTTTATTTATTTATTTTGCATCATGTAGCTGTTTGTAGTCCTTCTGATGTTATCATTTTGTGTATGTCTTTGTTGTCTTTTTATAGTCATTTGATTTGCACGATTGACTTCAAATCAATATTTTTGTTGTGTTTTGTGGTTGTTATAAATTTAAAGGTGTATAATCAAAGCTGTTAAGATGTTGGGATATAAAGATGATATAACGATAGAAAGGGGGCAGGATGGGCAGCATCTCATTGGTTTTCAGAGCAAAACAGCTTGTTTAGAACAGCCCTAAAACCAGGGGTTATATACTCATGATGAAATTAAGCTTCTTTGCAGTATTTAGAACAGAAATGTGAAACTTGAATTAATTTGTTCAAAAGAGGTACAAAATGGGACCTTTAGGTTACTTCAGACAGAGTAGATGAATACCACTTATTGAGAGGGTGCTCAGCTGATGTCCCTGCAGACTTCCCTGCACTCTCACACACATTTCACATTACACAATGCTATATCACTTAGTGGCTATTTGTAAAAACCAGTCAAACTGGATTGAAATGGATTGCATTCAGGCTAATAGGTCTGGGAAACCAGTGTGACCAACCACTGTGGATAAAGTCTATAGATATAGTGTAGATATGAGGTGGGACTGCACAGCTGCTCTTTGTTTGGGTGAGAGTGGGTTTCAAGTAGAAATACTTCAGGTCAAGGCTAGATGGCTGACACCTGATACAGGAACCTAAACCCAACCCAGGTCCAAATTCTGCTCAGTCTTATCAGGTTAGTTAACGTTTTAGTTTACTGCTGACAGTCTCTGCTCTGTGTGTTGTTACCCATCACTGATGATATAACATAATGACTGCAGGAAAAAACAGTGCACGGAGGGGAGGATGTAAACTTGTGAGTGGATGTGGTATTATTCAGAGGACAAAATGTAAGGAGGTAAAAGCAGCTGGCTCAGCTATGATCATCTCACATACCTTGTGCTACAGATATTTTTTTGGCTTTATTAGATAGCGACAGTGAAGAGGCAGACGACATGCAGCAAATGGCCGCAAGCGGGATTCGAACCCGGGCCGCTGCATGAGGGACCAGCTCCTGTACATAGGTCGCTTAACCTGTTGAGCTATACAGGGGTCCAATTATAGATATTTTTAAGTGAAACAAGCTAAACAAAGATGGAATGCATCTACCAGCTATGTTGTAGATTTTATTATTATATAGCTATGACTGTTAATTTACCAGTTTAACTGATTTATGCAGATGAACCACATTTTGCATCAGGTAATCCTTGATTTCAAGTAGCATTCCCATGGGCCTGTTTGCAGAAGACCTCTATCTGATACCCACTGCTGGTCTTAGTTACAGACCCAAACAGGATTCAACGTTGACTGGGCGGCACATTTGCTCTGTCCCTTGATGAAAGCACTCAACCAAATACTGGTGCATTTCACCATGTGTATCAGCGGAGGATTTTACACTATCAGAGGAGACCACAAAAATTAAAGAATTTCCAAAAATGTGCTCACTTGTCTTATGATCATGGTGCTGTTGTATAGTTAAGAGATAATAGCTTTGTTTTTTATTGTTTACAGATACAGTACATCAGGCCCACTGATACTGGCCTGTTGGTAAAGAGCATTAATAGTTTTGAATGCACATATCTGATGCTTTTAGTGAAATTTTACCTATTTCTGTTTTAAACAGCCAGAGAAGAGGCAACAAGAACACAGCAGCTGGTTGCTGCTGCTGAAGTGGAAAGAACATATTTGGAGGTGAGTGTGCTGTGACGCATGGTTTGGTACATTTAAAGTTCGTCATAACTTGGCTGATAATGTCCACATACTAGATTCTGAGGCCTCGTGGAAAAGGTGAGTGTCCTCCATATTTGTAAAACGCTGCACTGAGTGAGTGTCGATGCAAAACTGGAACATTTCCATCTTGTGGGTTGCCTTTAGTGGAAAAGGAAAAAACTAAAAGCCTCAAATGCCGTGCGAGGTGCCTCTTCAAGAAATTAGAATGCACAATCACAGCGTGGTGAAAGATGAGCTCAAGTCATGAAATTATTTTCAACTGGATTTTGTAACAGAATCCGATCCTTTGCGGGTTCTCCTGAGTTTTGGCAGGAGCCTCCGACCCTGCCCCCAGGCAAAGGTGAGTTTAGCATGCACCGGCTTTCTACACTCTCTGCAATGTTTAATTCATTTCAGCTTCACTTCGTGGAACCCACATTCATCACCCTGGATATATGTGGAAGGATGGCAGCGTAGATGAAAAAAAACAGTTATTCATAAGAAATTCCATTTACCACTGGTTAAGTTTTATTCAATTTGCAAGTGTCCCTGAAAAGGTTTAATAAAATACTTATTTCAGGTTTCAGATTTGTTTGAAAAATGTAATCTCTAGGCAGAAAAGTGTCAGCTAAACAGCTGTCAGTGTTTATTAGTGCGTGAGCTGAATAGTCTGGGTATAGAATTATTGTTAAGGTAAGACAATACTGAGAATTATTTACAGATCATTTATATTAGCGAGGCAAATTTGATTTCCTGGCACTTGATTTGATCAAAAACTCAATTACATCGTAATTTACACTTTTATACGGTAGAAACTGATCGAGGTGCAGACTGTATGTTTAACAGTGCAAGCCCAAGCCTTAGCCTGCTGCTCTCTAAACACGCAACATGGAATGTTAACAACAGTTTTACTAAATATGATTTTCAAACTGTATTGTAATATTCAGTAATCTTCTATAACCAAGACACATCGCATTTGAAAAGTTACAATATTCTCTTTTTTTGGCATTTGTCAAGGAAATTTTAACCAATGGCTCTTTGAAATAGTTCACCATCTTCTTTTATGTGCTCAGTTCTTCAAAATTTACATTTTGCTTACACGATGAATTCATTTTCTAACATACGTCATTCATCTGTACATTTGTACACTTATTTAGCATCGTTGTATGACGATGGCGAATCAGCAAACAGCAGTCCTTCTAAGGACGGTCCTGAGGCAGAGGCAGGGCCTAAACTCATGAGGGAGGCGGGGACGGATGTGTGTGCATCATAAGTGAGCGTGCTCGGAGCTCTGGTCGCTGTCATGACTGTCCTCATTGGCTAAGGAGTCCGTCGAATGGTGGAGCGCTGCGATGCCAGAGAACTCTGACGGCAGCAAAGTCCCCTTTTTCACATTCACCAGTTCTTTCTCTCGAGCTGCTGCCCCCTGCTGGCCGCCTTTAACTCTTTTCCACTTCATCCTCCTGTTCTGGAACCACACCTTCACCTGTGGGGTTAAGTAGACAGAAAATGTCAAATTCAGAGCTCTTTAGGAGAGAGCAAACAGTCACAAAAATAATCAAGAAGTAGTTAGGAAGCCCTACTGCTTGACAGCAACTTTCTCTTAAAGTTTGGCAGCTATTTCTACAGCTGCAATTAGTGTGTGTACTGTTCCATCTGCCACTTGGCGTCTACCTGTTTTTCCCTGACTCAACAGCCTCGGCCGTATTTACGTCTCTCAGATTGATGATTAAGCTGTTGCTTAAAACGGTTTACACGTCAAGTAGCAGCAGAGGCTCCCTGAGTGTCGACACATGCGCCTGAAGGGAGGAGGGGTAGGACAGTGGTCGAGCTTGCCCCTGTCAGGCAGGGTGGGGTGGGTTTATTTTTGGGGAGTGTCATTCCGAGGGGACCGAGCAGTCACATGGCCAGGAAGTTAGTTGACAGCACAAACGTTTATCTTAAACGTCAGGGCCGTACGCTGTGCTGAGTATCACCTCAGATTCTTTACAAGCCTCAGGGCCTTTTCTGAAAGTGGGAGAGGGGCGAGTACTGCGGCAAAGGATCGCTTATTTATGGCTCTAATATCAACCCAGACATGTTATTCTCAAGGTCCATGGACACACACTACTCAGAATCAGCCACAGTGTACCTGGACTGCTTGACATTACACCTACAGTGACGCTCAGTTAACACCAAAGACTCCTGACCTCAATGTTAAGAAGGTTAGCAGAAGTGTCGATCTACAGGTTCTGCACGGCTCATTTAAACAAACAGTAATAAACCCCTCAACCCATTTTTACAACTTGAAATCAAATTAACAGTCTACTAATGAAGCACAAAAGCACATAACAAGCGTTGAATTAGTATGACTTGATTTGCAGGTCAAAAGATGCTGACATTTTGGCTAAAACTGCTAAATGAAAAGTGGCATCAGGTTATTCTTTTATAGCATATCGACAGCTAGATTTCATTGTGTTACTACTATCTTTTAAATACAGTTAAAATAGATGTAACTTAGAGATCTAGAGAAAAACCTACTTTTTAACTCAATTTAGTCTGGTTTTAAACTAAGCGTGCAAGACCTGACGCTCCACTGCTGCCATCTTTGAAAACAGTCCAGTTTTCACAGCCTACAAAGACATAAAACATCCATCAGATTTCTCCAAACAGCTCACACAGCATAAATGAAGCGCCGTGGCCAACTGATTGTATTGCCAATATTTACCTCACTATCTCCTGCTGTATATTTTCCCAGACAAAGCTGAGGTCACACACATCGTATGCAGCACGAGCTGAAGAAATTTCACACACATTTTATGCTGCTTAAAGCCACAGAAAGATTAATTGCAACAGTCTGGGAGAAGGCTGAAGGGGAGTTATGGTGGCGAACTCTGCACTTGGTGGCCCCGTGGAGTTCAAGGGAACGATGCCGTCTTTAGAGTTTTAGCACTTTCGTAACGTAATGCATTTGCAGAATGATACTTACATACTTTATGGTACATTTGTCACTTTTCATGTCACAATTTACTGTTGTTCTTAGGCTGAGGATTATGAACTTTTATGCGATAGTCCAGATGTACAAACCCATATCGCTTTAAAATCCCTTACAACACACCTGCAGACATTTTTATTCACTGGAAAAGGCAGATTTTTTCATAATAGCCACTTTTATCTAAAGCTCCTGAAACAAGGCCTTGAGTGTCGTACAATTTTAGCATCTATATCTATATGTTTAAGTAACGGAAAAGGTCTTACATTTTGAGAAACTTTGAGACTTCTATAAACGAAACAATATTCAGTTAGTTTAAATCAACACTTAGTTGTTTAAAATTGCCATTTATTCAATTAAAGTTGGGGTTGTTCATACACATACACTGTAATTTTTATATCTCATCCCTTTTTAGATCTTGTTTTTTAATACATTTCTCATGGCTGACATTTTTATTTGTGATTGAAGGAAAAGTAGGTGTAACTAAAAGCATTAATGGTGGCTAAACCCCGGTAAGCTGTGCCATTGAACCACTATAAAAAGCAGCAGCCTGGTACTAAATGGAACTGAGCCACTGCTGATGTTATTAGTTGCACCTGCTTTTTGAAGGTCCACTAGAGTTATTATTCTCCTTCAGGGCATTAATGTTGACTCACCAGCTCATTTTCTACTTTTGGATGTACTCAGCTTATGTCGTCATTATAATTTTTAATTTCGCATGACATATTAGACTTAAAGCGTTACAAACATATATATCTTTGGGATCTTATGTAGTTATTTGCACCCGAGGCATCATCAGAAACTCCATTTTTCCATCCAGCATTTTCTTTACATTTAATCACGTTGCAACATATCACTGGCAAGGTGTCAACTAAGTGTGAGTTACAGCTTCCAAATGGGTGTCATAGAATAACAGGCTGGACGCCGTTTCCTTCCCCCAACCATTTGTCTCCTGTTATTTATTTCATGTGCCTGCATTTTACAGCAAGCGGCCCACGCTCGGAGACCAATTTGTGCTTGCAGGGGTAGTGGGAGAGAGGAAGTGACTTGCTAGACAGCACTTCCTTCAACCCGTCTCCCTGCCTTGACTGTGGGCTGCCTGAAAGAATAGACAGGAACATCTGGAATATGATAGTCCCGTCTCACAGCCACATCTGGAGCACAATAGCCCTTGCACCGAAGTTACAAAAACACAGTAGCGAGCCGAAAAGCCTCCTTGTAGTCCCGAGGCCACCTCTGTTTTCACAACATGGCATTAATGTGCTAATGGGGGGGTTCAAAAATGTCTAAACCCAGGGGGAAACAAGCAGCAGTGGATAGGAACATACTTGTCTTTCAGTGAGGTCGAGGTTGACGGCGATCTCGTAGCGCCTTAGTCTGGTTAGGTAGTTGTGGTGGGCAAACTCGGCCTCCAGCTCTCGGATTTGCTCCTTGGTGAACGCCGTCCTCTCCTTCCTGGGCTTGCTGCTCACATCTGACTTGTAATTCCCATCTTGGGACTCTGAAACCAAACACCACACAGGTTTCTGTTGCACTCAGGGCAGATTTATATGCAAGAAAAATAAAAAATAAAGCAAATGTTATGTGGCAGGTGCAAGACAGCAGGGGAAGAAAAAAGGCAAAGTAAGAGAAACAATGAGAGCTGTCAGTCACACTTTATTGTTCAGTCATTGTTTATGAATTCTTTAAGTGGCTGGAAGGACTCATGTGCAGTAACACGTGTGTGTCTGACTGCAGCAGCTGTGCTGTTACAATAGGCTGCCTCTTATACTGCCAACATGGATTTAATTTATCTTAGTCTTGAAGAAATCTGCAGCTACAACCTCATTTTTTAAATGTGGAACAAAACAATCAGCAAAGCAGAATCAGCCAAAGTGCCACTATTTGGAACCAATTTTTTCCTTTTTTTCTCCCAGCATTGTATCTTTTGATTCACATCTTTCAGAAAGACAGTAAAAGTCATATATATTTATAAAAAAATATCCTGAAATCATGAAATTGACATTCATAAAATACTTCAAACACATTATTCTTACATTATTACAGTAAAAAATGTGCACGCACTAGATTTAAGGCAGATATTTGGGGCAGATTATGCGTTCCCCTTAGAAAAACAAAAATCCCCTGCTTGTGTCATCCCCACTTCAGATCACCACCCCGGAAAAATACTTTTTGTTTTGGTATTTCCAGACTTTCCGAGGAAAACACATACAGTTCATTTGCCCTCCGAAATTTTCCTATTGTGAGCAGCCTTTGTGGTTTCTTTGTTGGACACGCTTCAGTTGCACATTGCACTTGAAGGCAGCAGCGATTGCATGCTAATTCATCTGCGGTCCTGTTCTGCAGTGTGTGTTAATCCAGCAGGCCTCCACCAAGCCAAACTGTAAATAGTCCTCCAGCCCTGAGCCAGACTCACAAACGGTGCAAAGCTGAAGCCACGTAAGAGGAGAAACTATCTATTCAAGTAAGATCTCTCCCCTTAGGGACCCCTGCTGGTTCTGTTTTTGTGTCGTAAAGCGAATCTTCCTTCTAATTAAGTGTGTATTTTTTCAGAGCAAAATAACTCCCATGAGAGTCTAAAGAGAAGATGAGGGGTGAACTGAAACTGCTCTACAAAAGTTATATTTGTAAAGCTTTGTAAGGCACTGTTTTAGAGACAGAGACAAACAAAACAGATGTAAAACTGCAAGAATTCCCTCATGAATTTTATGAAATGAAACAAATCATTGCTTGACCCGCAGCTTGTGTCCGGCTCCCCCCTTGACCTTGCCTTTCCCTCCTTGTAATTTCTAACTCGGAGCGCTCCAAACAGTGTGTGGCTGATTGAAGTTGGCCTTCAGACGTATTCAGTCGCTCTCTCTGGTAAACACAGACATTGTGTAAAGAGAAATAAAAGTGTAACACCGCCAGCTGCTTTAGACAAGCAGGCCTGGAGTTAAAATGAGTGGCAGGCTTTTATGACACAGCCACTACACCACAGCAATTAGGTCCCCGCCGTAACTTTCATCTCCCCACAAAAAAGGAGGAATAATATGAGAAAAATACATGCACCCAGACAGGGCACGTCGTTTTGGGTTCCCAAATGAACTTGTGCAGAAGGGACTTTAAAATTAATGCAAGAATGGACGGTTATAATCATAATATGCTGATTTTTTTTTTTAATTTCACAGGCTGGAAATGGTTATTTTCCCTTAGTGAAAGTTGTGATATTTTGTTTTTTTCTAATATATATATATATATATATATATATATATATATATATATATATATATATATTTTCCTCACACACACAAGAATGAAGTCAAAAGCACCAACACGTCCGCAATGTTTTTCTAAAGCTTTCTCAAGGAAACTTCAGCCGCCAGCGAGAGGCATTCGGCACCTCACTCCTCCTTTTTACAACTCGGCCTCAAAATAAGACTTCAAGCACCTTTTATTGTTCCAGAGAATCTAGTAACTTCTTAAAGAACAACCACTCCCTCGACTATGCAAGTATGACCCAGAAACTGAGCTAAGACACTCTCCCCTTGCTTGCGCTAACAGCTTGCCCACAAAAAACCCGAGCAGGTTATCCAGAAACCAGACACCCTGACTCATCTTATTAGCCCACCCTGCGACCTTCCTTGAGGAAACAATCACAACTGGGTATTAGACACAGAAAGTTGAGATGCTTCATATGTGAGCAAAAGGGGGTAAAAGCTTGCATGGAAATGAGCTTTCAGGTGTTCCTATTATTTCTGTATCTAAATTCAGGTTTCGCTCAAGTTTCTGGCCCAGATGGTGAAACCTAATCAGAGCTGTATCTCGTGCAACAGGCAGCGGTCTGATATTTAGACAGCTGATTGAGTCAGCAACCCAGTTAGCCCCAATAATCAGCGTGATTGGTGTTAGCGAGGAGAGAATGCACAGCACATGTAATGAGTCTGCACTGACTATTGTTACAGGGGAAGTGGGATTTGGAGGCAGAGGCTCAGTTTCCCAATGATTTGACAAAAGAGAAAAGGAAATAGGAGGTAGTGTTTTAAATTACCAGATTAAATACACTATTGCAGCATTTTGCGTGTGGATAACTGGACACTGAACACAAACTAAACAAAAAAAAAAAATGAAGCTTTGAAAAGCTTTGCTGTGTTACATAATTTTGGTACATTTTACGCTGCAGAAAACTGTCACATCTGGTGTTTCTGTTAAATTGATGAGAAATGTGGAAAATAAATCATGTCCAGTGATGTGTATTAATTACAGCCAGTCAAAAGTTCAGTTTATTATATTTGCAAACTTGAGGTCGGTAAACTTTCTGTAAACTGCAGAAACAGCAGCCTGTCAGGGGGAATAGAAGGTGTCTTAGGTGACAACCAGCATCCTGAGCAAAAACTAATCACAATAAAGTGGATATGGTGCACTATGAATACGAAGAAGTGTTTAAAGGGTGCAGAACGGTGGTGAAGGCCCACAATCCTCAAATGGACAGAGAGAACGGCGAGACACAGTTTCCCTGGAAAACTCTAACCAATATCATTTTCCCAGCGAGAACCCTGGCGACCCGACCCCGGCAGTTTGTCATGCTGTGATTGATTATTGTGGTGACTGCAGGTTGGAAATGCTCTGCAGGTCATCAGGGAGGCGCTATCTATTCGAGCATAGTACTAAAAAAAGGATTTGTTTATAAATTTGTGAAGAAATGTTTTTCGAATTGTCTGTGGTTTGGAGTTTTTGCATACTGTCAGTCATAAGACTGTGTGTTGATTTTAGTTCAATAAAAAGTTAACATCACATACATGATTTAAGGATTTTATTTTTTTGTGTGTGTGTGATTTTTTTTGTCAAAGATTAAGGTAAGAACACCTGCAGCCACTTTAAGCTGTACAGTCGCAAAGTTTCCTGAAACTTTACTGAAAAGTAGCCTTAGATCTCACTGTGCTCACAGTAGTTTTAGGGATCAACAGAGAATTTATGAATGGAATTAAAAAATCTTGAAATAGAAATATCTTTCACAAAGATTTAAATAAGATAAATTAATTTTGCAACCCACTAGCAACCATTGCCTTTAAACTGCAGTAATTTCAAATGTGACACCCTTAATCATTCTCTGTCCCAGTATTTTGGTTTAGTTCAGTTAGTCTGACTGCGATTTGCTTAACATCCAGGATTTAGACGAGAAGAAAGCCTGAGAAGTCGCGTCCGCCGGGGTGTTTAGTGTGGCGCGAGGCGCCGGTGTAGCCTTTTACAATCCATGACATTAATTCTTTACTATGCGCCTCATTCTCTGCCCTCTGAAGAGTGTCGCAACAAACCAGATGTGATTTTTAAACAAAACATGGCAGTAGTCAGATGTGCCCACACAGTTATGATGTGGCCTTTGCTCCACGCTTCAGTCTGAGTGCTGCCTGCAGCCTTGCTGCGTGTCAGCCGACACCTACAAACTGCTTTTCAGACAGTTTTTTGTTTTTCTATCAGAGCTGCAGAATTCTCAACAGTGGTGCTGCTGAATGATTTAGAGTGACATGTACAGATGCTTGTGTTATTCTTGAGCTCTGCCTGGAATTTCTTGGAATGCTGATATTTATGTGATGATGTTTATCTAACAAAAGACACATTAGAAATGTTTCCAAAGATTTTTACTTTAAGTCTTTGGTTGAAAGAGCGTTTCATTTCATGATATCTCAAGAAAAACTATCCGAGAAATAAAATCTCTGCATTTAGAATCGTTCCTCTTCCTCTTTCTTAAAAAACTTCTCATGCAGCTCCTCTTACCTGAACTGTCACTTTTCCTCTTGCCGTTTCTCTTCTCGGCCTCAGCAGGTGACAGCGTCTGTCTGCCAAAGTCTGCAGGCACACAGGAGGCCCCTGTAGGGGTGCTGCTGCCGCCCAGACTGGGGGTGCTGGCACACATAGGGTGGCTCCGGTCAGGAGGTGTGGGCCCATTGTCATGGGATGAGTGGGAGTGGGAGTGCGGGTGGCAGAGGCTGTGGCGCGTACTGCTGCCAGGTGACGGCATCTGTGGGATATGCCAAGATGCGTGGTGTTGAGGTGGATGGTGATGCTGCTGGGAAGGCAGGTGGCCGCGGTGGGGGTGGTGGTGGTGCTGCCCGGGAAACAGGCTGTCATCACCCGGGTAGCTGGAGATGATACAGGGCGAAGGCGAGGACGTGGAGGAGGAGGACGAGGAAGAGGCCAGGTCTGGGTAGGAGACGTGGTCCGAGCGTCCGTGAAGAGTCAGGGGAGACTGGGTGAAGGCGGGATGCAGGGCCTGTGCTGGGGCGTGGGGGCTCCGCAGGCAGCCGAACAGTGTGTGATCCATCATGTGCAAACACACACGGCCCTCCAGTAAAGGTGAGAAGGGCAAGTGAAAGGGGGTGAAGTTACTAAATCGACCGAAAAAAACAAAAAAGATCACAAGCACATATCCAAGATGCTTCTCTTTTCTCCTCGACTATCCCAAAACTTCTCCCTTAAGTTAGAAAAATCAAATAGTCAGAACAGAAAGCAAAATGAGTTTTGAAATGGGTGTCCTGTGGTAATCCGGAGCATGCGGCCAGTTGCCAGGCTGTACAGGATAAACAGTTAGCCCAGGACAAGCTGCAGCAGAGCCTCTCAGATGTCAGGAGGAAAAGGGGACTGGAGCTCGAGGCTGGGAGCAGAAGGAGGTTCCTAGGAACTGCAGAACGACGGGAGCCGGCGGAGGGGATGTTATAAATAGGGTGTAACGTGAGAGGGAGGCTGGGTCATAGACTGCATACGCGCTACTGACCACATACATATGATCACCCTCCAAAAAGCACAGCACAATAAATCTGTACTATTAAAATGGCTGAGCCTCAGGAAAGAAGGCAATTTATTTTGGACTTGGATCTGACCTCCGGTGGCCATCTTTTTCCCTGCAAGAAAACAACCTTAATGGTTGATGGGTGGGGCTGGAGGGGAGGGAGGGAGGGAGGTCGTATGAGGGGAAGTGGGGGAGCGTGGAGAGGTAGAGGGGGAGAGGTATCAGGGGTTAACTCGGCATGTCATTCCATCTTTGTCAGTTTTGACCTCTTCAAATACTGTTAGTCTTGTGGAAGCGAGGCAGGGATGCTTGTTGCTTCCATTAATGGTTTCCTTTGCACACTGTTTTTGTCTTCTCATGCTCCAGTTAGAGACTCTTAGTTGCCATTTATCAGAAATATGAAAAGTTTTGTTGCAGAATAACTTAAAAGTGAAAATATATATATTTTTTATTGCAGGTTTAGATGTGATTCAACTAAGTTACCTGCTTCTCCAGTTCATTTTAATGTAGTTAAACCATTTTGCTAGGGATTTTTTTCCCTTTTTTTTTTTTTTTTTTTTTTTTGCAAATGTGTTTATCTCATTTTGAAATGAAACACATCATCAAACCAATCCGCTCACGAATACAGATACTAGTTTGACATGATACGAGGTCATGAAATTGTGAGAACTGCTTTTATTCCAAAAGCTGCCTCAAGTAACAAATTAAGTCACTTTCAAATGACTTCTAATTACTGACTCAAATTTTTAAAAAGGCTGTTTTAGATGCCAATGCAATGATTTCTTTTTTTTTTTTTTTTTAATGAAATCAAGTCTGTTACAATTTATATCATAATCTGAAATTATTGACATTTACTAGTATGGCGTAGAGTTCAGAGTGACCAAAAGGAAAGTCCCGAAAATTGCACAAGATGGAATATTTCAGCCGCCTACACACTTCAGAATACATGAAACACTCATATCACACACTGTCAGGGTGTCTCGCTAAATGTGTTTGGTCATAAAAATGTCATTTTCTAGGAGTGAAGTAGGATAAAAAGACAACAGCCGGGAGTGTTTCGCTGGTCTTAGTCTCTGCAATTATGATGATCCAGGTCTATATGAATGCTCAAAAATAAAAGAACAGATTTATGACAATTATTAGTCTTCAAATTCATTTACATAATTTATGATACAAAGACAGACAGTATGGTAATTAGATGACATATGAATAATACTGATCTGTCGGTGTCTGTTACTGATTTGATAGGACATGCTCAAAAAAGTGATTTTATGCTATTGAAATCTCTTTGTTATTTTATTTATACAGGTAGGAATTGTCAATATATATACTTACACATGTACAACTAAATGTTTTGAGCAAATATGTCATACATCTGGTTAAAGTTAGGATAAATAATCACCCGATATTCTTATTCCCCCCTTTTAAATCTCTTAAAGTCAAAGCAACATCAGGACCAGTGTCTAAAGTTTTGTATCCTGATCATAGTATGAATTAAAAGAAAATATAGGACAAATTACATTCAAATAATATATAAAACCAAACTAAAACTCAGCACTGGGAGAGTTTTTGTGCAGCAGTCGGATTTTACTGGAGGACGGTCGCAGTAACTCCACACTCTGGGGATCCAGTTGGACGACACAGGCTGTGCCACAGGCTCTGTGGGCCGCCTGAGAAAGGAAATTAATTCCTCTTTGAGAGAAAATTACTTTAACAGATAGCATGGCGGAGGCAGGCTGTAACTTTGCCGCCGTTGCTCGCCCCCCCAGTCCCTCCAAAGCCTCCGAAGGCAGCAGAGGCAGCGCAGCAGAAGAAAAGGCACCTTAGGTGAGTGAGTGTCAAACTCTTCTACTGTTTATCTTACAAATTAAGGCTATTAGCAGGTTAGCCGGGGCTATATATTTGCTCTGGGCCTTGAGCAGGTATTAATACACACGTGTTTCCAATCCTGTGGCTGGTCTCGCAGCACAGATGGCCTGTGGCGTGGGTGTTTTCAGTCAGTCCTAGTCTTTGCCCCATGTGGGCTATATGAGGCAAAATCTCCCAGAGTGTGAATAAGTGTGAGTGTATTTGTGTGTGCAGCAGGGACACTCATGTATTGGACTTCTATTGTGAAAATATGAGTTATCACCCAGTCATGTTGTCCACTTCAGCATCAATTAAATGTTATTTTCATTACACATTTTACTTATTTAATTTGTGATTTTTTCCATTTTCTCGTATCCTCAAATGTGTCCCTTAATACTGAATACATGTGGTGCCTTTAAGAGCTGCTAACCCCAAAATAAATGTCATTAGTTCAGATTCAATGAAGAGTTTTAGTGTCCCGTGATGGTGTAAATTCAACTTCCCATCTGAATTGAGCAAAATCCAATTGGAAACTTCTTATTTGGAAGTGAAAAACTCTCAGATACTGTGGCATAAATCATCAGTGACATAAATCTCAATCTACTTATGCTGGCCTCCAAAAGCACATATTTGTCAGACGTTTTATGTGATGACTTATGCAATGAAACGGGGAGTAAAAAAGAGGTGAAGGTGCAACATATATAAAAATTGTAAAAGGAGAGACTGCTGAGAGGTTGTGTTTGGGATGATCTTGATGCCGTTGCAGGCCAGGGAGGTCGTGGCGGCGCGTTTTCTCCACAGTAGACAGAAACTGAAGGTAGACCTGCTGCTCAACCTGTGGCTGTCAGTCACACAGGCAGGAAGGATTACAGCAAACGCAGCTCAGTGCTGCTGTCGCCAAAACAAACACGCTACTGCCACTTTAGTCTTTTTCTCAAATTAATCTAAGAGTAACCGGATCATTTGTTGCATGTTGAATAAGCAAACCTCACCTCTGGATAAAGTTTGTCTTATTGCAGAAATGTAACACTGAACAACAGTGACAGGCTGTGCCTTTCACCAAAAGATAATACAATAGAAAAGCACTGAAGCCTCTGCTTTAATGCATCCTCAAAAGCTCCCACAACATGAAAACAGTTTAATTTAAATCCCCATATTTAGCACATATAAGCCATTTAGGCATTTAATAAATGGTGTAAAACATTATAATTAATGTGAGCTGATTTATTGATATATTTGTCAACAGATATACAAGTAGTACAAACAGATCAAGAATGGTAATATAGTAAATTGTGATAATATAAAAATATGTCTTGAGAAGCTGTATGTTAATTACCATTTTTAAATGTCCTTATAACCACATAAAACTACATTACAGTGTGTTGTTAATTATTTATGTGGATATATGGATTTTAAATATAATAAAACTGGGGTTAAAATAAAGGGTGATTAAAAAAAGTTATTTAATATTTTTGCTCATATTTTATTTAAAACAAGCATTACTGAAAGTGAGAGTTGAAGCTTTTTTTTTCATATAAACCTAATAGCTGCATCGGCACACCATCGTAAGATTTTCAATCTTGAATAGATGGTCTGATAAAACTGAATCCTGTTTTTGTTGCCACTCGCTTTGCTAAATTTACCAGCCCCGGATGTGTAATATGCTTGACTGCAGAAAAGCTTTGATGTCGCTCTCAGTGTATAATATGAGCATTTAAAAAGACCCAGTGTGTGTGTAATCATTATTAAATATTTTCCTCTTGATTTAGTCAGTCTCCTGCTAATATGGAAACATTTCAGAGCGTATAACACTCAGTAAACCTCTCTTGATACATAAAGCGTGCAGCCAAGTACACTGAGATTAGAATTAATGTGTTTTGTAGCAGCAGTAAACCTCACATATCCTAAGGAGGACATAATCGCATCCCTTGTAAATAAACCTGCAGGATTTTGGCTCCTCAAAACTTCAAGAGCACAGATTTCTTTTGTTGGTTTTTAGTTCTTTTCTGATTTTGAAGAACCCCAATTCTACTCCTTTAAACTGGTGGCTGGTATGAAGGTTAGATTTGTAAGAGGACTGAAAAACTTTTTTAGATGTGCAGCAGTAAAAGTGAAAAGTCGACCATTAATTAAAACAAACTTTTTAGAACTGAGATTCCTTATAATTTGACAATGCTGTATTATGTGAGCGTCCCTCAGCTTCGGGGTTAAATCACATATTTCCTTGGTCTGATCCTGCGACTAATGACAGAGCAGGGACAGTGACAGTGTTGGAGCGTAGAGATGAACATCTGCGGGTGGCGTGGAAACTGTCATCGCCGCTCATTTCCTTTCAAACTTCAGCCGCAGATTTACAGCAGTTGTCAGGAAAATTGTCCGTACGGAGGACGCCTGTGATACGCGATGAAGAGAGAGAAACAGTAAATGTTGTCTCCATTTACAGCTCGATTACGTGAAGAGAACAGCAGCCTTCTCAGGGAGTGACAGCAAGACAGCATAAAGGAAAAAAGTGTGACAGCTTTGAAAGCATTTGTCATTTTTAATCCGACTCCCTTTGGCTTGAGGAGGACAAAATCATTTGGGTATTTGCTCTTCAGCGATTTGTATGAGGTTCAGTGAAGTTCTCTTTACACGAGGATGGAAAATTGTTAAACCTCTGAGAAAGAAAGTTTGGATCTCATTTTTAAATATAGTTAAACACCAACATTTTCAAAGGGTTGCGTCAAAAATGTTTATTAATCTTGAGTTTTTTTAAATCACACTTTGCTTCAGTGAGTTGTTTTAGAGTTGTAATTTTAAGTTTAAAGAGTTTGTATTTTCATTTCTTGTATCTCTGCTGTAATGGGAAACTTTTTTCCCTACATTTTCCCCAATCAATTTTTTCACTTTGTTACATTTTCACCTAAGTAAAAGTATCACCAGGCAGCACTGACAAAACAAATGCAGTTGACCTGATATGATAATTTAAAAAAAAAAAAAAAAAAAATTCTCTTTTAAAAGTGCCATTTGTTAGATGTAGCAGCCCTGATGTAACACCGATGATATATTTATGAAGGAAAATGTGTCTTTAGAGTCTGTTTTGCTGCTCTGATGGCATCATCTAAAACACTTGCAGCTCTTAGGTGGCCACTTTCTGTGTCTGTAATGGCCGTGGACAGCCGGGATGAGATCATCATCTATAATGGGGGGCGGTTGGAGCAGCCTGGTGCGATGGTTCCCCTCCGCCTCCAGCTTGAAGGCATTGGAGCCTGAGCAGACGTGTGTGATGCTGTGCAGGGCCCCGCACCGAGTCAGACCACACCTCAAACAGCCCGGGGTCGCCGCACTTAAACCTCCATTTAGATCTGGACCCGGTACAACCGCCAAAACCAAAAGCGGCACCGACTTCAGCCAGCCGCAGTGCTAAGCTCGTTTCCTCCCAGACTAAATTTGTAAACGCCCTCCTTCATTTCGCCCCCTTCACACTCCTCACCATCCTCAAGCGAGGGGGAATTGGTGCCAGGCGGGGAACAACTCCAGACTTCTCAATTTGTGAACCGGCCCATTAGTGATTTTTATTTGTTCGATTGGATTGCCTGCCCACCCACCACCCGACCAAAACCACCCTGCACACTAAACTTCCTGCTCCACACTATAGCACATAATGCTGCCGGCTCGGTCCAGTCGCTGTGGAAGAACTCTGGCCATATTGCATCACTCCATCGTCCCTCTGATGGTCCGGCTTCAACATGCTGTTCCAATAAGGCAAATCATTCAGAAGAGTGAAGTCAACCTTTTATGATTTAACGGCTTCCTTCTCTCTTTTGGTTCCTGGGGGTTTCTGGAAGATTCCCAGAGAATTTGTTCCATTGAGCTGCTATATGGGGGGACTGGCCTGTTTTCTGACTAATGTTAAGTCAGTGTGTCGTGGCTGGTGAATCTCATTAACACTTAATTCAGACTCTGTGCCATCAGTTTGATTTCTGCTAGTCATCATCATACAGCTCTGGTGGGCCGGTGATAGAGCTTCGTTTGCAAGTCCGTCTTTCAAAACGTACATTTATATAGGACTCATTTGCAACAGCATCACAGGAAACATTTATAAAGTCACAAATATATTGATTTTGAACTAATCAGAATGATCAATGCATTTAGTTTGTTTTGTAGTGCAATATCCACTCACATATCGTCATTCTGCTTTTATTTTAGGCACTTGGTTAAGATTAGGGAAGGACTGGACTGGTTTAATACAGAAAAGGTCCACAGTGACTTGAGAGACAATGTGTTTATTTACATTTAACTGAAGACAGTTTTCCTAACTTTAATCAGTGCATTTCTTGCCTAAACACAACCACAGACGGATGTGATCACTCGGGATGTGAACTCTCTGCTGTCACACACCCACTACGCATTTCGCAGTTTCTAGATTTGACTAACCAGTCTCAGGAAAAGACCACATCACAAGAAAAGTTTAAAACTTGATTAATTCGTATAAATATACTGTAATTAAAGGCAAACTATCTAGGCCTGTAGCAATAATGGATAAACCTTTGGTGGCATCCCCCATAGATTTCCTGAACAGCGGATTTGAAGCTCAGTGTGGAGTGTGATTGGTGCTGAGGCAGATCTCTCAGTCAGTGACTTTTCTATGCATAACTTTAAGCCTTAATACAATTTAAACAGGTGAGTTATAAAAAGAGTTATTCTCCATACAGTTGTTATGAACGAACAAAGCAGCTAAAGAGACCAAAACCATTTTCTGAACCGGTCTGTAAATGTGTTTTTTCTGCTATAAAGTACAGCATTTTGACATGAGAAAATCGGGTCAATGAGTATTTTGGATCCAGCCTCAAGTGGCCATTAGAGGAACTGCAGTTTTTGGCTCTTTACACAGGGAGTTTGTTTTTTAGCCCCAGAGGTTGCTATTTGAGCTGACGCTGATCTGTACTCAGAGACACATAGGAATGAAGTTAGCAGTGTTTTCTGCATGTAGAATACATGGACTACAGAGTAAACCCACGCTTAGACACACCTCCACCCCCCACACACACCTAAAACCACCCCTAGTACAAGTTAGTGTGAAGGTGATGATGCAGAGCTACTGTACTAATATCTACACTCTGTACACTCAGTATCCACAACTGAACCTCTCCCTGTAACTCCATGTGATTATTAAATGTAGCAAATCAATAGCTTAAAATAAAACATTGCTTCTAAACATAATCCAATATTTTTCACCACAACATAATTGTTAGGATGTTATATCTTTGGTTTAGATGGACTTTATCATAACAGATCTGTCAACAATCAATCACATCTCATGCCAGCTGATAATTCCCATAGAGCATAGCCAGAAGGGCTGTCATGTGGACAAGACTTTTGGTGAACTCTCCTGTTTATTTTTAGGGTGCCCAGACTTTTGCACATACCACAGTTACTCTATGATGATTTTTTAGGTTTGACAAAGTAACTGTATGCATTTGAAGAAGTGCAATTTTTCTAAGTCTGTCTGCTGCAGGGGTTCTATTTACTTTTTTCCCTTGAAAATTCATCAGAATCTGTACATTTTTTTGCATGCAGCTGTGTATAGAAGGTCGCTGTCAGGGATTCATTTAGCTGATATTTCCCAGGTGCTTTCATTCCTGCCTGATTAAACCTCTTTTTGGGCTGTTACTGACTGACACTTCCGTCACTCTCCTGTTAGCTTTGTTGCACCTGTTGAAGCAGGACAAACTACAACCTTATCATTCTCATAACTTTGCACGTTTCAGTCCGACCAGATGTCCAATCAGCCGCAGTAACTGAAAACACCTGTATGGCTCTGAGAGTAGTTAGTTTTATTTAGTTTATTCATTTATGAATTTTTCAATTCATTTGTCAATGACAGACTAAGCTTTTACTATTACTAGCATTAATAGTTATTTAATACTAATTACATCTAATAATTTTATAGTGTTTAATTTTATCCTCAAATATTTTATTAGTGAGTAATTAGTGCAAATCAAGTACAACTGTATACTACTACCACAAGCACCACTAATAGTAATCATTTTACTAATAAAACTTTAAGAATAAAGTGAATTTCCTAGAGTGACGACAATATGTAGAAAAACAAAAAGCCACCAAAAAGTAAAGTAAAAATGATTTCATAAATTAATATGTTCAGACAGAAGCAAACTACACAGGATGGGATTCACGAGGACAGATAAAGATGCTGAAAAAACATTGTATTATTTAATTTTAAAAGATTTTCCCATCAAAGCGAACTCTGCAACAGAAATGAGACTTTGATTTGTAGCAGTAGTTAAACTAAAGTTAGCTAAGAGAGCTTATTCGAGAAAAAAATTAGAATAAAGCGTTCTTTTTTTCAATTAATCATAATTAATGTTAACATTTAGCTTGGTAGCTGACATGTTGCTTCTTGCATGTCTCTTCCTTTGTTGTCTGTCCTTTTTTCTCACTGCTGTAAACAACAGCATTGTACCAATTGATTGCTAGTTAACCAGAGTTCGGTTAGTTTGTTTATTGTGAAGGTGCTTTTTGCTGACTGTCTGGGAAAAAATGTTATGTCACTGTGATATTACTGCCACACCGTCCTGGTGGTCTACATGCTGTTTCATATGTCTTTTCACCACAACAAAGACAGATTTGAAGCTTTTTTAAAGCTAAATTGGCCAATTTTGAAAATTTCATGAGTATTTGCAAAATCTTCAAGTAGTTTCAGTCTAGAAATACTGACAAAATATTCCTTTTCTTAACCTGATGAAACTAAAATCTTGTTTGCCGTAAAAGGCCTTTCAGAAATTCAGCTGATTAGCCTAAAAATGAAATGTAGATCGCATTGTTAACATCTTCCAGTCATTTCATACACAGTTGTATATGGTTCTAATATTGTTATTTTGTGTTTTTTGAAGTTGCAGCAGATGCAGTGAGTCTTCACAGTGATCCATCTTTCTTAATGCCGAATCTCCCTGTGACCTGAGGACCTAAAGGTGCTGCAGCCTTCATGGCTCCGAGGTCACAGGAGGTGCAGTGTGCAGCAGGAGAACAGTGACCTCCACTGGTAGGTCACGATATTAGTCTGTGATTGGAGGAATGGGGATGTATATACAAGCCTGCAAGTGCCCGAGGTGTCGTGTGAGTTCCTGTTTTAAAAAAGTGGATGGAAGTCTCATTTATCAGTGCTGTATGTGGAGGCAAAAACCTGCTTATTTCTTAAATTGAGTTAATGACACACGATGCTTATGAACCAAACAAATGAAAACCAGTAGTAATAGAAAGACACAGTATTACAATTTTTCTCTGCTTTAAGATGAACATGCCTTCACTTCCTTCATTTAGCTTTGAATTTTTCACAATGAAGTGACTGTAGAGAATATTATGTACCCAAAGGTTTGAGAAAAGATGCCAATACATAGAAGATGAGGTTTTTAGCAGGCCAATGTTCTCTACAACCACAGATAGATTTAACATCCAATGGTCCAAAATAATTTCATCACACCCCATAGAGTTTAAATGAGCGAACAAAATAAAAGGCAAAATAAGCATGCTTCGAGTTTCTTTGAAATGTGAATGTGCAAATAAATTTAGATTTGGTGTTATTTTTGTGTTTTTCAGTCCATTGTTCTTTTTTTTGTCATGTTTGGCTCTGATGTTATTTTATTAGGATGGCTATTGTGACAATTTTGTTTGATCTATGTAATGTAAGTCCATCTTTCATGTACTGTTTATAACCTGTAACAAATGCCTTTAACTGATTTTCTGTGGGAAAAAAATGCAAAGGATATGCCTTGCCTCAGTATATCTTCTGCTCCCCTACAGCACCTATAGTGTGCAACTGTGGCCAAAAAAAGCTCAAAAATGGAGTCTACTTACGTCAACAAGCAACTGACTCCTACCATAATACAGACTCCAACACAAACCCTCAACCTGTCTCTTATCTCCTCATTTCACTTTACATGATGCTGGCCATGTTCAGTCTTGTGTTTGTCAGTGCCCAGGATCATTCATAGTACCTGTGAAGCTCGAGCACCGTTGACTGTTGGGACATCTTGGCAGTGGCTGACTCCTTCTAACTCAGAGGCCAGTGCTAAAATGAGGAAAGTGGTGGTGCCTGAGTGGAGCTTAAATGGTCGTGCAAACGTCTCTGCACCCTGCACTGTCCTATGACAGCATCCACCGGTCACTTATAGCAGCCACACTCTTAATTATGCATACATTTATGTCTTAATACAATTTAACTGGGTGAGTTATAGAAAAATGTCCTCCTGGATAGTAATCCTAAGCAGAGAAAGTACCTGTAGAGACTAGAAATATTTTTTGTAACAAGCTGTAAACATGTTTGTTTCTGCTGTAAAGTTATACGTTTTACCATGGGGGTCTAGGGGGATTAACTCACTTTGAAGCCAGCCTCATGTGGACATTTGCGGAACTGCAGGACATTCAAGTAGGTACACAACACTATTAAGCAGTGTATTATTATTGTGTTGCTAATATATATGTGGTATTTTTGCTGTAATAGATTGAAATGGAGCTCGTAATTTCTATTATTTATATATCTTTATCCAAGATAATAAAAAATAATTGTCAGATAACTACCAACTGTTCCTCAGAAGAAATCCGTCACTCACCACACTTTACATCACAGATTGTTGTCTACTGAAGGCATGTTTAAAAATGTACAACTGTTAGCTTGACATTCATCTGCCTGTAAATAAATAGTGTGTCTCTACGGCAGCTCTGGAGTCAAGGGTTATTGCTGCTCGGTGTCAGTCAGATTTAGCTCTTGCCCAATAGAAACCCAGTGACCTCTGCATATTTTGCACTCAGAAGGGTCAGCGGCGGAGCCTCCGGGGAGCCATTCTGCTCTCCGTCTCCTCTCACGCTGGGAAGTGGAGTTCCCAAGCATTTCCCCTGACTGTGGTGCAGAACAATCCCATGTCGTCGCCCAGAGCAACCGGCTTCAGCCGTGTGGACATGACGCATGGTCAGGACAATAGGAGGATACATAGGCATGCTGTAAGGGTGAAAATACGCACGGGGTGAGATAGGTTGTTAGACAGTGTAGTGCCGATTTCCTGAATTTTATGTTGTGACACCTTAATCCAGCTGAGGTCGTATCTGCGGTTTGCCTTATTAAAAATGATGACCCATGCTGCATAAAAGAAACCCTGATAATATAGAAAATGTGTTGCCTGTGGATCATTTCCATAGAGAGTCACGCTATGAACTGACCACAGTCGGGCCTTTCTGTTGCCTGTGCGTTGTGACATCTGTTGAAATCATAGCCCTGTTTTCAGCAGGACCCTATCCCGTCCTGTTTGCAGTTGCCATAGCAACAGGTCAGTGTGCAGGAGGCAGAGCAGGGTTTGGTCCAAGCTCGCTGGGACTGAAGAGGAGGCGGCGGTTTGGACGGGATGGACTGCACTGAGTTCCAGGGCTTTCCAGAACCTCCCAGGGGCTTCATTAAAACAAAAGGAGGAGGCGGAGGAGGAGGTGGAGGAGGAGGGACTTCCTGTTGGAATGCAACAGACCAACCATGACCACATAGGAGCTGCAATTTTTAATGTGGACAGAAGGTCTGCACACTATAGAATTATCGTGCGTATCACTGCAGACGTTCTACATCACGCAACAGCTCGTGTTGTTGATTCTGAGCAGTCTGCAACACACTGTAACTGTAACACAAACCTGTTTTAACACATCTGTATAGTGAACTTTGACCTCTAGTGATGAATACGAGGAACTACAACAACATCAGTTACACTTATTACATCTATATTTACAGTTATCTTACACTTCTGTTCTACCAGTATTTGTTCCATAGCATATAACTTCCACTGAGGTCCACAAGACATATAAAGTAAAGTCTATGCTGCCTGTATCAGTGTAATCTCGCAGGTCCGAGGTCACATTTCTTTACATCTGACTTACTGTGTGTTAGGACAATAGAATCACTGCTGCACAAGGTTCAGAAATGTAGAAGTTTTTGTGGTGTGTTTCATGAACATAGTAAATAATCCACTGATAACTGTGGGGTGTGATTGCTCTGATAAATATTCACGACTATATTCAAAAACATTATATCATGTCATCTTTTAGAACTTGGGTTGATTGATTCAAAATCTACTATCAAATTCTGTTATCAAATATGGTGTAGAAGATATGAAACACTGATTGATATTGATCATTGTGACACTGTTGGAACAGCTGGAACATGTTGACTTTTACACCAGATTTTTCACAAACTGCTCGATCCAAATAATGGAAAAAATTATTGAAATACTGGTTTGATACGCATTAAAGGTTAAACTGCGACTGTGATTAAAGTGCCGCAAGACTACATGGTCATTGTTCCATACAAATAACTAGGGAAGATGATTTGGTGGCATTTGAGCCTAATGAATCCTGGTATTTAGCTGACTGGGAACCAGATCAAAAATGGAACAAGCTTTCGGAACCCAACTCCAAGTGAAAGGGCGTTCATAGGGTGTTGGAATTATCAGTAAAATAAGACTTGTGACCAGCATGAGTTGTTGAAATCATATATACAGAAACATGGTGGGCAACAGTAAATGTATGGGTAATGGTAAATTACCACAGATTCATTCTGCAAACATAATGTATTGAATATCTTTCATTTTTTTGTGCTAGCATTTAATTTGTAGTAGTTTTTAGGCTGTAACCAGCTGTTGTCCAGAAGTGACCTAGATTAGAAAAGTTGTTTATTTGCAGTAACAGTGATAACAAGTCTTCTAAAGCAATATTTTACTGCTATCAATGTGTTCTTTAAGTGTTCTGGGCAAGAAAATACAACTCTTGTGCAGCATAAATGTTGTTTCCACATTTCAACTTAAAGCATTTTGAAGACACTGAAGCTGGAAGAATGAATTCCCAACACAGGTAATGGGACCATCCAAGGAACACATGAATGTACGATGAAATGTGATCGTATGCTACTGCCTCTAATTGATGTGTCATCACATTTGGCATCATTTCTACCTTAACTCTACTTTTCTGCAAATCCACACCAGTCAGTTGAGGACACAACAGATGTGTAGGTGTTATTATTATACATCTTTTTAATCCACTGGCATCTACTTAGAAGACTCCATTCCATACATGCACAGTAGCATGTCTGCATTTACGTATTCCAAACACATGCGCTACTCCCCCACTAAAGAAGTCGCTGTGTCTCCTCCTGTCTGCACCGACACATTTTGGGCTATAACTAGACATCTCTGGAGGAGTTCTTATGAATTCTTTGCAGATTTGGGCAGATAACATTACCCTCACGTACTCATAAATATGGAAAATTATATTATTGGCCTTAAGCGTTGATTATACTCCCTTGTACACAGACAGTTCTACACTACTTTGCATGTGCACTAATGTTGTTTTAGCTTAGTTGTGAGGTAAATTGTCCATGCAAGACATCGTCATGTGATGTCAGACGTCCACAGAGGCGGCTGCGTGAACGTTTGGAGACTTGGGAAGATAACGAAATTAAATGAACGTAACACGGATCTTTGCATGTCCTTGACCTCCAAACGTATAACAGTAGTCCAAATTTTAACAACAGAACAATAAAGATGCTTCTTGGGGCCAAAGGAAACTCTTAATCTTGTAATTTTTAATTTGATAGTGTTTCTGCTTTGGAAACACCTTCCACTAGGAGCTGTATCGACCAGAAAGTCTCTGCGTCTTACTGTTTGCCATCATGTGCTTCTTTGGAGAAGCATAGTCTCTCAAACTGTCAGTGGTTGGGCTGCATTGTATTTGAATAGCATTGGGGCTGGATTGAAGAAGAATGTGTGGAATAAAAAGATGACATCTCTGTTTTTTTTGTTGAAAAAAACTACCTACTGTGAGTCTGAGTGCAGTGCAGATGACTTTTACATTTTAAATTTGATTCACAGCAGTGCACGCGTATGGTCACTGGTTAAACTATTTAAAGTTTCAGGTAATTATAAGAAGTCAAAGATTCTCTGAGTGTGAGATTGTTGTCACGTCTTTACTATTGAGCATGACAACTACACAATGAGTAACTTGTGTGGGGATGGAAAGCGTCTTGATACTGCTTTGTTCCATAACAGAGAACAAGCCAGAAAGTGAGAGCCAGAAACATCAACACAGAAAAGTAATCCATGAGTCACTGGCAGTGATAAACAACTATCAGCTCCCTGCAGACATACTTGTAGCAATTTAGTGACAGGAAATGTTGCCGCACAAAAGCTGAGCTGAATGTAGGAATGACCAACACAAAATGACTCCATATTAAGATACAAACAGTGAAAGTAGAAGGAGGGAGAAGAGAACAACACCTGGGTTTTGACAGTTGCATTACTGCAGTCCATCATCCAGCAGGAAACAATAGGGATGTTTTCAGTCTGAAGCAACAGACTCACTCAGGAACCAGTGTGGGAGGACAGCCTCTTGGATCGCACATAGTTTTCTATAAAATTGATCTACATCTCCATTTTCAGAGCTTTTATCCTCTGAAACCTTGAGAGAAGGCAACAAGAAAAACTAAAAACAGCTCACGAGTCATTTAAATTCAAAGCATTAAGTGGATAAAATAATAGAGAAATAAAAACAGATTCTAATACATCTGCTGTAAAATCATTGTGTTTTTCGGAAAATATTACACTTTTGGATAAAAGAGTGTTGCGCTGAATAAAAACTCATGATCTTGGCTTCATTATCAAGGTTCTGTGAGCTGAATAAATATACTCTGAATAAATAAACCTTTTGGTTTAATTCTCATTTTGTATTTTTGCCAAAGGTTTCAGAGCTGTTTGCCAAGTATGCAAACAACATCTGCATATATTAAATTCCCTTGGAGGTGTCTGGTTATTTTTGTTGTCTATCAACTAAAGACATGGTGCCCAAAACTCCACTATATTCTACATAAGCTGTGTAGTTAGAAAATGCAGAGAAAGGATACAGACTACATGTTGGTTAACAAAGCTCATGGCCTCAGAAGTTGTGCACTGATCAGCCGCAACATTTAAACCGCTACTCATAATTTTAATGTTGTGGCTGATCGAATGTCAGCTGACTACAAGCAGAATGTCAATGTAAGAACTTTGGAATGTATTAATACATCATAAATGAAAAGGGAGAAAGTACAACATCTTATACATTGTTATTATACTATTAGAATAATTTGCAAAATCGTACTATAATTAACGGCACAACACCACAGTGTCAGTTGACTAGACATACTCCCGGTGCTCCTCAACACCTTTTTACTCCTAATTTTGCGTCAGTCATCCACGCTGCAGGGCTTCTGCAAAGGATTGAGGTTTCTACATTAGACTCCCCTCTGTTAAATTGCTCCAATTACACTTTTAACACCAGATTTTTGACACATAATGTGAGCGTGATCTGTCCAGGGTGCCTCTCGGCCTCGTCAGCAACATATAACATTACTATAATGTCATAATTGGCATTTCTATCCCGTCTTGAGTGTAGACTAAATGTGCAATAACAAGCCTCCCTTCTCAGAGAAATCTGTTTGGTTTGTTATGTCTCACATGTTGGTCTTTGCATTCAGATTTTACACAATACATTTAGGATTCAAATACATTATTTACTTTAGCTGTGCTCCAAAACTGGGCAATGTTAACTGAGAGGAAAACAGGCTTTTTTCCATCAATAAGGCCATGTGCACACCAGCTTGAGTGAAAAAAATGCCAGATGTCAGATGAACAGAGTTAGTATTCAGGCGGTTTGTACTGCCCTGCTGAAAGATGCTAACGGAACAAGAAATAACAGGAGAGTCCAGCTGTAACCTCTAAGCAGAACACG